>NC_080174.1:69233052-69565673 GCF_950295315.1 Erinaceus europaeus | reverse complement strand
AGAATGATATTATGGTTTAACACCTTTCTTTCCCCTCACACACATATATATTTAACAATGTTTAAAGGGAGCTTCTGTGCTGTGGTGTCTTTCTCAGTGACAGTAATAGACAATTTTATTGCACACATCAATAAAGACCTCTAATACATGAGCTAAAAACCTTTATTATTGGCCTAGCAGGTGGCACAGACGATGAAGTGTTGGACTTTCAAGCATGGGATCTTGAGTTTGATCCCCAACAGCACATGTACCAGAGTGATGACTCTTTTGTCCTCTCTCTCTTATTAATAGATAAATCTTTAAAAAAAAAAAAAAAAAAACACAAGGGCAACAAAAGGGAAAATAAATATTAAAAAAAAAAACCCAAAACAGCGGGCCAGACACTTAGCTTAGCACACAGATTACCATGGGCAAGGACATGGGTTCCAGCCTCCGCTCCCCCACCTGCAGGGGTTAGGCTTCACAGGCTATGAAGCACGTCTGCAGGTGTCTTCCTCTCTTTTTTTAAATGTATTTTTTTTGCTATTGTTTATTCCCTTTTGCTGCTCTTGTTATTTTATATTGTTGTAGTTATTGTTATTGATGTCATTGTTGGATAGGACAGAAAGAAACGGAGGGAGGAGGGGAGGATAGAGAGGGGAGAGAAAGACACCTGCAGACCTGCTTCACCGCTTGTGAAGTGACTCGCCTGCAGGTGGGGAGCTGGAGGCTCGAACTGGATCCTCACACCCATCCTTTATGCTTTGCTTTGCGCCACCTGCACTTAACCCACTGAGCTACCGCCCAACTCCTTTTCTTAAATGAATTTTTTAAGTCTTTCTAAAAAATTTTTAAAAATATTTATTTATTCCCTTTTGTTGCCCTTGTTGTTTTACTGTTGTAGTTATTACTGTTATTATTATTGATGTCATCGTTGTTGGATAGGATAGAGAGAAATGGAGAGAGGAGGGAAAGACAGGGGGAGAGAAAGATAGACACCTGCAGACCTGCTTCACCACCTATGAAGCGATTCCCCTGCAGGTGGGGAGTCGGGGCTCGAACCGGGATCCTTACGACGGTTTTTAGAACTGGGATCCTTACGACGGTTTTTAATGTATTTTTAATGAGAAAGATAGATAGCAGAGCACTGCTCAGCTCTGGCTTATGGTGGTCCTGGGGATTGAACCTGGGACCAAGGAGCCTCAGACATGAAAGTCATTTGCATCACCATCATGCTGTCTCCCCATCCTTCTTTTTCCCTCCCCTCTCAATTTGTCTCTGTTCTATCAAATAAAATAGATGGATGGGGATGGGGCAAAATGGCCACCAGGAGCAGTAGATTTGCAGTGCCAGCACCAAGTTCCAGCAATAACCCTGGTTGCAATAAAAAGCAAACAAAAACAAAACCTTCATTACATAAGCTAAGAAAGAAGAAAGGAGGGTTTGTTTGCGTCCCCAGACCATGGCTTTCCTCAGAACTCCAACTCCTTGCCCTGAGCACACAGCCGTCTGCCACACTGGCCTCAGCTTGAAGTGATGCATGTGAGCGTCTTGCCTACTGGAACTGCTTGCTGCTCCAGAAGACTGCTGATTTGACATTCCTTCTCGTTTCATCTTATTTCTTTGTGAATTTTTGTTGATCTTCCCATTTAATAAATATACTGGAAATCTTACCCCCCACTCCCAAGACCAAAGCAAGCTTTAAAATCCACAGCTTTAATTTAGCCTTTTAACTGGATATTGACTTATATCCCCAGGAATATCAGAGGCTCAGGGCATTTTCTCACAGGAAAGCATTGCTGGTTTGCTGTATGAGACTTTCTTTTTTCTCCTTTAATTTTTTTTTTTTAAATATATACAGAGACACAGAGAGGCAAAGAGAGGGAAAGAGACCACAGCACTAAAGCTTCCTACAGTGTGGCGGGGGGCCAGGCTTGAACCCGGGCCACATGCATGGCAAAGCAGTGCACTACCCAAGTGTGCTGTTTTGTCAGTCCCCACGCTGAAGCTTTCTGATCAATATGGTATCATTTCATTCCTCACAGACATAACTAAATTCTACAATGAAAAATGTTAAAAGCAATACATAACCATCTGTATACCATACCAAATGAAATATGTACTTCTAGATCTTTTGAAACCAAGCTATTTTAATACCTGGATAAAATACTTTGACTACTCAATACAGTAGTCAATTTTCTTCTTTCAGTCATCTGAATTGAATACTCTGCTTTCATCTCTCACCAGGAAACAACAGCAAAAGTATTTGAAAATTGCATCACCAGCTGCACTTAAAAAGATCTGTACTTTGTCAAGACTAAAATGAAGGAGCCAGATGACTGTGAAGAGACCTGAGGAAAATCTGAAGATTCTATTCCAGCAGAATTGTAGACTTAACACAAAGGAGATGGGAGAACGGCTCAGAAGCAAAAGCTGTTTTGTAGATAGCTTCATTTTCAGATAAATCAGTGCCGATGTGAAGAAGTCGCAAACAGCCATGATGAAGATGAACGGAAATATGTTGAACATGAATTCTAGGCCATGAATTAACTCAAGAATGCTGGTGGATCATTAACTTCAAATTAAATCTACTAATGGGAGTCGGGTGGTAGCACAGCAGGTTAAGCGCACGTGGCGCGAAGTGCGAGGACCAGCATAAGGATCCCGGTTCGAGCCCCTGGCTCCCCACCTGCAGGGGAGTTGCTTCACAGGCGGTGAAGCAGGTCTGCAGATGTCTTTCTCTCTCCCTCTCTGTCTTCCCCTCCTCTCTCCATTTCTCTCTGTCCTATCCAACAACAATAACATCAATAACAACAACAACTACAGCAACAATAATAAAAAAAAAAGGACAAGGGCAACAAAAGGGAAAACAAATAAAATTTTAAAAAATCTACTAGTGACACTAGGCTTTGGTGGGCATCTTCTCTGACCCACCCACTTTATTATTTATTTATTTATGGGGCTGGAAAGATAGCGTAGTGGTTATGCAAAAAGATTTTCATGTCTGATGTACCAAAGGTCCCAGGTTCAACCCCCAGCACCCCCATAAGCTAGAGCTGAGCAGTGCTCTGGTCAAAACAGAGCATCATTTCAATAACTCCTACAAGTCCAACACTTTCAATATGTACTTAAAGATTTTTTAAATTTATTTTCCTTTTTGTTGCCCTTGTTTTTATCATTGTTGTGGTTATTGTTATTGATGTCATTGTTGCCAGATAGGACAGAGAGAAATGTGAAGCAACCCCCCCTGCAGGTGGGGAGCCAGGGGCTCGAACGGGGACCCTTGCACTTTGTGCCATGTACGCTTAACCCACTGCGCTACCACCTAGCCCCCAAGTCCAACACTTTTATCCACTATACTACCTCCTGGCTCAGTGATCCACGTTTTTATTTTATTTTATTATTTTTATATATTTATTTTCCCTTTTGTTGTCCTTTTTATTGTTGTAGTTATTGATGTTGTTGTTGGATAGGACAGAGAAATGGAGAGAGGAGGGGAAGACAGAGGGGGAGAGAAAGATAGACACCTGCAGACCTGCTTCACCACCTGTGAAGCAACTCCCCTACAGGTGGGGTGCCGGGGGTTCAAACTGGGATCCTTACTGCCCGTCCTCACGCTTCGCGCCATCTGCACTTAACCCGCTGTACTACCGCCCGAGTCCCTGACCCACATTTTTAAAAAGGGATGTTAGGGACACTGTTCTAGGTGTGGGACATGAAGAATGTCTTAATCCAGGAAGCTACTCCACTAAGTCTACAGGTACTAGGATGCAGTAGTAGCAGCAAAACAGTAGTCCCTGGAATAAGGTGCCAGATTACCTACAAAGGGAAAACTGGAAATCTGGATGAGAACAATTCTTAAAAGGAAAAAGAAAACCTTTCAGGAACACTCACATGTAATATGTGATTTGTGGCATATAACAGAATCTACTAGAGATTATAGGGGCTGCTAACTACTGTAACTACCCTTCATAATCTTTCATCTGACTTTTGTGTTTTATAGACTTAAGATGAGAAAGAGATTTAAGAGAGGCAGGAAAGGAGGCTGGGCATGGCATGGTTGGTTAAGCCCACAAATTACAATGTACAAGGACCAAGGTTTAAGCTCCCAGTTCCTACCAGTGGTGGTGATGGTAGGAGCATCACCAGTGAAACAGTGCTGCAGGTCTCTTTCTTCTCTCCCCTTCCTCTCCATTTCTCTGTCCTATAAAAATAACTGATTAAAAAAAAAAAAAAGCCTGAGCTCTAAAAAAAAAAAAAAAAAAGAAAGATAAGTGTGTGAGAAAGAAGGAGGGGAGGGGTGGGAGAAGGGGAAGAAAGGAGGAGGAGCAAGAGGAGGAGAAATGAGAGGCCCAGCACAGCTCAACTCTGGCATGTAAAGTGGTACAGGGACTGAACCTGTGGCCTCAGGCATGTAAGTGCTCTAACAGGCTGAGTTATCTCACTGGCCCACATAAGTAGTTTTGAATAAAAAAATTGAAATAAAGAGAGGAGGATCAGAGTATCACCTTGGCATATCCAGTGCCAGGGATCGAACTTGGGACCTCATGTATAAGTCCTGTGCTCTACTACTGGGTCCCACTTCTCCAGCCACTGATGGACTTTACTGTCTTTGCTCTTCAAAGGAGATTTTTCATTTCCTTTGAATAAACATCAGTCAGCTTATTCCTTCCTACACTAGGCAACATTTACCCCTGAGTAGACATGTTTTTGAAACATGTAGATTGAAAGCTGAATGGGGACACAGAAAAGAAGGCAATCTAAGTATCTGCCATCAGTTCAACTCAAGAGACAATCAGCAGCAGCACTGATTGAGTTAACACCATCTCTCCTTTTCCCCCATCACCACTTGCGGATAGAAGAACAGACAGGGATAAAACAGTGTGAGGATCACTATGGATAACCTGCCCCATCTTGGACTATTATGAGAAGAAAAAGTCCTTCACTGTGAATTCAAAAGACTACTACTTCAACAGGACCAACACTCACTTGCTGAGCTTTGAAGATCCAAATTCCAGTGCGGGTGTCAGTTCAATTTCTTGGTCTGTCACCATTTTGATTTCATCTCAAAAACATTAGAGTAAGGATCCCTTTAGAGGCCAGTTAAAACAGGCCAGTTAACAGGAGGCCTTCTATGCTGGGAAAGCATTAGTGTTTGAAATGGGACTGTATTTACAAATTTTATTTTTTTTATCCCAAAAAATCCATATAAATGAAAACCTGCTCTTCAAATGCAGGGAGGCCTTTGCCTTAATGTTGTATTACATTTGCATCACAAAACATTCTCATGTGAAAACAGCACATAGTTCTTTCGCCCATAATTGTGTAGATATGTAAGTAGTTATGACCTTTCTACTTACACATTTCTCTGGCGGAACATTAGAAAAGCGGGCAATCCCCATGCTTACCAGCCATGAGAAGGTAAATACAACTGCTCTTGAACATTGTTTAAAAAGATGAAACATGTAAACTACATAACCTTCTTTATAAGCATACACATGTTGACGTAAAGCAAGGATCCTGCCACAGAAATGGCTGTTTCTCAAAGAAAGAAAGAGAACATGGGAATAAAAATGTAAAGTTGAACAGTTAAGATGATCAAAATTGTTATGTACATGTTCCATGGAGAATCAGCACTCACACAGGAACAGATCCATGACCCATTTTGAACTTTTGTGACATTAACTCAGCACCCATTGGAAATAGCCATGATCTTCCATATGCTTAAGTAGGCTTCACAAAGTGTCAGTTTAAATCCAACAGTCAAAAATGAGGTCATGTTGTAAATTCCCACACGCTCCCCTCCCCTCAAATGAAGTGCAAAATCAACTTCTATGACTCAAGAGCTCAACCAGGTCAAAGCTTTGGTATATATTGGAGGTTGTTTTGGTGATAACCAAAGCTCTATAAGATTCTCTGTTCAGGGGTCTGCTCCCAAAACAAATGGAAAACCAGGCCCACAAAGCTTACCAACTATATAAATAAAATAACTGTACAAAGAGAACAAGTCACAGTTGCCCTCTAGCCAAGGGTTTAAAATTTTCTAGGCAGCACCAACTAACACCACAAAGCTCCTACTAAAACAATGTATTGAGACTGTTCTTAAAAACAAATGTCCACAGGCATGGAGTTGATGTGCCACAGAAAAAAGTCCAAAGAAACAGAAACCAGCTTTTCCACACTGTAACAGAAGCTCATCAGCAACAGAGGAGGGACTTAAGGCAGTAAGAGGCATTACAGACAGTACCATGGTGCTCTTTGAGTCAATCCCAATGCCTTCTTAGAAAAAGGTCTCTCAAGAACTTGGGCTGTTTTGTAGATTGGCAGCTAGCTAGCTGTCAGATACTTCTTCCTCCTCTTCCTCCTCATCATCCTTCCTGTCTACTTCGGAGGTGTCAGAGGACTCGTGAAGCAGAACGTATTCTCTGCTGCTGAACCCAAATTTAAGGACATCCTTTTCCTTCAGTTCATAGTATCTCTGTGGTTCAATGCGTTTGTTGTTCAAAAACGTGCCATTGCCTGAGCCAAGGTCAATGATGTACGGCCTCACCCTGCGGCCAACTGTTCCATCGGCACGAGTATATTCCACAAGCCTGGCAGAGGTAAGAGAGAAACCTGTGAGCAAAATCTTACCTCAGATCTTTCAGTTCTTTGGTAACAGAAACAAGATGCTGTAAATAAGCAGACTTGAATATAGCTGGAGTTCAGACTCTTAAGAAATCAATAGCATGTGCAAATTGGTAACAGTTTAAATATGTGTAGTAGAAAAGGTGAGCACTGGTAACTGGGGTGGGATGAAGGGTGGAGAAGAGAAATTCATGGCTTAAAATGCAAATCTGAGGCCTCTTGTCATGGTCAGGAATTTTCTTTTTTTGATATTGTTTATTCATGTTTCTTTTACTTAAAATTCAACATTTTAGCACCTGCCCCAATGGGAATAAAGAAGCAAATTTGGGGGGTCGGGCGGCAGCGCAGCAGGTTAAGTGCACATGGTGCGAAGCACAAGGACTGGCATAAGGATCCCGGATAGAGCCCTCAGCTCCCCACTTGCAGGGGGGTAGTAGCTTCACAGGCGGTGAAGCAGGTCTGCAGGTGTCTATCTTTCTCTCCCCTTCTGTCTTCCCCTCCTCTCACCATTTCTCTCTGTCCTATCCAACAAGGACATCAATAACAACTATAATAACCACAACAACAATTAAAAAAAAAAAAGACAGGGGCAACAAAAGGGGGGAAAAATAGCCTCTAGGAGCAGTGGATTCATAGTGCAGGCACCCAGCCCCAGGCAAAAAAAGAAGAAGCGAATTTGTATTTCAACAATCAAGGGAGGGCTAGCAAGACAGCTCATCTGGATAGTGCACCTGCTTTGTCATGGGCACATCTCATGTTTGAGCCCAGTTCCCATCACACTAAAGGAAGCTTTGTCTCTGTGGTGCATTTCTCTTTTTTTCTCTCTCTCTGAGAGGGGGAAAAAAAAGCTGACCTAGAATGGTGAAAAACCAGTGTGCTTGTGGGTGTGTATGTGTGTGTGGGGGGTGGGGGTGGGGAGTGTGAAAGGAAGGGACCAGAAGGTGGTGCAGTGAGTACAGCGCTGAGCTTGGAAGCATGAGTTTGAACCCTAGTATTCTATGTATCCGAGTGAAGCTCTCTGGTCCCCTCTGCCCCTCCCTCCCTCCTGTTAAAATGAACTGTGCTGGATGGTGGCACACCTGGTTGAGTGCATATGCTACAATGCACAAGGACCTGGGTTGAAACCACCCCCCCCACACTTGCAGGGAGGAAACTTTTTTTTTTTTTTTTAAACCAGTTCACTGCTCAGCTCCGGCTTCTAGTGGCACAGGGGATTGAACCTGTGACCCTGGATCCTCTGGCATGAAATAATCTCTTTACATAACCATTATGCTATCTAACCCTGCCCTGGGAGGAAGGTTCCTGAGCAGGGAGGAAGGTTCCTGAGCAGGGCTGCAAGTGTATCTCTTTCTTACTCTCTAACTCTCCCTCCCTTCTTGATTTCTCTGTCTCTATCCAATCAGTTAATCAATTTATAGTTAAATAAATACAATCTTCAAAACAAAATGTGTCAAGAGAGCTAGACTTGAGTCAGAGTTCTATTGTAATCATTTACTGTCACAATGTTTGGCTTCCTTCTTGTCTGCCAAATAGGGACATTAATAGCTGTCTTACCTTCCTCATAGGATTGTCATGACAATCAAACAACAACAGATACTCTGTGCAAACTCTCAAGACACAGGATCAGCTAACATATATGCCAGGTATTTACAGTAACTTTTCCATTTAACTTTCATGCTCGTCCTGTGAGGAATAGTAGGTGCAAGCCCCGAGAGCGGCTTGCCCCATATCAAATATCTAGAAAGTGGTGGCGACAGGATTCAAAATGTGGATGTCTGATACCAAGTGCTCTTATATAAATGTAAGTGATTTTATCAACACAAAGGAAGTTCGGACTAATAATTAGATATGAAGGGCATGGATTCTTTTGCATACACATGACACAAATCTTAATAATCCTAGCAGGTCTTCAGTGTCTGTTTCTTTTCTTCCTTCCTTTCTTTCTTTTTTTGGCCTCCAGGGTTATTGCTATCGCTGGGGCTTGGTGCCTACACTACTTATCCACTGCTCCTGGAGGCTATTTTTCCCTTTTGTTACTTTTGTTGTTGCTATTATTATTGTTGTTATTGCCATTGTATAGGACAGACAGAAATCGTTAAGAGGACAGGAAGACAGAGAGGGGGAGAGAAAGACAGACACCTATAGACCTGTTTCACTGCTTGTGAAGCGACTCCCCTGCAGGTGGGGAGCCGGGGGCTCGAATCAGGATTCTTTTTTTTTCTTCTTCTTCTTCTTTCTTTTTCCCCTGAGCCTGAAATCTGATATGCAGGTGGATCCAAGTTATTGTCTGGGGAGATGATGTCTTCCCCAATAGGGAAAGAGAGAGGCAGGTTGGAAGTATGAATCGACCTGTCAACGCCCATGTTTAGCGGGGAAGCAGTTACAGAAGCCAGACCTTCAACCTTCTGCATCCCACAATGACCTTGGGTCCATATGACTCGGGGGTTAAAAAATAAGAAAGCTACCAGGGGAGGAGGGGGTGGGATATAGTTCTGGTGGAGGGAATTGTGTGGAGTTGTACCCTCTTATCCTATGGTTTAGTCAATGTTTCCTTTTTATAAATAAAAAAAAAAATTTAAAAAAGTTTTAGACATTCGATCCATTTTCTCCCCTCTCATATTAATAGTACTTTGTGAGACTAAGTTAATAGGAGTATATATTAACACGATTCCTACCACCAAAGGTCTGTACTGTTGTCCACCCCCAACCCCAGAGGATTCTTTTTTTATAAATTTTTTAAAAGACTTTCTTTTTATTTCTTAAGAATTTATTTATTTATGAGAAAGATAGGCAGAGAGAGAAAGAACCAGACATCACTCTGGTACATGTGCTGCCAGGGATTGAACTCAGGACCTCATGGTTGAGAATCCAGTGCTTTATCCACTACACCACCTCCCGGACCACTCAAATCAGGATTCTTATGCCAGTCCTTGTGCTTTGCACCATATGCGCTTAACCTGCTGCGCCACCACCAGTCCCCTCCCCCCGTTTTTTAACCAGAACTCTGCTCAACTCTGGCTTGTGGTGTGGGGGATTGAACCTGAGACCTTACAGCTTAGAGTACAAGAGTCTGTTTTCATAACCACTATGCCATCACCCCCACCCGTTTCTTTCTGCAGATGTGTACTTACCGATACTGAAAGACTGCATGCTGCTTTGAACAAGAAGGATGATCAATTGGAATGTCTGCGATGCGGCGGTGTCGGCCCAGGAGGTAAGCACTTTGTCGATGGATGTACATGACTGGAAGCACCTCATCGTTTTTAAAAGGGTAAAGACGCCACCGTTTTTTGGGGATCCGTGCTTCTGGAGGCTCGCTGTATTTAATGACTACACCCCGGAAGGTGTTGGTGTCCTCCAGAAGTGCTCCAGAAAGTTCAAAGCTTGGCTTTTCTTTAACAGGCACTTCTTTGTCTTTACTGTTGCCCCCAGGCCTAGGAGCCAACTCCTGAGACTCATGACCCCCAGCACCAACGTCATTTTTTTGGCGATGCTCCCTTCGCCTGGCGTTATAGAGTTCCCGCTCAGCTTCCTGAGCTTGCAGGTTCTGACTGTCTCTGTCCCGTCCCTGAGTCTGCCCGCTTCCAGGCCTCTCATTGGAGGGTCTCCTCTGGTGAGAATGGCCTCGGTGCCTATCTCGGTCACCGGTTCTGGTTCGCCTATGTTCCTGTGCTGATGGTTCCCGGTGCTGCCTGTCTTCCCTTCCTCTCCGGGGATGATCCTCACGTTCCTGAAATCCAAACAGATTGAGGAAATTAAAAGCATTCCACAATGGTGATGTTGTCACATGCACACACATTTACAAGTAAGTCCTGGAAGCAGCACAGTAATTAGAGCAACAGACCTGTAAACATGAAGTACAGACTTGTAAGAATGAGTTTGTTCCCTGGCATTCCATGTTCCAGAGTTTTCTCTCATATTAACAAATGGGGGGGGGAAGGGAGGAGAGGAAGAAAACTTTGGGAGCCTGGCACATAATGAAATTGTACATATATGCCAATGACTGCATTGTAAAGCATTAACCCCCTTAATAAAAATTTACAAGTCCATAATCTTTGATCAGCTTCAATCAAAAAATTGTTTATGGGGCCAGGCTGTTGGTGCACCTGGTTGAGCACACACATTACAGTGTATAAGGACAAAGATACTCTCATGCCCGAGGCTTCAAAGTCCTGGGTTCAACCCCCTGCACTTCCACCAGGCAGAGCTGAGCAGTACTCTGGTGAAGGGGGGGGACTAAGAGAGAAGGAGGAGATAAAGACCTACAGCCTTGCTCCTCAACTTGCAAAGCTTTACCCCTGTAGGTAGCAACTGGGGGCTTAAACCCGCATTCACATGCACATTTTAACATGTGTATTCAATCAGGCGCGTCAATGCCAGGGCCTTGAATTTCTACTTAAAAAAATAATTTACTTATTTTTTTATTGAGACACCCACTCAGTTCTGGTTTTGGTTGTGTCTCAGGAGTGAACCTGTCATCTTAGAGCCTTAGGTATGAAAGTCTTCTGTATAACCATTATGCTGTCTCCTGGTCCTAGAATAAATTTCAAATAAGACCAAATAAATATCTAAAGCTGTGGGAGACGTAGTTAGGGCAGTAGAATGCAAGATTTTCTTTTTCTTTCTTTCTTTCTTTTTTAATATTTATTTTCCCTCTTTTGTTGCCCTTGTTGTTTAACATTGTTGTGGTTACTGATGTTGTTGTTGGATAGGACAGAGAGAAATGGAGAGAGGAGGGGAAGACAGAGAGGGGGAGAGAAAGACAGACACCTGCAGGCCTGCTTCACCGCCTGTGAAGTGACTCCCCTGCAGGTGGGAAGCCGGGGGCTCGAATCGGGATCCTTACGCAGGTCCTTGTGCTTGGCGGCACGTGCGCTTAACCCACTGCGTTACCACTCAACTCCCTCTTTTTCTTTTAATAGGGAAGACAGAGAGGAGGAGAGAAAGGCAGACACCTGCAGACCTGCTTCACCGCCTGTGAAGGGACTTCCCTGCAGGTGGGAAGCCGTGAGCTGGAACCGGGATCCTCGTGCCAGTCCTTGCGCTTAACCTGCTGCACTACCGCCTGACTCCCAGAATGCAAGATTTTCAAGTATGAGTGCCAGGGTTCAATTCCCACCACTGCATTATGCCAGTGGTACTCTAGTTTCATTCTTTTTCTCTCATGAAATAAAACTTACTATCCCACCCCTACCTCCAAGTATGGTCCAAGAGGTGGTACAATGGATATACAATGGATAAAGTGTTAGATTCTTAAGTGCAAGGTTCAGCATCCTATTCCTGGTATTACATATGCCAGAATAATGCTCTGGTTCATGTTTTCTCACTCATATAAATAAATCTGAATAGGGAGCCAGGCAGTAGCGCAGCGGGTTAAGCGCGCATGGCACGAAGCACAAGGACCAGCGGAAGGACGCCGGTTCAAGCCCCCAGGTCAAGCCCCCGGGTCCCCACCTGCAGGGTGGTCGCTTCATAAGTGGTGAAGCATTTCTGCAGGTGACTTTCTTTCTTTTTTTTTAATATTTATTTATTCCCTTTTGTTGCCCTTGTTTGTTATAGTTATTACTGTTATTACTGATGTCATTATTGTTGGATAGGACAGAGAGAAATGGAGAGAGGAGGGGAAGACAGAGAGGGGGAGAGAAAGCCAGACACCTGCAGGCCTGCTTCACCGCCTGTGAAGTGACTCCCCTGCAGGTGGGGAGCTGGGGGCTCAAACTGGGATCCTTATGCTGGTCCTTGCGCTTTGTACCTCCTGCACTTAACCTGCTGCGCTACCGCCTGACTCCCTTGCGTTTATCTTTCTCTCCCCCTTTGTCTTCCCCATCTCTCTCGATTTCTCTCTGTCCTAGCCAACAATAGCAGCAATAACAATAACTACAATAACGATAAACAACAACGGCAACAAAAGGGAAAAAATAGCCTCAGGAGCATTAGATTCATAGTGCAGGCACGGAACCTTAGCAATAACCCTGGAGACAAAAAAAAAAAAAAAAAAACTGAATAAAAGAGAGAAAGGAAGAGAAAATATTTAATGAACAGTGAGCAAGGCTGCCTTTCTGGAAAGGGGTAAAGATGAAATCATGGGGGCCTCGGCAGTAGCACACCAGATTAAGTGCACATAGTATGAAGCACAAAAGGATGCATGCAAGGATCCCGGCTAGAGCCTCCAGCTCCCCACTTGTAGGGGATCACTTCATGGGGGTGAAGCAAGTCTGCAGGTGTCTTATCGTCTCTCTGTCTTATCCTATTAGAAAAAAGGAGATAATGGCCTCCAGGAGCAGTGGATTCGTAGTGCGGGCACTGAGCACCAGTGATAACCCTGGAGGCAAAAAAAAAAAAAAAAAAGATGAAATCATGAGTACTGAAACAGATGCCATGTTGTCCTTACTGCCAGGACTTCTCCCCCATACACTGAGGTAAAGTGGTGGCCTGTTTGCTTATGGAAAGACTCTGTTTTCTAGAAATCCTAGCCTCCAAAGAAAAGTATCACAAACACACCTAAACCCCTTACCCCAAGGCATTTCGAAGCCTGCCGCCACAATATGCTATGAGTTCACTAGGTCTAATCCCAGCATGCTTCTTTAAAATAATAATAGTAATAATTTATTTCATATTGCCACCCCAGAGTTATCACTAGAGCTCAGTGCCAATACTACAAATCCACTACTGACAGTAGGCATTTTTTCCCCCTTTCTCCCCCCCCCATTTTATTTGATAGCACAGAGAGAAATTGAGTGAGGAGTGGGAGCTAGAGGGAAAGACACCTGCAGACCTACTTCACAGCTTGTGAAGCTTCCTCTGGGGCTTAAGCCCAAGTCTTTACACCTGTCCTTGCGCTTGGCACCATGTGAGCTTAACCCACTGCGCTACCACCCGACTCCCATATTAATGTTTAAAAAAAAAAAAAAAATAGGCAAATAGCTAAATCTATACCATTGAAAACCATTTAGCAGTACAAAGTAATCCACTCTGATATAGCCCCCTCAATCAGAAAGAAGAATTTTTTATTTTATTTGCCTCCAGGGTTATTGCTGGGGCTCAATGCTTGCACCACAAATCCACTGCTCCTAGAGGCTATTTTTTTCCCTTTTTGTTGCTCTTGTTGTTTTATCATTGTTGTGATTATTATTAGTGTTGTTATTGATGTCACCGTTGTTAGATAAGACAGAGAGAAATGGAGAGAGGAGAGGAAGACAGAGGGGGAGAGAAAGACACCTGCAGACCTGCTTCACCGCCTGTGAAGCGACCCCCATGCAGGTGGGATTCCTCACGAACTGGGATCCTCATGCTGGTCCTTGTGCTTTGCGCCATGTGCGCTTATCCCACTGTGTGACCACCCGACCCCCCCTCCCCTTTTTTTGGCACAAGGATTATGGCTGGGGCTAGGTGCCAGCACTATTCATTCCTGGTGGCCATTTTTTCCTTTTTATTTTTATTAGATAGAATAGAGAGAAATTGAGGAGAGGGAGAGAGATACTTGCTGACCTGCTTCACCACTTGTAAACTGTCCCCCTTGTAAAGCTGGCAGGGACCAGGAGGCTTGTGCATGGTAATATGTGGGCTTAACTAGGTATGTCACCACCCGGCTCCCAAGAAGAATGTTCTTATCTGGCTGGTTATTTGGGGTCTGGGAATGTGCAATAAGCTTTCCACATAAATAATGGTCAAGATTCCCATATCCAAAAAGCAACTTATCAAATCAGATGGTGAAACAGCTCACTTGGACAGTGTGTTGCTTTGCCATGTACAGAGCGCCAGGGTCAAGCCTAGCTCCCATCATACTGAAGGAAGCTTCAGCACTGTGGTCTCTTTTACGCTCTCTTTACCCCACCTCCTCCATATATACATGTAAACAAACAAAAAAAGCCTGGTAGGGTGTGACAGTGGGAAGCCTTGGAGTCTCAAAGTATGAGGTCTCAAGCACTGCATAGCCAGAGTGATATTCTGGTTCTCTTTCCCCCATCAGTTAATACATAAATAAATCTTCAAACCATACCAAAGACTTTACTTTCAGGTAGCCAGAAAGCTGCAGAGGCACCAGTCTGAATGAATCTCCTAAAATGGAGATTTTAGTTTTAAGAGAGTCACCTTCCTGGGCACTGTAAATATATTTTTTTATAAGATTCATTTGTATCTGCAGAGTGGTACAGTGTATGAAATGTTGAAACCTCAAGTATGAGGTCCTGAGTTTGATCCTTAGCAATGCATATGCTAGAGTGATGCTCTGCTTCTCGCTAAGAAAGATATAAATCACATGGTCCAGGAGGTGGCGGAGTGGGTAAAGCATTGGATTCTTAAGCATAAAGTCCTAGATTCAATCCTGGGCAGCACATGCAGCAGAGTGATGTCTGGTTCTTTCTCTTTTCTTTTTTTAAAAAAAATTTTAATTTATTTTAGTGAGAAAGAGCAGATACAGAAGGAAAGACACCAAGAGAGAGAAAGAGATAAGAACACTGCTCAGTTCTGGCTTATGGTGGTGCTGGGAATTGACCTGGCACTTCAGAGTCTCAGGCTTAAAAGGCTTTTTTGCATAATCATTATGCTATTTCCCTAGCCCCTTCTATCTTTCTCATTAATAAAGAAAATCTTTTTTAAAAAAATAAATATATAGTGGTCCGGGAGGTGGCACAGTGGCTAAGGCACTAGACTCTCAAAAGCATGAGATCCTGAGTTCATTCCCTGGCAGCACATATACCAGAGTGATGTCTGGTTCTTTCTCTCTCTCTTATCTGTCTCATTAATAAATAAATAAAATCTTTAAAAATTTTTTTTAAGTCTATCTAAAATAAATATATACATCTTAAAAAATTCATTTTACTTTTTCAATTTTTTTATTATCTTTATTTATTTATTGGATAGAGACAGCCAGAAATTGAGAGGGAAGGGGGTGATAGAGAGGGAGAGAGACAGAGAGACACCTGCAGCACTGCTTCACCACTCACAGAGCTTTCCCCCTGCAGGTGGGGACGGGGGCTGAAACCCGGGTCCTTGAGCACTGTAATGTGTGCGCTCAGCCAGATGCGCCACCACCCGGCCCCTTCATTTTACTTTTATGAGAATTTTACTGAATAGGGACCAGGTGGCGATGCATGTATTACCATGCAAAAGGACCCAGGTTCAAGTCCCAGGTCCCCACCTGCAGAAGGAAAGTTTCACAAGTGGTAAAGCAATTCTTCTGCAGGTGTCTCTGCCCCCGACTCTTCCCCTCCCTCCCTCTCAATTTTTCTGCTCTATCATATAAAATTAAATAAATCAAAAATAAAAAAAAGAATTTTATTGAATGAAGGAATCAGTCCCTAAAGATGTGTGGACTGACAAAATTATAGACATGGAGAACAGATGAGACATTCTTCAAAGTTAAGTGAGGGAAGGAAGTGGGCGTGACTATGAAAGGGTAACATGAGGGATCTTTGTAGTGACTGGAAGTTTTGCACCTTGACTATACTGATATCAGTGTTCTGGTTGTGCTATTGTACTACAAATCTCTACAATGTTAGTTAGCACTGGGAGAAAAGGCCAAGAGTATACATCTGTAGTACTATTTACAACTGTACATAAATGAAAGATTACCTCAAAATAAAGCTTAACAAGATAAGCAAATATCAAAACAACCACTCAGTTTTGAGCAACCCCACTGCAGGTCCAAGTGCACATATTTAGAATACTCCATGATGACAAGAGGCTCTAGATATGAACCTAGTATTAAAACATCTCAATTCACTTACTTGCTTCACTTTGATGGTTGAGTAGTGAGGACTCCGGCTTCTCTTATTTCGAGGAGACTTGCTTCTTCTCCCTGATGACTTGTTTTTCTTTTTGGTTGGGGACCTTTTCAGAGCATGGTACACAAAGAATGTATCTCAGTTCCCCCATATATATATATATAAATATAAATTAGCTTCAAGGTTTACTAACAGAAACACACTTCTGAAGGTCTCTGATGATCACAAGGAGGCAGGAGCTCCACGTACAGCTGACATCTCAAGTCCTAAAGTCACACACACAACTGCCTAGTGGTCTTTCTCACTTACATGACATAACAGCTCATTTCTGAACCCGCAAAAACTTTCTCCAGTTTGGGTGATTAGGATGGTGGCTATGCAAAGCTTTCATGCCTGAGGCTCCGGAGTAGGTTCAATTGCTGGCACAACCATAACCAAGAGCTGACCAATATTCTGGTAAAAAAAAATAAATAAGCAAGCAACAAGGGCAACAAAAGGGAAAATAAATAAAAATTAAAAGAATCTTTAAAAAAAATAATAAATAAGGGGCTGAATGGTGGTGCTCCCAGCTGAGAACACACATTACCACTTATAAGGACCCAGGTTCAAGCCCCCAGTCCCCATCTGTAGTGGGGAAGCTTCAGGCACAGTGTAGTAGTGCTACACGTGTCCCTATCTTTCCTTCCCCTTGCAATTTCTCTCTGTCCTATCATATAAAAATAATAAATTAAAGTTAAAGGCAGAGGAGCTGCATAATGACCATGCAAAAAGACTTTCAATCCTGAGACTCCACACCCCCATGGCTCAATCCCCTGCACCTCCATATAAACCAGAGATGAGCAGAAAACAAAAGAAACAAAAACACTTTCCTGTTGTCATTTTTGGCCATCTTGATTTAACTGTCACCACCTTCCTCAAGCCAAAAATGCAGATGTCACCCTTAAATTCTTTTTCCCTTGCCACAAGCAACCTCCCTCTCTCCACTGCTTGCCCCTACACTCACATTCAACCCTCCAGCAAGTCCTCCTTCCACTTCCTTCCCACCACAATCACAGTCAATTCCACCCTAGGCTCTTTGAATGAGTTATTTCCTTGCCTGGATCTCCCATTATTATTGTCATTCCGGTCTCAGCTCAAATGGCTCCTCTGCAGAAAGCTTTTCTCCCACTCCTCTCCCATCACTACACTGCATTGCCTATCACTTGTTACTAACTGAAACTATTTCCTTTCTCTATTTGTTATTTTGTTTCGGGGCTAGAGCGTGTTAACTTCCTGAGCCAAGACTATCTTAATCACTCTTGTGGCTTCAGTACCTAAGGCAGTCTTTAGCACTTTTTAGGCACTCAATAACACTATGCCGAATGTATGAAAAAACGAACTAGTGAAGGAAGAGGGACATCTCCCCAGGGATATTTATTTATTTATTTATTATCAGGTTGATAGTGGGTTGCATTGGATCGACCTTCCCGTGGTGCATCCCGTGAGTACCCATTCATTGGGGAAACTGACGATCCTTCCTAGCCGACTGAATCCACATGGATCCCAGTCACTTTCAAAGCCGGCAACAAGCAGCTCCTGACAGCTTTCAACCTGACGCTGTTGACTGGCTACGGAAGAAGGGCAAACGCTAGAAGAAGAAGGAGGTTGATAGTATGGGCCTTGGATATTGAATCCTTTTAGGGTAACTGCAGAGACCACGAACGCCTGCACTTCATTTGCCGGCAAGTGTGGGGGGGGATTATTCATTCCAACGTAAATGATCAGGGCAACCAGCTGGCCATCTCGGCGAAGCGCTGGGCACTTAACGAAATGAACGGGTGGGGGGCCAGGCAGTGGTGCACCTGACTAGGTGCACTCATTACAGTGCGCAAGGACTCAGGTTCAAGCCCCTGGTCCCCACCTGCAGCGGGAGAAGCTTCACGAGTGGCGAAATAGGGCTGCAGGTGTCTCTCTCCCTCCCTTCTCAACTTCTCTGTCTCTATCCAAATACATATACATACATATATATATATTTTTTTAAAGGAAGGAATGGCAGAGGGGATCCGGTTCATTAGAGGCTCAGCTGTCTCGCCGGGGTTTGTGTGAGCAAACCCTCCTTTTAACACCAGCGGGATCGCGGCACGTTCACCGCCCGAGGGCTGAATCCAAGCCTCAGCGCCCGGGATGCAGGGAGCGTCCTCCCTTCTCAGTCAGTCCGGCCCACGGTCCATCCCGGGCTGCCTCCCACTTACCGGCTCCCTCCTTGGGCTCGGCTACCGCGGGGGCCCGGCGGGGACACGCTGCCCCCGGAGGAGTCAGGCCGGCGCTGGAGCGGAGGCGCGGCTTCCGGGCTGAGGCGCTCTTGCTTCACCACCACTGTGGCCGCCGCTGCCGCCGCCAAGTCCCCGTCCCGGTGCCTTCGCCGACTCCCCCGTTCCCGCCCCCGCTCGCTTTTGACCTCCTTCATGCTGCGATCCCCCGGAGCCGAGCAAAGACAGGTCCGTTGAGTCCCTCTGGCTGAAGGAAATGACGGGTCCAACCCCCTAGACTTCCGCTTCCGGGTTAGAGGCTTCCCCAGAACCCCCTTCGGCTAAGACGCTGCCCACGAGCCGCGACTCCGAGTGGGCGGGGTTGTCGTCTATGGGCGCAGGTGGCGGCATCTTTGAAGCTGCAAAAGTAACAGTCTAGAAGAAGTTCCTCTGGTGGTTGTTGCCGCAGCCGAACGCGAAGAGTTGTTTAGTTCCTGATGAATGGGTGCTTTGTCGCCATTCACAACAAACTTTACATGGCAAATGCAAAAAATATCTGATTTGCAGGATGCCACACTATGCGCACGCTGTTAGTCCGTTTACATCTGGCAAAATGAAGCAAAAGAAGAAAAGGAAATACCATCGTAGATGGTAACCCACGGGCACAGCCTTACTCCCTCTGTTCCTGAACTTTTCTGTTAAGTGGTGATCCTGCATTGAAATTCAAAACTCCTGTTGCCTTTTGGGAGTCTTCCCCAGTCCCTCACTGAGGAGTCAGTGGCTTCCATTTCACAGGTGATGAAACTGGGACTCAGTAACGGTGATCCTTGAAATTGCAAGGAAGACACAATACCAGGGCTCGAACCCGGGCTTCCCCCTGCTTTCTGGAGTGCCCGGACTAACAAACTTTTTTTTTTATCCTAAAGTGGTGCCGAAAGTAACTCGCGCGCTGCTGGCCCCGCCCCACTCCGGAGCCCCGCCCAGGCTCGGGGGCGGGAAGAGGAGGTTTCCATGGTGACGGCAAACAAGGCTGGGACCTCAGGGCCGGCTGCTGGGCTACTACCCCTACCGTCGCCATGATCCCCCCTGCAGACTCTCTGCTCAAGTATGACACTCCGGTGTTGGTGAGCCGGAACACGGAGAAACGGAGTCCCAAAGTAAGTCATGGGGTGGAGGAAGCCCCGAAACTCCTAAGCGGAAAGACACATCCATGCTGTCATTGAGGTTGAGAATCTCTAGGGCCAGAGGCTGCAGTAAGTAGACTGAGAGTAGAAGGAATGGGGTCGGGCTAGTGGGGGCGGGGGTATGAGAGTGCCACAAGAAAACCAGATGTTGGGAGACCCCCAGAGGACAGAATTAGGATGGGGAAGGATGCCACAGGGAGATGGCAGGGATTTACACTGTTTCATGGAAGCCGAGCCCTAGAATACATCTGGTAGTGGTTACTCCATTCACTAGAGGTGTGAAAACTGAGGTCTGAACTCCTAGGCTAGAAACGTCAGCTCAAGGAGGTACAAGCATTGGGTTGAGTGTGGCTAAAAACTCCTACAGTTCTGAGGCACAACTCCTGCTGAGAAGACAGGGAAGTTGAATTGGGGATTGGGAAGGCACAATCTAAAAAACCTCCTAAAAAACCCGGAGGGCCAGGATGTGTAGAGTTGAATAAGTCAGCTGCTGCCCTAACCATCTCCTTCTTCTCAGGCTCGGCCACTGAAAGTCAGTCCCCAGCAGCCTGGACCCTCTGGAGGTCCAGTTCCACAGCCACCAAAGACCAAGATCCCTTCAACTTCAGGTGTCCCAGATACTACAAAGCAGGCAGAAGAAATCTTGAATGCCATCCTGCCCCCTAGGTAATAAAAAACATATATATTAGTGGCTGGGAGAGGCCCAGGCTTTTCCTCCACAGGACTTGAGAATGTTGGGAGAAGCCGAGCTGAGACTGCATCCTAGAGCACCTTGAGTTTGCAGGTGGCTGGATCCTTGGAGGATGTGGAGAAACCTCTTTTTCTACCTACTCTTGTTTCCTGAGAGATCTTGGCTTTAGATAACACTTACTTGCCCATGGCTTCAAGATAGTTGTTTTTTTTTTTTTTTAGGAATGGTGCTTTGAAACCTGTTTCTGATTTTATTTTATTTTTGCCTTCAGGGTTATCTCTGGGGCTCAGTGCTTGCACTATGAATCCACTGTTCCTGGAAGCTATTTTTTCCCTTTTGTTGCCCTTGTTGTTTACCATTGTTGTCATTGCTGTCACTGTTGGGTAGGACAGAGAGAAACTGAGAGAGATGGGGAAGACAGGGGAAGAGAAAGATAGACACCTGCAGCTCTGCTTTGCCACCTGTGAAGCAGCCCTCTTGCAGGTGGGGAGGTGGGGCTCAAACCGGGATGCTTGAGCTGATCCCTGTGCTTTGCACCATGTGTTCACTGCCACGCAGCCTTATTAAATTTTTGTTTAAATTACCTTCATCTATTTGTTGGATAGAAATCAAGAGGAGGGGCCGGGTGGTGGCACACCTGGTTGAGTGCATGTATTACAATGCGCAAGGACCCGGGTTCGAGCCCCTAGTCCCCACCTGCAGAGGGAAAGCTTCATGAGGGGTGAAGCAGGGCTGCAGGTGTCTCTCTGTCTCTCTCCCTATCAACCCCTTTCCTCTTGATTTCTGGATGTCTCTAATAAATAAAGATAATAATAATAAAAAAAAGAAGTCAAGAGGAAGGGGAGGTAGAGAGGGAGAACACAGACACCTGCAGTCCTGCTTCATCACTCGCAAAGCTTTCCCCCTGCAAGTGGGACTCAGGGGCTTGCGCATTGTAATGTGCACTCGGCCAGGTGCCATCACCTAGCCCAAAACCTTTTTTAACCACATGTTGTTCTGTTTATTATAGGATGGGGGGGGAGGTTTGGTTCAGACCACGTGGAGCCAGCCAGCAATGGCCGACCACGGGGGAGAGCAGGGAGCGAGACCTCAGAGAGGGAGAGCCGAGAGCCCAGAGAGAGCGAGGGGAGGGGTGAGGGGGCTTTTTATTGGGCGACAACCAGGGGTGCCGTGTAGGGCCAGGATTGGTTGAAAGGGGGCACTCTAGGATTTAGCGGGGCATAGAAAAACCTGGGGGCGGAGCCAGGATTGGTTGAAAGGGGGCACTCTAGGATTTAGCGGGGCATAGAAAAACCTGGGGGCGGAGACTGCATCAGAATAAGTCCTCAGCAACATCTCCTCCTATCCCTTTATATCTAAATGGACACAGTAAAGAAAAATGGAGCATGCTTAAATGTTTTAGAGGAATGCCATGCTCAGGTGGGAAGATGTAGGACTTTCTGTGAAGGAGGGAAGGCTTAAATGGCTGCCAACCTTGTGAGATTTAAATGTCCTCCTGTGCTCAACCCCTCTTCAGAGAGAGAGACTTACCTGGAGAGACTCATCTCATAGGTTTAAGCGCAGCCTGCTCAACCATCTCTTCACAGTATCTCTACATCTTTTCTATCTTTCTATCTAGTAATTGCATAAGATGTACAAAGTCTATAAAAGACTATCATGGGGCAGAAACCTTTTGGACATAAGCCTAAATGACATAACAAAATAGGAAGGGACACGAAGGGGAGAAGTAAAAGTCAGTGGGGTGTGAAGGGAAGGATTGGTGTGTAAAGGAACATTCCCTGCTTGAGTGGGGAAAAGGGCAAGGGTACATAATGAGGGGGCGGCAGGAGGCATGACCCACCAAACAGAGGGGCTATTTGGCATTGTATAGTCCTCAAGGCAACAGTCTGTAAAGTCTATGAATTACTCAGGATTAGTCTATGAAAAACCAGCAGCGTGAAGGGAAATAAGCTGCTTCAAAATTGTGTAAAATGTATATAGGGTATGTCAGAAAGTCCGATACAAGTCTCAGTCCGAAGTAGATGGCTAGGGGAGGAATTGGCAGGGGATGCAACGCTGCATGAGGGAGGTCAGCCGCTGGAATGTTGCTCTTTTGTAGATAGCTAGCTGGAACTGCCAACACGTAACAAGCAGGTCAGAAGCAGGAACGGTAACCAGGCATGAAGAAAGTTCTGTCCTTGGAATTCGTGTATCAGGTTCTTCAGATCACGTTGAGTGACATCTAGGGTTTCGGGGGGTGTGCCACGGTAGTCGTGCCATCTTGTGAGTGACGTCAGGGTGTGCAGGGGTTCAGATGGTTTTTCCGGGATTCCTGTGAAAGAAACACAAACAATCTGCTTCTCGTGGTTAATTTGAACTGGTAACAAGTTATAGGTTTGTTATAGTTGATACCTCGATGATTATAATTGGTTTAGAATCTCTTTATGATTTATTAAAAGGTCATCTAATGTGACCTCCTGTAGCAGCCTCTACCGCAGGATCTTGAGACCAATTTTAGCTAAAATATGTATTTTAAACAGACTCAAATTGCTTAGAGAGTTAACGCATATTCGTGACAATGATTTTAACATTTACAGTGCCAGATTGATGCCAGATCTGTTGTGGATTAATTTCCACAAGATAGTTTACAGGGCACCTTTGGGGGCCCTTCAAAGGTGTCCTGTATATAAAATTTATATAGTTTAGTTTTGGGAATGAATAGTCACGTTGAACATTTAGACTTTTACCTAAATAGTAAGTTACCTTAACAATTAATATTTACCTTGTCTGGTAAAAGTGTAGCTGTAGGGTTACACTTCTGACCGTTAAGTTAGTGTTACCAAACTTGAGACATACCCATAAACATTTAGTTATAACAAACTGGAGGAAAAAGAACTTTTGTTATAAAAACACATTATTTAAAAACAATTTTAAATCTGTCATTAGTCACACAGTTTAAGACTAAACACTTACATATATACCAATACTATATATAAAATTCAAAAGAGGGAGAAAGAAAAAAAATTTTTTGGAATGTTTCTGGACGTCTCCAGAAACTTTGGCTGCGTCCAGCATTTTTATATAAGGCCAATAACCTTTTAGAGTACTCCAAGCAGATGGGTCATGCAAAAAAAAAGAAAAAAAATTTTGTCATTTAACACACTCATTCACAAAAACAACTGGCCAGTTATAACATAAGACATACAGGGAAAGGGTAGGAGAGAGGTCTCTGTGAGCCAGATTTGCAGGTTCTGCCATGTCGTATTACGGGTCCTGGGATGTATCCTGCATCTGGTCCTCTTGTAGTATTTCTTGTTCTTCAGGAATAACAGCGCCATCCTGCGGGTATTGTCGGACATGGCGGGCAGGAACCCAGACAGGTTTAGAGAAATTTTGAGGGAAAATGCATGCGAAACCCCTTCCCATGGTCAATAATGGGTCAGGCCCTTTCCAAACTTTATCGAGTGGGTCTCTCCATTTCACCTTAATAGATGGGAGGGTAGATGGTGTTTGCCAGTGAAGAATAATAGGGGGGTAAGGCTGAGTTATTGTAAATATTAAAGAGATTTAACGTAGTTAAGGCTTTTGCTAGCTGGATATTGGGGGGATATGTTCCTCCTTTATCTTTATTTAGTTGAGCCTTCAGTGTTTGATGGGCCCTTTCGACAATGCCTTGTCCCTGTGGATTGTAGGGAATGCCCGTGGTATGAGTAATATTCCAGAGGGAACAAAAATCTTTAAATTGTTTGCTTGAAAACATAGGTGCATTGTCTGTTTTCAAAAGTAATGGGACCCCCATAACGGCAAAACAAGAGAGCATATGGCTTACAAGCTTTTTAGCACTTTCTCCTGTCTGAGCTGTAGCCCACATAAATTTAGAAAAGGTATCAATTGAGACAAACACATATTTTTGTTTGCCAAAGTTTGGTATGTGGGTGACATCAATTTGCCAAATAGCATTAGCTTTTAAACCTCGGGGGTTAACCCCAAGGGTCTGGATAGCAGGTGTCTTTATGAGATTTGCACAAGAAGAGCATGTAGCAAGGATATGTTTTAACTGTGGTACAGGAACATCAGGGAATCGAGCTTGAAGGCCTTTAAGATTAACATGGGTTAGAGAGTGAAAATTAGCAGGATCAGAGACAGAGACTGGGAAAGTTCCTGTGGAGGCAAGGCGGTCAACTGCAGCATTCCCTTCGGACAGGGAACCAGGAAGAGGGCTGTGGGAACGAAGGTGTTGAATATACAGTGGTTGGGTTCGAGAACAGAGCATCACCTAGCCCAAAACCTTTTTTAACCACATGTTGTTCCTTTAAAAAATTTTTTTAATATTTATTTATTTATTTTCCCTTTTGTTGGTCTTGTTGTTTGTCATTGTTGTTGTAGTTATTATTGTTGTTATTGATGTCATTGTTGTTAGATAGGACAGAGAGAAATTGAGAGAGGAGAAAACAGAGAGGGAGAGAGAAAGACAAACAGCTGCAGACCTGCTTCACCACCTATGAAGCAACCCCCTACAGGTGGAGAGACAGGGGCTCGAACCGGGATCCTTACACAGGTCCTTGTGCTTTGTGCCACCTGCACTTAATCCGCTGTGCTACCTCCCGACTCCCTACTTTTTTTTTTCTTTCAACAATTTATTTATTTACTTACCAGAGCACTGCTCAGCTTTGGTGTATGGTGGTGTGGGTATTAAACCTAGGACATCAGAGCCTCAGGCATGAGAGTCTTCCACATCCCATTCCCTCCCTTGAAAGACTTCCTATTCTTTATTCCTCTAGGAGTATGAACCCAGGATCATTATGGGGTGTAGAAGCTGGAAGGTCTGGGGAGTTGGGAGGTAGAGCAGCGGGTTAAGCGCATGTGTCACCAAGCGCAAAGACCAGTGTAAGGATCCTGGTTTGAGGCCCCAGCTCCCCACCTGCAGGGGAATTGCTTCACAGGTGGTAAAGCAGGTCTGCAGATGTCTATCTTTCTCTCCCCATCTCTGTTTTCCCCTCCTCTCTCCATTTCTCTCTATCCTATTGTTGATGATATCAGCAACAATAACTACAACAACAATAAAAATAAGGGCAACAAAAGGGAAAATAAATAAATAATTTTAAAAAAAAGAAGAAAGTGGAAGGTCTGTCTTCTCTACCTGCTTCCCCACTGAACATGGATGTTGGCAGGTTGATACATACTCCCAGCCTGTCTCTCTCTCTCCCTAGTGGGGCAGGGCTCTAGGGAGGCGGGGCTCCAGGACACATTGGTGGGGTTGTCTGCCCAGGGAAGTCAGGTTGGCATCATGGTAGCATCTGGAACCTGGTGGCTGAAAAAGAGTTAAGATATAAAACAGAACAAATTGTTGACTAATCATGAACCTAAAGGCAAGAATATTGCAGATGAAGATTTGGAGTCTCCAATTTGGAAAAAGCTAGTAGGTCTATTTTAGGTAAATTCTAAGGAGCCCATGACTTTATTAGTTTTTGCCTGAGCCTGACAGCTAACATGCAGGTGGACCCAAGGTATTATCTGGGGAGATGGTATCATAGTTGGAAAAAGGACTAGAAACCTGGATTTTTTTTTTTTTTTGCATAACCATTATGCTATCTCCCTCACCTCAAACTGGGTTTTTAAAAAGATTTTTATGTACTTGTTAATGAGAGAGAGAATGAACCAGAGCATTTTTTTTTTTGCCTCCAGGGTTATCACTGGGGCTCACTCAGTGCCTACACTATGAATCCACTGCTCCTGGCAGCCATCTTTTTTTTTTTTTTCCATTATTATTGTTGTTGCAGCTGTTATTGTTGTTGGGTAGGACAGAGAGAAATTGAGAGAGGAGGGGAAGACAGAAGGCGGAGAGAAAGATAGACACCTGCAGAGCTGCTTCACCACTTGTGAAGTGACCCACCTATAGGTGGGGAGCCAGGACAGAGCATCATTCTTACACATGTAATGCCAGGGATCTCAAACTCAGAACCTCAGGCTTCTATTGTGCTACTGCCTTGGCCATCCAATATGCTTTTTTTATGTATCAGTGAAAAGAGAGAGAGAGAACACAAGGAACACCCTAGCATTAATTGGGCACATACTATATTTTGGAAATGAAACTTGGGGCTGGATTTCTTTCAATGTATGTATCTCTCTCTCTCCATAACCAGTGTTATCACTGAGGTTTAGTGACTGCACAACGAATCTACCACTACTAGCAGCCATTTTCTCCCTTTATATGATAGAGACAGAGAGTAGGTAGGGGGAGATTAAGAAAGAGAGAAAGATATCTGCAGCACTTGGCTTTACCACTGTGAAGCTTCCCCCCTGCAGGTGAGACTGGGGGTTTGAGCTTAGGTTCTTGTATACTTTGATGTCTATGTTCAGCTGGGTACACCACTGCCTGGCCCCAGACCTCACACTTTCAAATCCAAGGCTATATCTATCCACTGTGCCACCTCCCAGACCATGAATATATATAATTTTTAAAGATTTAATATTTAACTACTGCTTGAGAATATTAAGTCCCAGGTTCAGCCCCCCACCCCCACCACCAAAGCCAGAGCTGAGCAGTACTTTGATTAAAAATTAATCATTTAGTGGTCTGGAAGGTGGTGTAGTGGATAAAGCATTGGACTCTCAAGCATGAGGTCCTGAGTTTGATCCCCAGCAGCACATGTACCAGAGTGATGTCTGGTTCTTTCTCTCTCCTCCTTTTTTTTTTTTTTTTTTTTTTTTGCCTCCAGGGTTATTGCTGGGGTTCAGTGCCTGCACCATGAATCCATTTCTCCTGGAGGCCATTTCCCCCCTTTTCTTTGTTGCCCTTGTTGTTGTAGCCTTGTTGTGGTTATTATTATCATTGTTGATGCCGTTCACTGTTGGATAGGACAGAGAGAAATGGAGAGAGGAGGGGAAGACAGAGGGGGAGAGAAAGACAGACACCTGCAGACCTGCTTCACCGCCTGTGAAGTGACTCCCCTGCAGGTGGGAAGCCGGTCCCTGCACCTTGTGCCACGTGCGCTTAACCCGCTGCGCTACCGCCCTACCCCCTCTTCCTATCTTTCTTATTAAGCAATAAATAAAAGCTTTTTAAGACATTAATCATTTAGAGGACTGGGCGCACACCTGGTTGAGTGCACATGTTGCAGTGCTCAAGGACCCTGGTTCAAGCCTCCAGTCCCCACCTGCAAGGGGAAAACTACATGAGTGGTGAAGCAGGGCTGCAGGTGTCTCTGTCTCTCTCCCTCTCCATCTCATCCTTCCCTCTCGATTTCTAGCTGTCTCTATCCAATAAGTAAATAAAGATAATAAAAATGGGGGGAAGACAGCATAATGATTATGCAAAAAGCCATTCATGCCTGAGGTACCAAAGGTCTCAGGTTCAATCCCAGCACTACCATAAGCCAGAGTAGTCCTCTGGTTAAAATAAAGAATAAAATACAAATAACCAGAGTTAAAATCATTTAGGACGGGAGTCGGGAGGTAGCGCAGCAATTTAAGCGCAGGTGGCGCAAAGCACAAGGACCAGTGTAAAGATCCCGGTTTGAGCCCCCAGCTCCCCACCTGCAGGGGAGTTGTTTCACAGGCGGTGAAACGGGTCTGCAGGTGTCTGTCTTTCTCCCCCCCTCTGTCTTCCCCTTCTCTTTCCATTTCTTTATGCCCTATCTAACAATGACAACAGCAACAATAAAACAACAAGGGCAAAAAAAGGGAAAATAAATAAATTTAATAAAAAAATCATTTAGGACTAGGGAGACAACATAATGGTTATGCAAAACACTTTCTTGCCTAAGGCTCCAAGTTCCCAAGTTCTGCCCAGCACCACCATAAGCCAGAACTGAACAGTTCTCTAGTAAGAAACAAAAATCATTTATTAACTTTAATGAAACACACAGTGGACCAGGACATTGCTTGACTCTGGTATATCGTGGTGCTGGGAATTGAACCTGAAATCTCAGAGCCTCAGCCATGAAAATTCAATGCTGTCGCTGGTGCTATCACCTTAGCCCTCTCACATGTCTTGTCAGCCTACTTCTCTCTCCTAAACTCTAGAACCATATATTCTGCTACTTCCTCATTTTCTTTCTTCCTTTTTTCCTTCCTTCCTTCCTTTCTTTCTTTGTAATTATCTTTTTTTTTTTCCTCCAGGGTTATTGCTGGGCTCGGTGCCTGCACCATGAATCCACCACTCCTAGAGGCCATTTTTCCCCCTTTTGTTGCCCTTGTTGTTATAGCCTCGTTGTGGTTATTATTATTATACCATTGTTGATGTTGTTCATTATTGGATAGGACAGAGAGAAATGGAGAGAGGAGGGGAAGACAGAGAGGGGGAGAGAAAGATAGATACCTGCAGACCTGCCTCACCGCCTGTAAAGTGACTCCCCTGCAGGTGGGGAGCCAGGGGCTCAAACCGGGATCCTTTCACCGGTCCTTGCGCTTTGCGCCATGTGCGCTTAACCCACTGCACCACCGTCCAACCCCCTGTAATAATCTTTATTTATTTGATAGAGACAGCCAGAATTCTAGAGGGAAGGGGGAGATAGAGAAAGAGAGACAGAGAGACACTTATAGCCCTGCTTCACCACTCATGAAGGTTTCCCCTGCAGATAGGGGCCCGGGGCTTGAACCCGGGCCCTTGCACATTATAACATGCACTCAACGAGGTGTACCACCACCTGTCCTCTCTTTCCTTTTTTCTTTTAGCACTTTTTTTTTTTTTGGAAATTTTTTTTACATTTATTTATTTATTTTCCCTTTTGTTGCCTTTGTTGTTTTATTGTTGTTGTAGTAGTTGTAGTTATTGATGTCATCATTATTGGATAGGACAGAGAGAAATGGAGAGAGGAGGGGAAGACAGAGAGGAGGAGAGAAAGACACTTGCAGACCTGCTTCACCGCCTGTGAAGCGACTCCCCTGCAGGTGGGGAGCCGGGGGCTCGAACCGAGATCCTTGTGCTGTTCCTTGTGCTTTATGCCATGTGCGCTTAACCCGCTGCACTACCACCCGACTCCCTCTTTTCTTTTTTCTTAATTGCCACCAGGATTATTGCTGGGACTTGTTCTCTCACTTTGATTCCATTGCTCCCAGCAGCCGTTCTTTCTTTCTTTCTTTCTTTCTTTCTTTCTTTCTTTCTTTCTTTCTTTCTTTCTTTCTTATTTTTATTAGGTGGGACAGAGAGAAATTGAAAGAGGATGGGGAGATAGAGGGAGAGAAAGATAGACACCTGAAAACCCACTTCACCACTCATGAAGCTGACCCCCTGCAAGTGGAGAGCGAGGGCTTGAACCCAGGTCCTGGTGCTTGTATACTTAACCAGGTGCACTACCACCTGGGCCCCCTTCCTCCTTTTCTTCATGAAAATGTCTAGCAGACTCAGACTCAAATTTGACATCTTCAAACTAAATGACTTTTCCCTCTCCCAAACTCTTCATCTCCTAGCTTCTCCTTTCTACTAGGGGCTTGGGCTGTTCTAAGGTTCTCATGCAGTGGAAATTGACAGGAAGCTAAACAATTCCCAGACAAAGCTTAATCGGAGCTTGTGTTTGTGCAGCTGGAAGAGCCCATGCCAGGGCATTAAGGGCGTGTAGACAGCTGGGGGGAGAGAGAGGCGGGCCAAGCTGAGCTTCCATTTGGTGGTGAGGTGGTACATGGACAGACGGAACCATCCAGTCAGGGGTAAGTGGTTAGGTTAAGTCCACTACTCAGGAATGGCGATAGCAGTGAGCTGATTAAACCTACCAATTAGGAATGGTTGTTTATCTGGCAAAGGCAAGTAGGCAATTGCCAGCCTGCTTGTGACCTGCTTTTTGTGATGGGGGTTCATTTACTGCTCCCTGATAGTGTCTATGTATTGAATCCCTATGGGCAGGAGTCCTGAACTTGGCTTGAGGGGGAAATGAGTGACCAGAGACTTCTTTATCTTGACCAAGAAGGGAAAGGATGGTATGGACAGTTCTAAGGGAGAAGTTCAAAGCCACTTCTGTCTTGCCCCAAGGCTTTATTTATTTATTTATTTATTCCATTTTGTTGCCCTTGTTGTTATTGATGTCATTGTTGTGGGATAGGACAGAGAGAAATGAAGAGAGGAGGGGAAGACAGAGAGGGGGAGGGAAAGACAGACACCTGCAGACCTGTTTCACCATCTTAGAAGTGACTCCCCTGCAGGTGGGGAGCTGGGGGCTCGAACCGGGATCCATACGCTGGTCCTTGAGCTTTGCACCACGTGCACTTAACCCGCTGTGCTAGCGCCCGATTCACCGCAAGGCCATATTTTATTCCTTTTGGGCTCTCATGCTATGTGTTCTTTTGGCTCTACATGCAAACTATATTCCAAATCTAACCACTTTTTTGTAAATATTTATTTTATTTTAATTTTTTATATTTATTTGTTTTCCCTTTTGTTGCCTTTATTGGTTTTTATATTGTTGTTGTAGATACTATTGTTGTTATTGATGTTGTCGTTGTTGGATAGGACAGAGAGAAATGGAGAGAAGAGAGGAAGACAGAGGGGGGAGAGAAAGACACCTGCAGACCGGCTTCACCGCCTGTGAAGCGACTCCCCAGCAGCTGGGGAGCCCAGGTACTCGAACCAGGATCCTTAGGACTGTCCTTGTGCTTCGAGCCACATGCGCTTAACCCACTGTGCTACCGCCCGACTCCCATATTTATTTTATTTTAATGAGGAATTTAGAGAGAGAGAGAGAGAGGAGCAGGAGTAGCATAGGAAGACCAGAACACTGCTCAGCTCTGGCTTATGGTGGTGCTGTGAATTGAACTTGGGACTATGGAGTCTCAAGCATGAATGTCTTTTGCTCCCTAGCCCTTGACCATTTTTTCTTTCACCAGCGCACTATTCAGCTCTGGTTTATGGTGATGTGGGGGATTGAACCAGGGACCTTAGAGGCATGAGAATCTCCTTATATAACCATTATGCTATCTATCCCTGCCTTTTTTTTTTACAAAAAAAAAAAACTACTTTGCTTCTACCGTCTTATTACTCAAATTATGGTTTGTCACCTGTATATTACAATGGCCTCCTATTTTTTTTAAAGATTTTATTTATTTATTTATTTATTCCCTTTTGTTGCCCTTGTTGCTTTATTGTTTTAGTTATTACTGTTGTCATCGTTGTTGGATAGGACAGGGAGAAATGGAGAGAGGAAGGAGGGGAAGACAGAGAGGGGGAGAGAAAGATAGACACCTGCAGACCTGCCTCACTGCTTGTGAATCGACTCCCCTGCAGGTGGGGAGCCAGGGGCTCGAACCAGGATCCTTATGCCAGTCCTTGTGCTTTGCGCCACCTGCGCTTAACCCGCTGTGCTACAGCCCAACTCCCAGATTTTATTTTTTAATGAAAAAGGAGAGAAAGAACCAGACATCACTCTGGTACATGTGCTGCCAGGGAATGAACTCAGGATCTCCTGCTTGTGAGTCCAGTACTTTATCTACTATGCCACCTTCTGGACGACTGGCCTCCTATCTTCAAACCTAACTTCTATTCTACAACTTCTCCCTAATATTTATTCTCCATACAGTCCAAAGTCATAAGTCAGATTTGATTTTATTTTGCCATCAGGGTTGCCACTGAGGCTACGTGCCTGCACGACTCAACTGCTCTTGGCAGCCATTTTTTTCCCCTTTCCTCCACATAGAGGGTGAGTGACACAAAGACAGAGAGAGAGAGGAGAGAGAAAGAGAAAGAAAGAGAAGAAGAGGAGAGACACTGCAGCACTACTCTACCACTAGTGAAGCTTCCCCACCACGAGTTCTCCCATGTGATGGCCAGGGGCTTAGACCCTAGTCCTTGTACATGGTAATGTGTGCAGTTGACTGAGTGTGCCACCTGCTGGTTCATGCCTGAAATGCATTAGCAATGTCTTCATTAGACTTGAATCCTTTAAAGCCCTTACAATGCCCTGGAAGATCTGACGTGATCAGACCTCTGGCTACACCCATGATCTTATTTCCTGTGTTTCTCCTCCTAAGTTATTGTAGTAATACCACAAGACCCTCTGTTTCTTGTGCCTGAAAAAAATCACTCATGTTAGTATGCAAGGAATCAGCTTCAAGCCTCCAGTCCTTGTCTGCAGGGGGAAACTATGAGTAGTGAAGCAGTTGCAAGTCTCTGTCTCTCCTCTCAATTTCTCTTTGTCTCTATTCAATAAATAAATAAATAAATAAATAAATATCCATACAAGAGGGCTGGGTGGTGCCACACCCAGCAGAGCTTATATTTACCATGAGTAAGGACCTGGGCTCAAGCCCCCAGCCGTTACATGGGACCATTATACAAAAGGGAACTTTTGCCAACAGTGATGCAGTGCTATGGTATCTCTCCTCTCTGTTTTTTTATTTATTTTTAAATTATTGTTATTATTATTTTAATAATTTATTTTCCCTTTTGTTGCCCTTTTATTGTTGTAGTTATTGTTGTTATTGATGTCATCATTGTTAGATAGGACAGAGAGAAATGGAGAGAGGAGGGGAAGACAGAGGGGGAGAGAAAGATAGACACCTGCAGACCTGCTTCTCTGCCTATGAAGTGACTCCCCTGCAGGTGGGGAGCCGGGGGCTCGAACTGGGATCCTTATGCTGGTCCTTGCGCTTTGTGCCATGTGTGCTTAACTCACTGCGCCACCGCCTGACTCCCTATTATTTTTTTAATGAGAGCTCTCCTTAGCTCTGGTTTATGGTGGTGTGGGGGGAGTGAATTTGGGACTATAGAGCCTCAAGCATGAGAGTCTGTTTGCATAACCATGATGCTATCTGCTCCTGCCTTCCACTCTTTTCTTCTCTTTCTGTCTTTCACTATCTGGAAAAAAAGAATAAACAAAGTGTGTCAGGAAAAGTAGAATTGGGCAGGTTCAAAGTCCAGGTGAATCCCTGGCAGCAAAAAGAAATAAATAAAAGAATCCATATAAAGTAGCACTTTGTGGGGGGGTATATAGCGTAACGGTTATGCAAAGAGACTCTCATGCCCGAGGCTCCAAAGTCCCAGGTTCAATCCCCTGCACCACCAAACAGCCAGAGATGCTCAGTGCTCTGGTAAAAAATAAATAAAAAATAAAATAGATTAGCACTTCTCCCTCTGTCATCACCCCCTTAGCCTGCTTCTTTCTTCTGCAACCGTATTTATCACATACTGTCGATATGCCTTCGACTATCTGGGCCTTTTATTTTCTTTTTTTTATTTATTTATTTATTTATTTTTTTAATTTTATTTATTCCCTTTTGTTGCCCTTGTTGTTTTATTGTTGTAGTTATTATTGTTGTTGTTGTCGTCGTTGTTGGATAGGACAGAGAGAAATGGAGAGAGGAGGGGAAGACAGAGAGGAGGAGAGAAAGACAGACACCTGCAGACCTGCTTCACCGCCTGTGAAGTGACTCCCCTGCAAGGTGGGGAGCCGGGGCTCGAACCGGGATCCTTATGCCGGTCCTTGTGCTTTGCGCCACCTGCGCTTAACCCGCTGCGCTACAGCCCGACTCCCACCTTTTATTTTCTTAAGCAACAAAGACCAGAAATCTGTCCTCCGCATGCTCGGATGACAGTATCTGAAACATGGAGGTCTGGGTGGTGGCACACACGTGTTATCATGCACAAGGACCAAAGTTCTAGCCCCTGGTCCCTAACTACAAGGGGGACGTTTCACGAGTGGTTAAGCAGTGCTGCAGGTGTGTGTGTCTCTCTCCCTACTTTTCCCTCCCCTCTCAATTTCTGGCTTATCAAATAAAAAAAAGAAGAGTGGGAGTCGGGCTGTAGCGCAGTGGGTTAAGCGCAGGGGGCGCAAAGCACAAGGACCGGCGTAAGGATCCCGGTTCGATCCCCCGGCTCCCCACCTGCAGGGGAGTCGCTTCACAGGCGGTGAAGCAGGTCTGCAGGTGTCTGTCTTTCTCTCCTCCTCTCTGTCTTCCCCTCCTCTCTCCATTTCTCTCTGTCCTATCCAACAACGACAACAACAATAGTAACTACAACAATAAAACAACAAGGGCAACAAAAGGGAATAAATAAATAAAATAAATATTTATAAAAAAAAAAGAAGAGTGACCTTTTTTTAAAATTTTTTTTATTATCTTTATTTATTGGATAGAAATAGCCAGAAATTGATAGGGAAGGGGGTAATAGAGAGGGAAAGAGACAGACACTTGCAGCCCTGCTTTACCACTCGTGAAGTTTTCCCCCTGCAGGTGGGAACCGGGGGGCTCGAACCTGAGTCTTTATGCACTGTGACATGTGTGCTCAACCAGGTGCGCCACCACCCAGTCCCCTAAAAAAAGAAGAGTATAAAAACTGGAACACAGGGAGTTGGGCGGTAACACAGCAGGTTAAGCACATGTGGCGTGAAGTGCAAGCACTGGCGTAAGGATCCCGGTTCCAGCCCCTGATTCCCCACCTGCAGAGGAGTCGCTTCACAGGCGGTGAAGCAGGTCTGCAGGTGTCTATCTTTCTCTCCCTCCCTCTGTCTTCCCCTCCTCTCTCCATTTCTCTCTGTCCTATCCAACAACAATGACATCAATAACAACTACAAGTACAACAACTGGAACATAGGTGCTGAGTCTATGAGGGGCAAGGAAGAGTGGAGGTTGCCTGACCCAAGGTGGGGACTCTGTGGAGACTGGGACTAGCACTCTCCAAGGAAACGTGAGGGAGGGAGAGTTCAGTGGGTCAGCAGCAGTGCTTCCCCTCACTCCTGCTCAGGCAGAGAGAGTGGAAAGGTCCCTCTCCATTCACATCCTGAGGATCCACACGGCTGTGTCTGTGCCACAGGGAATGGGTGGAAGACACGCAGCTATGGATCCAGCAGGTGTCCAGCACCCCCAGCACCAGGATGGATGTGGTGCACCTGCAGGAGCAGTTGGATCTGAAGCTGCAGCAGCGGCAGGCAAGGGAGACCGGCATCTGCCCTGTGCGTAGGGAGCTCTATTCACAGTGTTTTGGTGAGTGGCAGGGAGTGGGCTGTTCGCCATACCTGTACTGCTCCCTCTGCTCCCTCCCCTTTAGCCTGGACCCTGACTGTCCCTGCAACTGTTTGTTCTCTCCTACCTAACCCACCCACGCACTACCACTTATGTCCCCTTGCTCTGGCCAGTCCTCCAGTTGATGACTGCAATATTTCCAACAACCTGGGTCCTCACCTCTTAGCTGATGGAGGAAGATAACTTGAAATCTAAACCTTACAGGGCTATGGGGATAGCATAGTGCTTATGCAGATAACTTTCATGCATGGGCCCCAGGTTTGGGCCCTGGGTTCAGTCCCCAGCACCGTCATATGCCAGAGCCAAGTGTTGGTCAGGTAAAAACAAATAATAAGTTTGAAAAAAAAAATGGGGGGAGTCGGGCGGTAGCACAGCAGGTTAAGTGCACGTGACGCAAAGCCCAAGGATCTGCAGAAGGATCCCGGGTTCGAGCCCCCGGCTCGCCACCTGCAGGGGAGTCGCTTCACAGGCGGTGAAGCAGGTCTGCAGGTGTCTATCTTTCTCTCCCCCTCTGTCTTCCCTTCCTCTTTCCATTTCTGTCTGTCCTATCTAACAACGATGGCATCAATAACAACAAGAATAAATATAACAATAAAAAAACAAGGGCAACAAAAGGGAAAATAAATAAATATTAAAAAATTGTTTAAAAAGAAATGGGTTGGTGGAATAGCTCACTTGGATGGTGTGCTGCTCTGCCAGATGTGAGACCTAGGCTTGAACCTGGCCTACACCACACTGAAGGATGATTCAGTGCTATGATCTCTTTCACTCTTTCTCTCTCTCCCCCTACTGCCTGTATCTTTAAAAAAAAAAAAAAGAAAGTTAATGTTTTGTATTTATATCCATCCAACACTTGATCCTCGATCCAGAAAATTTTTTCGGGGTTATTTTGTGTTACCCAACAGATCGAAGGAGTGTAAGATCTCCCTCAAGTGCTGGGTATCAGATAACTGTTCCCCAGTCCAATTTCAATCTCTTTCTTACCCTTCCTTTCATTCTTTCTGTTTTTTTTCTTTTTTGAAAGACTGGCTAGGGACCGGGTGGTGATGCACCCGGTTGAGTGCACATGTGACAGTGTGCAAGGACCTGAGCTTGAGCCCCCAGCCCCCACCTGGCAGGGGGAAAGCTTTCCAAGTGGTTAAGCCGGGCTGCAGGTGTCTCTCTCTCTCTCCCTATCACCCTCTTCCCTCTAGACTTCTGTTTGTCTGTCTGTCTCTATTCAATAAATAAAATAAAGGTAATTTAAAAAAATATTTATTTATTCCCTTTTGTTGCCCTTGTTGTTTTATTGTTGTAGTTATTATTGATGTTGTTGTTGTTGGATAGGATAGAGAGAAATGGAGAGAGGAGGGGAAGACAGAGAGGAGGAGAGAAAGACAGACACCTGCAGACCTGCTTCACCACCTGTGAAGCGACTCCCCTGCAGGTGGGAAGCCAGGGGCTCGAACCGGGATCCTTAGGCTGGTCCTTGCACTTTGCGCCACCCACGCTTAACCTGCTGCACTACCGCCCAACTCCCAAAATAAATGTAGTTTAAAAAAAAAAAAGATTGACTAACCAGTGCATCCCTCTGGCATATGGGATACTGGGGGTTGATATTGGATGATATGCTTACGAGTCCAATGCCTTATCCACTGTACTACCCTCCGGCTGAATCCCCCCCAGTTCAATCTTGCTGGCCTATGTGGACTGTGATGTGCAGCCCACCTCAACATCCCAAGGTGTCTGAAGAGTCTGGCAGCCTCCCTTCAGTCTGATGTCCAGGTCAGCATGTATGGAGGAGATGGCAAACTCTAGGCCTTGCCATTTCCAGCCCCAAGCCAATCTAGCCAAAGGGCCATAGCTATTTTGAAATAGCCACCATCTCCACCCAGTTTTTTCCTCCTCTTTTAAAATTTTTTTTTTTATATTTATTGATTTTCCCTTTTTTTCTTCCTTTTATTGTTGTTATAGTTATTGATGTTGTCGTTGTTAGGACAGAGAGAAATGGAGAGAGGAAGGGAAAACAGAGAGGAGGAGAGAAAGACAGACACCTGCAGACCTGCTTCACCGCCTGTGAAGCGACTCCCCTGCAGGTGGGGAGCTGGAGCCTTGAACCGGGATCCTTACACCGGTCCTTGCGCTTTGCGTCACCTGCACTTAACCCGTTGCACTACCGCCCGACTCCCGTTCCCCTCATTTTTAAAAGATGTATTTATTTATGAAATAGAAGAGAGATTGGGTGGGGGAAGATAGCATAATGTTTATTGCAAAGAAACTCAATGCCTGAGGCACCATGGTCCCAGGTTAGAGTCCCCATACCACCATAAATCAGAGATGAATAGTGCTCTGGAAAGAAGAGAAAATAAAAGAAGAGAAAAAGAAGAGATAGGGATAAGGGAGAAATAGAGATAAAGGAGAGTGAAGCAGAACATCACTTTTGGCATGTGTGATGCTGAGGTTGAACTCAGGACCTCAAGCTTGAGAGTCCAGTGCTCCATCCACTGTGCCACCTCCCAGGCCATAGTAGTACTGAGAACGAGAGGGCCCTGGGCTGCAGTATCCTCTGCTATGCTCAAATCCGAGTTGTTAGCTGCCTGCACGCCTAAGTGCCAAGTTCAGAGAAGTGGCTGCATGGCAAGGCTCCTAGGGCCACTGAAGACCCTCCAGGAGGACCTTTTTGAGTATTGTCCCCAAGAATGGAGGACACCCCCCTCATGCCCTTCCTGCCCGTAGCCCCCCCAGAAGGAAGGGTGCCCGAGGTAGACATGGTGCGGCCCCTCCCACCTGCATTCTCTGACCTTGCTCTGTGTGTATCCGAAGACGAGCTGATCCGTCAGGTCACCATCAACTGTGCGGAGAGGGGGCTGCTGCTGCTGCGAGTCCGGGACGAGATCCGCATGACCATCGCCGCCTACCAGACCTTGTACGAGAGCAGCGTGGCCTTTGGCATGAGGAAGGCACTGCAGGCCGAGCAGGGAAAGTCAGACATGGAGAGGAAAGTGAGTGCGGAGTGCTGCGAGCCATGGACCCTCTGTGACACCTTTCAATCTCAGAGCCTCTTAGCTGACATTTCAGCACTAAATTCTGGCCCCCTAGGAAACTCTCCCATCCCAGATCCAGTGTAGGACTCCTGGGTTCAGCGCACAGTGGCACTGGTGTTTGGCATTGGCCTCCTCTGTGGGCATGCTGTCAGTCACTGATTCCCCACTGGGTGGCAGCACAGTCCCCAGCAATATCGTGGGTTGGACAGCTGTTTCCAAAGTTCCCTCCACCCGGGAACTCACACCAGCCTGTCCACTTGGCAACAGCTGGGGGTTCTGTCCTCAGATCGGAGACTTGGAAACAGAAAAGAGAGATTTGGAGAGGCAAGTGAATGAGCAGAAAGCAAAATGTGAGGCCACTGAGAAGCGGGAGAATGAGAGGAGACAGGTGGAGGAGAAGAAGCACAATGAAGAGATTCAGTTCCTGAAACGGACAAATCAGCAGCTTAAGGTACCCCCCCCCCGTGCCCCCCAGCATTGCTCAGCTCTGGCTTATGGTGGTGTGGGGGGACTGAACCTGGGACCTCAGAGTTTTTTGCATGACTACTGCACAATCTCCTTGGCCCAGCTGAAGGTAATCTACTCTTAGGATGTATCTGTTCCTTCTACTGACGTATTTGTCTGGAATGAACTGGAATGGACCCAGGGCTGTATATGTGTGGTACCACCACTGAATAACCACCTTGGCCCAATTTTTCTCATTCCTTTTTTTCTTTGTATACTCTTTATATTTTAATTTTTTATTATCTTTATTTACTCATTGGATAGAAACAGTGAGAAATCAAGAGGGAAAGGGGGGATAGAGAGGGAGAGACAGAGAGACACCTGCAGCACTGCTTCACCACTCGTGAAGCTTTCTTCCTGCAGGTGGGGACCGGGGGCTCAAACCTGGGTCCTTGTGCATTGTAACATATGCGCTCAACCAGGTGTGTCACCACGTGGCCCCTAATTTTTTTCATTCTTGATCTCCTAGTGCAGAGGATGGGAAGTGTGTGTGTATGTGGTGGGAGGAGGGAGGGAGAGACATCGCAGCACCACTCTAGTCTGTGGTGTTTCCCCGTAGTGTGTCCATGTGTCCTGGCATGAGAGGCTAGTGTGTGCTCTGCCTGGAGGGAGTGTTCTCTCTTGGTCCTACACTGCCAGAGAGTGAAGAAAGTTGTTTGAGGGATGGCAAAGGTTGAAGGCTCATTACCCAGACTCCTCTGGCTCTGGAGGGGACTCTTGCCGCTTCTGAAATCTCCACACCTCAGCCCAGATCTGCAGTGGAAGTTTTTTTTTTTTTTTCTTACTTGGGAGGAAATAAGAAAAATAGTTCCCTATCCTCAGGGAGAGGTGGAGAGAACAAAAAGGAAACTTTTTTTTTCTTTCCATGGAAGCTGTTATTTATAGCCTCCAGAGTGGGCTTTATTTCTCAGCAGGATTTCAGGATAGTGGTTTGAAACATACTGGGGGGCAGGCAGGGAAGACCCTTTGAAGGAAGAATGCTTTCAAATCAGCAGACTTCTCCAGATGTGTGTTCAGAGGAACTCAGCTGTACGTGTCTTGCATCAAAGCCCACTTGTGTGAGTGGCACACTTTCATCTAGCTGCCCTCATGGGAGAAGGGAAGATATATGGAAAGGACTGGGTAGAGGGCCCGGCCGGTGACAGGCCTCTGAAACTCCAGGATCTGGTCCAATGGCTTCTCAGAAGTCGGCCGATAGACCACCATCATTCTCCTCAGCTGCCATTTTATTATTATTATTATTATTATTATTATTATTATTATTATTTAAACCTTCCTAGCCAGTTCTTTTTAATATTTATTTACTTATTCCCTTTTGTTGCCATTGTTTTATTGTTGTAGTTATTATTGTTGTTACTGATGTCATTGTTGTTGGATAGGACAGAGAGAAATGGAGAGGAGGGGAAGACGGGGGAGAGAAAGATAAGACACCTGCAGACCTGCTTCACCGCTTGTGAAGTGACTCCCCTGCAGGTGGGAAGCCGGGGGCTTGAACTGGGATCTTTGCGCTGGTCCTTGGGTTTTGTGCCATGTGTACTTAACTCGCTGCACTACCTCCTGACTCCTGGCAATTTTTATGATAGCCTGTTGGACCCATCCCAGAGCAGTTGAATCAGGAATTTTGGGGTTGGGATTCAACAATTGATCTTATTCAAATATTTATTTTAATGAGAGCAAGTGTGTGCACTAGACCAGAGTAATGCTCAGCTTGTTTATGCTGGTCCCAGGAGTTGAACCTGGGATCACAGAGCCTCAGGCATGAAAGCCTTTTGTATAACCATTATGTTATCTTCCCAGCCTTATTATTTTTAAAATAAATTTTATTTAGCAGAGCACTGCTCAGCTCTGGCTTATGGTGGTGCAGGGAATTGAATCTGGGACTTTGAAGCTTCAGACATAAGTCTCTTTGCATAAGCATTAATGCTATCTCTCTCACCCTTATTTTCTAAAATTCTTTTAAAATTTTTATTTATTGGATAGAGACAGAAATTAAGGAGAGGAGGAGCTAGAGACAGAGACACATGCAGCCTTACTTCACCACCTGTGAAGCTTTCCCCCTGCAGGTGGGGACCAGGGGCTTGAACCTGGGTCATTGAATGCTAATGTGCTTAACTAGGTGCACCATTGCCTGGCCCCTCTCACCTTTATCCTCCAGGGTTATCTTTGGGGCTACGTGCCTGTACCACAAATCCACTGCACCTGGCGCCATTTTTTCTTTTCTTTTTTTTTTTTTTTTTGCCCTCGTTGTTGGATAGGACAGAGAAATCGAGAGAGGAAGGGAAGACAGAGGAGAGAAAGATAAACACCTGCAGACCTGCTTCACTGCTTGTGAAGTGACCTCTCCCCCAAAGGTGGGGAGCTGGGGGGCTCGAACCAGGATCCTTATGCCAGTCCTTGACTTTGAGCCATGTGTTCTACTGCCAGGCCCTCTTCTCGCCCTTATTTAAAATTCTTTTTTATATTTTTTCCCTTTTGTTGCCCTTGTTGTAGTTATTGTTGTTGTTATTAATGTCATCATTGTTAGATAGGACAGAGAGAAATGGAGAGAGGAGGGGAAGACAGAGGCGGAGGAAAGATAGACACCTGCAGACCTGCTTCACCGCTTGTGAAGCGACTCCCCTGCAGGTGGGGAGCCGGGAGCTCGAACCAGGATCCCTCCCTTTTGTTGCTCTTGTTTTATTGTTGTAGTTATTATTGTTGTTGTTATTGTGTCGTTGTTGGATAGGACAGAAATGGCTTTGCACCTCATGCGCTTAACCCGCTGCGCTACCACCCAACTCCCTCACCCTTATTTTTAAGATTTATTAAATGAGAGAACGAGAATATTATCCCAGCACATGCAATGCTAAGAACCAAACTCGAGACCTCATGCTTGAGAGTCCAGCAATCTATTTTCACAGTCTACAGGTGATTCTGAAGCTTGTTAAAGTCCACGATTATGGATAGACATATGGCTTATTGTTGCTAGTGTTATCTCCATAACTCTGGCCAAAAGGGACTCTTGGACATATCTCCCTCCCCAAGTAGGAAGTTCACGTTCTTGTGACTGGCAGGCTTGTTAGCACTACAAATCAAGGCCAGATAAAGGATTTGTATTAACTACTAGTGGATAACATTATTTTCCTGTTTCTGAAAAGTCAACAGAGAAGAGGTGGAAACAGCCAGATGTGAATCTCTTCAGCAGTTTCTGAACTGCTTCCCTTATCTATGTGATTCCTCTGCCATAAGCCCAAGTTCCTCAGCTCCTCCTATAGTATTAGCAGCATGAGCCAGGCAGAAATACCTTGGCAGCTTTCTTTTTCAAGCAACCTTGTAACCCCAAGGGTGAAGAATTCTTTAGAAGTGTTATTTTTATTGGCTCACAGCTGCACTACCAATATAGCAGTGTTTGCAGACCCCAGGGTGGACCTATTTAAAGATTTTGTTCATATAACATGATAGTAAATTATTCGGCTGGATGCCAGAACAGAGTAAATGAGTCCCAAGTGCATCAAGGTTTACATTCAAGATGGACAGCTCCCTACTCACTGGTAGCAATTTCCTCTAATTGGGTGTCAAGTTGTCTCAGTGGCTGAAAATTTGCTGTTTCCCAAAAACTCTTGTCCCTACAGAGCTCCCAGGATCTTGAACCAGAGAGCCAAATGTTTAACTTAGCAGACATATTCAGGCCTGAAATATGAGCCATGAAAAAAACCACGATTTCAACAGCTTTTATTCAATTTCCTTTTCAATGCCTTGTATTATATACTGAGCCGTTATTGTATGGGAACCAGGACAGCTCTGGTTTCTCCTAATGTAGCAAGACTGTATGCCAAGCCAGAAACCAGCTAATTTAGAAAATGTGGAGTTGGGAATTCTGAAGGGGGAGGGAGAGGGGAAGAAAAAAAAAAAAAGCACTTGGAGTGGCAGCATTTGGACTATTCTTCCCAGAGACTTAATCACCTCTCAGCTATTTGTGTTAGGCTGCGAATTTCAAAATATTAATGGAGTTTGTTTTTGTTTTTCAGGCCCAACTGGAAGGCATTATTGCACCAAAGAAGTGATAATTTCCATATGGGTCTCAAGCAATCATTACTATCCCATCCTAATCCCTTTGGAATAAAAATAAGCTAGTTTCTTGAGTGAACATGCCATAACCCTCTCCTGTTCACCACCTATCTGTCAGAAGTCACTCCATTGCTTCAGTGTCATGAAAGACCTGCAGCGAGGCTCCTAGCTGGGCAACAGTAGGTAGTAGTCGCTTCTGTGGCTTATTAGCCCAGCTGGGGACCTGCTGACTTAGATATTAAGGCTCAGAATTCACTCCTTTGTGCTGTATTCCTCTCAGGAGAAGCAACTGTTTTTTCATCATCATTTCATACTATGATTGATTTCTGGCTAAATGAAGAGACTTTTCTGCTCCCCCTGCCTTCTGTCCTCGATATTTTGTACCTTAACTTGGGCTTTCCTGACCTCAGCCTTTTAGACTGCCTAGTGAGGTGGCAATGGCCGGGAATAAAATTGTTGGTTTTGAGAAGTAAATGTTTGCTGGAAAGGAATACAAAACATTTGTTATGAACTGCTTACATCTCCTCCTCCACCAACAATTTGCTTTGTTCACCTAATTCTCCAGAAAACTCCAACCCTGACCCCGTACCACTCTTAACTAGCTGTATTTAATTAACAATTGAAGGTGTGCCCAAACCTCACATGCAGTTTGAATTAATGATTGGGTCATGGCCTATAGGCAGCTGCATTATGCTAGTTCTCCCAAGTTAGACCCAAAGTTTGAAGCTCTGGATTCTTTCTAGTTTTGCAGTCCCAGAGGTTGAATTAGGGACCATAAACCTTTTAATTCCAGACCAAACAGGTGGACTGAAGTGGTAAACTAAGTGACTTCTTTCATTCAAATTTCACAAACTACACTGAAGAGAGTATTAGTATTGATTGGAATGTCTTAAGCTCATACTCTTCCCCCTGAAGAAGTTGAGTTTTGACCTGATACCCATCCTGGTGAGGGTTCAAGACCTGCTGGAAGAACTGCAGTCCCTCAAGAGCTGCTGTATTCTGCTGTCTAGCTTGCCCTCCCTATATATTCTGATCTCAGATGTGAAGCCGTAGCCATCACCCTCATCCAGGTGTCCTGAAGAATTCTGCGATCCACTAAAATGATCTGTCCATGCAGTTGGTTTTTTTTTAAAGGTCTTTTTTTTTAAAATATTTATTTTATTTATTCCCTTTTGTTGCCCTTGTTTTATTGTTATAGTTATTATTGTTGTTGTCGTTGCTGGATAGGACAGAGAGAAATGGAGAGAGGAGGGGAAGACAGAGAGGAGGAGAGAAAGATAGACACCTGCAGACCTGCTTCACCGCCTGTGAAGCAACTCCCCTGCAGGTGGGGAGCCGGGGTTCGAACCGGAATCCTTATGCCGGTCCTTGTGCTTTGCACCACCTGTGCTTAACCCGCTGCGCTACAGCCCGACTCCCCATGCAGTTTTTATAAAACAAAACAAAAACTGTTTAGAGATGTGCTATTAATAATTCAATTCCATGGCTCCTTAATCATTAAGCACTTATGTCTTAATTGGGACCACGTGACAGACTCAGTGAGGATAACAGGCACCAGAAGTTGGATGTAGCTTTTTCTTCATCTTTTAAAAACCCAGGCCATGTACACTCCATTCTTCAAATTTTTCGACAGTTCTGTTCCAAATAACTAATTACCAGTATCAGAAATGGAACACTTTCCATTTCACAGACCTCGTTCCTGTCTGCTAGACACATGACAGTGACACTCTGGAGAGTATAGTAGGGTCAACTCAAGAGGCAGAATGCCCAGGGACTCCATCACTTGAGATCTTTGCAGTGGAGACTTTCTCTCTATTTTCACTAGGCACTGGTGAAAAGTTTTGACTTTCCATCTTTTGCACAATTATTATTATGGCCTTAGAAATGCCAACTGGGCGTGAAGAAGATGAACACAAGTTCTAACTGGGTATTTTTGTATAATTTAATAAACAATTTTTTAAATGTCATTACTTATGTTTAAATTTTTTGTTCTTCTGTTTCTGTCCCTCTGAGTCACTGGTCTTCTTTTTGTTCCTGTTTCTATTTTTCACATTATGTGTCTCATAGTAACGTACACCAGTTTTTCTGGATTGTTGTTGGCGTGCTGCTCGCCTCCGCTGTTTAAAAAAAAAAAAAAGCAAAACACAGTCAACACCAAAAATCATAAAACTGGTTCCTCTGTTTCTCATCTCCCATGCTGCTTCTAGAAATACTGGAATTGGCAGCTCACAGTGACCGAACGTTCACTGTTTTTCACTATCTTGTGACGATTCCAAGCTACAGGTTGTCACTGAGTTCAACCTCCATCCAATGCTCAAATCCTTTTTTTAAAATTTATTAATAGTAAGAAAACCAGAGCATCACTCTGGCACATTTGATGCCAAGGACTAAACTTGTGACCTCAAGCTTGAGAGTCCAATACTCTAGCCACCACCCAAGATGCTGCCTGAATCCTTTCTACCCACCCCTGCCTCACAACAAGTCCTCAGTTCTAAAGTCAAACACATCCAGCAACAAACCCTTCACTCCCCAAGAGGGCTCACTATAAATCTCAATAGTCCAGTTACAAAGCTGTCTTTCATGGAGTGCAATGATCTGTCTGTCTAAATCTCTCTGCTTAACATTGTGTCATTTCCCTGTGGTGGCGAAACCAACTGACTCTTCTGAAGATAGTTCATAGAACTTGAAGGCAGCGGTCAGGAATTCCTAGACACAGGAACTCAAGAACATTCATACAATGGGGCCAACATATGAACCCAGTTCAGTGACCCCAATGATGTTGCATAGGATCAAGGTTCCTTAGATTCAACTTCAGGCCATTGTTTTTTTTTTTAAAAAAGACTGGGTCTTAAGAACTGAATTTCTCCTCTCTACTACTTTTTAAAGATCTATATTTGTTTCGTATGAGACAGAATTCCATTCACATGAGAGCACATTGGGGATGGAGCCAAAGTCTCAGCTATACAAGTTCTGCACTCTACTAGCTGAGCTACTGGGCTGTCAGAAAAGTCATGAAACACTTTGTGTTTTTTTATGCAAAAATGCATCATGACTTTTCTGACAACCCAACATTTCTCCAGCCACTTCTTCTGTAAGTAGGGCTAAAAGCACTTACTTCCTTAGATGTAAGAGTCTTGCAAGCCGTCTTTGAATTTTCCTCCTCTTCCCTCTGTGCCTTTCTCTTCCTTCCCTTTTTGGTGGGTACTGGAAACAATACAGGAAAAAAGGAAGACTTTTTTTTTTTAAACATTTATTTATTTCCTTTTGTTGCCCTTGTTGTTTTATTGTTGTAGTTATTATTGTTGTTGTCGTTGTTGGATAGGACAGAGAGAAATGGAGAGAGGAGGGGAAGACAGAGAGGAGGAGAGAAAGACAGACACCTGCAGACCTGCTTCACCGCCTGTGAAGCGACTCCCCTGCAGGTGGGGTTCGAACCGGGATCCTTATGCCGGTCCTTGTGCTTTGCGCCACCTGCGCTTAACCCGCTGCGCTACCGCCCAACTCCCAGGAAGACTTTTTAATAAATTTCTATAAATTGTAAGATGAAAACAAACTTCTGTGTTGGAGAAAAGAAGAAAGCTGGTGTGGATGGTATGGAGCAAGCAAAGTGAAAAATAGACCAGGGAACACATTTTTACCCCTTTAGTCAGACAGCATGAAAGAGAGAGACCAAAGCTTCCTTCAGTGAGGTGGGGCTGCATAACCTGGGTTATGCAGATGAAAAAGCAGCACACGGGAGTCAGGCAGTAGCGCAGTGGGTTAAGCACATGTGGTGCAAAGCACAAGGACCAGCGTAAGGACCCTGGTTCGAGCCCCCGGCTCCCCACCTGTAGGGGAGATCTCTTCACAAGTGGTGAAGCCAGTCTGCAGATGTCTGTCTTTCTCTCCCCCTCTCTGACTTCCCCTCCTCTCCATTTCCCTCTGTCCTATCCAACAATGATGGCATCAGGAACATAACTACAACAATAAAACAATAAGGGCAACAAAGGGAAGATAAATAAATATATATAAAAAAAACCTGGGAGTCGGGCAGTAGCGCAGCGGGTTAAGTGCAGGTGTCGCAAAGCGCAAGGACCGGCGTAAGGATCCAGGTTCCAGCCCCCGGCTCCCCACCTGCAGGGGAGTCGCTTCACAGGCGGTGAAGCAGGTCTGCAGGTGTCTATCTTTCTCTCCCCCTCTCTGTCTTCCCCTCCTCTCTCCATTTCTTTCTGTCCTATCCAATAACAACCACATCAATAACAACAATAAAAAAAAAAGACAACAAGGGCAACAAAAGGGTAAATAAATAAATAAAAATTAAAAAAAAAATTAAAACAAAAACAAAAAACCTAAACAGCACATTTCCCAATTGAGCTATTCTGCTGGCCCAGGGAATACATTTTTGATTTAGAAACTGTTAGTTCGGGGGGTTGGGTGGTAGTGCAGCAAGTTAAGTGCATGTGGCGCGAAGCTCAGGGACCAGCTTAAGGAACCCGGTTAAAACCCCTGGCTCCCCACCTGCAGGGGGGTCACTTCACAGGCGGTGAATCAAGTCTGAAGGTGTCTGACTTTCTCTCCCCCCTCTTGATTTCTCTCTGTCCTATCCAACAACAATAATAATAAATAAAAATAAATCTCTTCAATGGATTAAAAGAAGAAATAAATGGGAGTTGGGCGGTAGCGCAGTGGGTTAAGCGCACGTGGCGTAAAGCGCAAGGACTGTTGTTACGATCCCGGTTCAAGCCCCCGGCTCCCCACCTGCAGGGGAGTCGCTTCACAGGCGGTGAAGCAGGTCTGCAGGTGTCTATCTTTCTTTTTTTTCTTTTTTATTTATTTATTTTTAAAAAATTGTTTATTAAGAAAGGATTAATGAACAAAAACATAAGGTAGGAGGGGTACAACTCCACACAATTCCCACCACCCAATCCCCATAACCCACACCCTCCCATGGTAGCTTTCCCATTCTCTAGCCCTCTGGGCGCATGGACCCAGGGTAGTTGAGGGTTGCAGAAGGTAGAAAGTCTGGCTTCTGTAATTGCTTCTCCTCTCTTCCCCTTCTCTCTCCATTTCTCTCTGTCCTATCCAATAATGACAACATCAATAACAACAATAATAACTACAACAACAAGAGCAACAATAAGGAAAATAAATAAATATAAAAAAAATTAAAAAAAAAAAGAAACTACCCAACCCTTGTAAAAGAAGAAATCAAGGGAGTTGGGTGGTGGCGCAGCGGGTTAAGTGCATGTGGCACAAAACACAAGGACTGCCTTAAGGATCCTGGTTCGAGCCCCCAGCTTCCCACCTGCAGGGGAGTTGCTTCACAAGTGGTGAAGCAGGTCTGCAGGTGTCTGTGTCTTTCTCTCGCCCTCTCTGTCTTCCCTTCCTCGCTCCATTTCTCTGTCCTATCCAACTATGATGACATCAATAGCAACAACAACAATAATAATCACAACAATGTTAAACAACAAAGGCAACAAAAGGGAAAATAAATAAATATAAAAAATTAAAAAAAAAATCAAGAGCATGTTTCCTAAAGTGTCAACTTAATCCCAAGAAATATGAAAAATGAAAAGTTACTTTGTATGATAAATAATATATGGAAGCAGGATTATTTACTAGGTATCATAAATATGTGTGTGGATAACAAACATATTTTCTTTTTTTTTCTGCCTCCAGGGTTATTTCCGGGACTTAGTACCTGTACTCTAAATCCACTGCTCCTGGAGCCCATTTTTCCCCATTTTTGTTGCCCTTGTTTTTGTTATTGTTATTGGATAGGACAGAAATTGAGAGAGGAGGGGGAGAGAAAGTTAGACACTTGTAGACCTGCTTCACCACTTGTGAAGCAACCCCCCTGCAGGTGGGGAGCCGTGGGCTCAAACTGGGATCCTTCCTCCGGTCCTTGTGCTTCAAGCCATGTGCATTTAACTCGGTGCTCTACCGCCCGACTCCCTCACCTTTTTTTTTTTTTTTAACTAGAGTATTGCTCAGCTCTGGCTTATGGTGTGGGGGACTGAACCTGGGACTTTGGAGCCTCAGGCATGAGGATCTCTTTGCAAAACCATTATGCTATCTAACACGTAACATTTTCATGATTAAACTTTGATTTCTCAAAGTTCTAAAGATGCAAATTATATATAAATGACTTTACCTATATCCTCGACATCCTCTTTAGTTGTTCTTTTCGGTTCTTCAGATTTTGCAAAAACCTTTTCACTCAGTCCCTTGGCTATCCTACAACAGAAAAGCAAAGTAATGAAGTTGTCCAACATATTTCAAATCACATGCTGATTTGGAGACTAGTAACATCACAGGAAAAAGAAACTATATACTCCTGGCATGGTTTTTACTTTTGGTGACAGCACCCAAGTTGCTATAGCTTGGCATCAACTTGGGCATTTCTGAAAGGCTGAACAAAAATTGTTTCTCATACTGAGGTAGCTTAAGTTAAAAAATTTGTGAACCTTTTTTTTGGGGGGGGCAAGGGAAGACAAAGAAATTGAAGGTAAAGAGAGAGAGAGAGAGAGAGAGTCCTCGACCTGCAGTGCTGCTTCACTAATCTTAAAGCATCCTCCCTGCAAGTGGGGACCAGGGGCTTGAAGCCATGCCCATGTGCATGGTAAATGAGCATTACTGTCCGTGCCACTGCCCAGCCCCTTACAAATTACTTTTTCTTTGCCTCTAGGGTTATCACTGGGGCTTGGTGCCTGCACTACAAATCCACTGCTCCTGGAGGCCCTTTTTTCTCCATTTTTGTTGCCCTTGTTGTTATTATTGTTATTGCTGTTCTTGTTGGATAGGAAAGGGAGAAATTGAAAGAGGAGGGGAAAGACAGCGGGGGGGGGGGGGGAGAAAACTAAGACACCTGCAGACCTGCTTCACTGCTCGTGAAGTGATTTCCCTGCAGGTGGAGGGCCAAGCACTTGAACCAGGATCCTTACGCTGGTCCCTGTGCTCTGTGCCATGTACGCTTAACCCTCTGAACTACCGCCCAGCCATCCAAATTACTTTTTAAAAATGCCAATGGAAGCCAGGTTAGGGTGCGCTCATTATAGCACACATATTACCATGTGCGAGGACCAAGTGTCAAGGCCCAGGTTCCCACCTGCAGGCAGGGAGCTTCATGAGTGAAGCAGTACTGAAGGTGTGTCTTTCCCTTTCTTTTTTAAATTTTATTTTAAGTTTACTTATTTGATAGAGACAGAGATAAGTTGAGAGGGAAGGGGGATACAGAGAAGGAGAGACACCTGCAGCCCTGCTCCACCACTTGTAAAGCTTACCCCCTGCAGGTGGGGACCAGGGGCTTGAACCTGGATCCTTGCACACTGCAATGTGTGCTTATCAGGTGTGCCACTGCCTGGGCCCTCTCTTTTCCTCTCTACCTTCCCACCCCTCAATTTCTCCCTATTAAAGAAAAACAAAACAAAAACAGCCAAACAAGCAAACAAAGAACCCAAACAAATAAAAGCCCACCTAGACAACAGTCCACTTCCCCCAAATACTGCTCTGATATTCAAGGCAAGTTTCTAGGAAAAGAATGAATAAGTTTCGATTTGTGGGAATATTACCTGACTGCTGAGAACTTTTTCGCTTTAGCTTTGTTTAAGAACTTCTGATATTTAGCAATCTTTTCATCCAGGGCTTTAATGACTGCTTGGGTGTCATTTCCTGTGGTTTCTTCCTGGGACTCTGGGAAAGACTCTTCTTCGTCATCATGTGGGAACTCCTCCAACTCCTCCTCTGCAGATAAACTCTCCAGCTCTTCATCGATATCCGACATCTCCACAGGAACCAGGTCATCTCCAGAAAACTGAGGCACGACGTTGATTTTACCAAAGTTCTGCCGAACCCGTGCAATGATCTGCTGCATTTCTGAGATGGTGTCACTACTACTGTTTTCTTCTTTCTTCTCAATGACAGGTTCTGTCTCTTTACTTGCAGTTTTAGTGACTTCCTCTACTGGGCTGTTCTGGGCTATTTCTGTGGCAACTTCCACAGATGAAGAGGATGGGAGCTAGTTAGGTTAAAAAAAAAAAGTAAGGGGAAATAAGTCAGAAATAAAACTGAATTTCTGAAGTTATATTTGTTCTCAAATGAAGTAGTCTTCTGCACAAGACTAATGGGAAACACTAAAAACACCCAAGTTTGAGAAATACCATCAATCAGTTCTAAGCCAATGTGCACTGAAATCAGAATTTGGTATTAAGGTATGATAATGATTTTTTAATATTTTATTTTAATTTATTTCTGGATAGAGACCAAGAAATTGAGAGGGAAGGGGAAGAGGGAGAGAGACACCTACAGCACTGCTTCACCACTTGTAAAGCTTCCCCCCAGGCAGGGGGCGGGGGCTGGCTTGAACTCAGATTCTTGCACACTGTAACATGTGTCCTCAACGAGTTAGTTGTGCCATCACCTGGCACCTCCTCCCCTGACCTTTTGTTTTGAGTTTTTGCCATGTGCGCTTAACCTGCTATGCTACCATCCGGCCCCACTACCTTTGGAGTTTTTAAGGGGATTTCTACCACCACAAAAAAAGAAAAGGAACATTCAAAAATCACAGATAATATAGTCAGGGAGATGGCATAAGGTTTTGCAAAAGGCTTTTATGTTCAAGACTGAGGTCTCAGGCTCAACCCCCAGCACCACCATAATAAACCAGAGCTGAGCTATGCTCTGGCAAAACAAATAAATACAAAAAAGAAAAGAATCACAGACTATGTAAAGTCAGTGAGATGGCATGAGGTTATGCAAAAGACGTTCATGTTTAAGACTCTGAGGTCCCAGGCTCAATCCCCAGCATTACCACAAGCCGGAATTGAGCAATCTGCTGGCAAAACAAATAGGAAAAAGAATCACAGGTAAACAGATAATCTAAACTTAAAAGGCTAGATATGAAGGGGTCCAAGACAGTGCCACTGTTTCCATACAAGGTCTTAAGAACTTCCCCAGATTCTGCAATGCAGTTGCTTGTTATCACCAGGGTCTCACCATTCTGGGCCCATTTTTCTCAGATACAGATGACAGAGGGAGAGGGAAAGAAAGCACAGAACCAAAGCTGCCTTGCATGTGGTGAGGGTCAGGCATGATCCTGGGTTGTACACAAGGCAACAGCAGGTGCACTACCCAGGTGAGCTGTTTTGTTGGCTCCCTGGTGTCTGCCAAGTCAAAAATCATCCAGTGAGTTCCCACCACACCATCTCCCCTAACCTATCATGCTGCAACCATAGTGACTTCCTTCGAGTACAATGAACACACCAAGCGTACTGCCACCTACTGCTCTGGTTGTATTGCTCCCTCTGCTTAGGATGCTTTCCTGCCAAAATATTCCTCTTTTTATCATTAAGCTCTCAGCTAAAATGCCACTTCTCAAGAATCTGTCATACGTACAAAAGTGTTCCTTTGCCTCTCACAAATCCCCCCAACCTCTTTAGTTTTCCTCCTAACAATCAATACATCCTAACATTATTTATTTACCTGTGTCCCTATAGTAAAATGAAACACTCTGGGGCCAGGTGGAGGCACCACAGGAGGGTGTACATGTTACCACACATAAGGACTCGAGTTCAAGCTCCTGGTCCCCACCTACTGGGGGAAGTGGGGGAAGCTTCATGAGCAGTGAAGCAGTACTGTAGGTTATCTCTCTTTCCTTATCTCCCCATCCCTTTCAAATTCTGTCTTTACAAAAACAAAGCAAAACAAACAAACAAACAGGAAAAATATGGGTTCCTTGTGTGGCGTACTGAGATCCAGCAATAATCCTGGTGGCACTAAAAAGTAAATAAAAGAATAGAAAAAACAAATATCTAGCAAAAAGTTCCTAAAACCCTTGGGATTTCCTAAGCAAAAGATAGAGGGAATTTTTGTTATTTTACCAAGTCCCTTTCAACCACATCAGAATATACACTAATGCCTCATGGTGGAGCCTAGCTTCAGAGTGGGGGCTTGGTCGTGCAGTAAGACCAGGCACTTCATCAAAGGGATAGAGTCTGAGTTCAACCAAAAATGGTCAAATGATTCACTCAGTCATGCCCATGCAAAGAACTATCCATAAAACCTCCTACAGGGTAGGGTGTGGGTAAGTGCACTGGGGGTAGGGGGCAGTGAGGATACGCAAAGTACATGCCACCCCATTCACCCAGACCTATCCATCACCTCAATCTGGTGGTTCCTAAGGAAGCTGCATCCTGTCTAAGGAACCAACAACCATAAACAGACAGCACTTTTCTAAGTTTTGTAAACTGGTTTTGTTTTTTGTTTTTCCAGAGCACTGCTCAGCTCTGACTTATGGTGGTACTGAGGAATTGAACCTGGGACATGAGAGCCTCAGGCATGAAAGTCTTTGGCAGAACCATTACATTTTGTCTCCCCTGCCCAGCCTGAAAACTGTCTGCAGATGGCATCTGAAGTTTCAGGGCACAGTCTTATACGAATGAGCCTGTAATTCATGGGGTCTAACTTTAGAGGGTAGTTTGAGAAGTGGATACTAGTTGGTGTCAGAGGATTGTAGGGTTTTTATGGAGAAGCAAAACAAATTTGGAATCAGAAAGAAAGAAAGAAATCACAACTCCCTTATTGGCAGAGAAGTGTAGGAGGGAGTCGGGCAGTAGTAGCGCAGCGGGTTAAGTGCAGGTGGTGCAAAGCAAAGTGCAAGGACCGGAGTAAGGATCCCAGTTCAAGCTCCGGGCTCCCCACCTGCAGGGGAGTCACTTCACAGGCGGTGAAGCAGGTCTGCAGGTGTCTATCTTTCTCTCCCCCTCTCTGTCTTCCCCTCCTCTCTCCATTTCTCTGTCCTAACAATGATGACATCAATAACAACAACTACAACAATAAAAAACAAGGGCAACAAAAGGGAAAATAAATAAATAAATGTAAAACAAAAAGAAGAAGAAGTGCAGGAGGGCAAGGACTCACCTTTTCACTGCAGAACCTACAGTGCACAGCAAAGCGTGTGGCACAAGCAGACACACAACACACTTTTGCTGAATTCATGAATCATAAATGAGTGACAACACACAAGGAAGATGACTATTTGGTGGTTTTGGCAGGGAGATGGGAGAAAGTTGATTACCATCCATTTCAAGCATGCTGCTTGTGAACTGCTAGCGAAGACATTTATCTGGGAATATCTAGCTGACAAATGAAAACTCTAGGGCTGCATGTCAGGTAAGAGGAAGCCAGAGCTATGCAGACCCAAACGTTATTAGGGCTGACGTAAAACTTAAAGCTACCTCTTCAAGAGACGTATGTGGCTACGTTTTTAGAAATGCAACAGGTGGAAGTTTTACAACCCAACTCGGAAGCCCCAAATTTAAGTTTCCTTTCTTCATGCAATTATGAACCCCCTTGAGGGTAAGACTGTTAGCCATTCCTTTATTCCCTGTGTCTGGCAGGTGGCTGGCTAGAATAAACATCAAGCAAATGAAGCCTGGGGATGCCCTGCTCCTTAAGCCTAAGAAAAAATATAGGTGCCAGGAGAGCACTTAAATTTTATGTGTCTCCTTTTCCAAAGTTCCGAAGACTAAATAGCCTGATCTTCTATCATAACTGTTGACTGGTATCTAAGAGCCACTCCCCTCTTAGAGGTGATAACAGCACTCTAGAATTAACCCTCTAATTGAAATACCTACCCAAGAGGTAAACTACTTTCCATAAAATATTTAAAAAACAGCCTGAGAGGGGCATCAACTTGTGCTCTTACCTGGGGGGTATCGGGGGACTCTGCATTGGGCGGCTTGACAAAGAACGGAATTCGACCTCTCTGCCAGTCATTGAGAACCATCTTACCCACAGTCTGCAAGTCGGGCTCTCCACCCTGAAATGTCACAGAACGTGTCCAAATGAGATGCGAGGAACAAAACTGCCTCCCAGCTGCCCCACTTGTTCACCATCGTCTATTTGCCAAGCTTCAGACTGCTCATGTGTCCACACCACACATGCACATACATGTGAAAGGTACCAGTCTAACTCACAAACCCTGGCTCTCACCTTTAGTAATTTCCCAGTCCGGAAAGCTAGCTTCTCAAGAAAGTCCTCAGCATTCTCCCAAGCATCAATCTTGTATGTCTTGCTGATATATTCTGGCTTTGCTCGTTCAAGTACAGCACCAATGTGGTCTTCAGGACTTTTAATCTTTTCAACTTGAACCTAGATATTCATAGGAAATCTCTTACTTATCTTCAAATCTTATGAAAGCAGTGAAGAGGCCAGTGTTCTTTGTAACAACACTTGAAACAAACATTTAATGCCGCAAAGCAAGTAGGTTCAGGCAGGAGCCTGTCTCCAAGGTGGCTAGACATGGTCGGCTGAAAGAAGCACTCCAGAGAACCAACCACAGTCAAGAGCCCAGAACTCAGCTTTAATCCCAGTTCACCACAAACTAACTATGTGGCTTCCACAAACTGTTTAAACTTGGAATGCTTCACACTACTTTATTTGCAGAAATGGTTAAAAGCCTGCCAATCCCAGGATGGAGACAGACAGACATGCATACAGACAGACACACACACTTTGAGAAAGCAGCAGAAAGAGCACAGGAGGTATAGCCAGAAGCACTAGCTAAGGTTAAGTGGAACCATTTAAAGTTTTCAGTTGTATTCAGAAAAAAGTGAGGAAATGACTGAGTTCCAAAATGACTCAACCCATCAACCCACGAAGATGAATTATCACTAAACATAAACAGGCCCTGCTTTCCTTTGGATCCCATGTGTAAACTACAAACTCTTTTGTGGGATGACATTAACCAGATATGCCCATGATTCTGCTAACTCCTCAAACAGGCTTAAGTGGAATGGAGAGACTGCCCTGTTTAGCATCATGTTCTTAAAGTTTGGTCAGGCGGGCTGACCCCAAACTGCCTTCTGAACAAGTAAAAAAGCAAAGGTATCCAGTGTTCCTTGTAGAATATTTCTCTCCAAAGACAAACAAAGGGCCTACAACCAGAAATGTAATACTCACCACTCCTTTTAGCACAATGTCGGTCTCGGAGTCCTCAGATGGGTAAACCACACCTGGACAGTCGATGAGGAATATCCTACGCATCAAGGTAATGTACTGCCAGACCTGATGACAAAAGAGCCTCAATTTTCCTCAGATCAAATACTGAGTTTAAATTCACTAAGGCCTGATGTTCACGCCACAGATGAAATGGGGAGAGTCAAAGACATGTACCTTGTGAGTAACTAAAGCTACATAGTCTCTTCCCCACTTACCCAATGCATGAGGTACTTTGAACTATAATTGTTGAGGTAAGAGTTGAAAAGTAACGCAAAGGCAGGACCTCCATCTAGTGCTGTTTAATAATATCCAGTAAACCTTAGCCCAACAAGATGGTTTCTCTTCCTTTCAGTAGTTACACTCTCTCCACCTCTCCACACACACTGTCTTATGGGGTATGTGCCAATTGTCAGACTACCTTAACATTGAGGGATTTCTCTGCTCACCCTACCCACCCCATTTAACCTAGGCATCATTCTTGGGTTAGTTTTATTAAATGAAAACACTGAGAGAGATTCAGAGAGTCTAAATTTGAATGGCAGTAATGAATCTAGAGTCACACCATGGTATACAGTGTACATCAGGCTTATCAAAATGGGCAGATACAACTCTGGGACATTCCAACTTTCACATGGAGACTAAAATTGTGGTTATCATTGGATGGGATGGGTTATATAAAATACCTTTCATGTCCAAGACACCAAAGGTTCCAGGTTCAATACCTAGCACCACTATAAGCAGGAGCTAACTTGTGCTCTGGTGTGTCTCTCTTGGTATCTCTTTTTAAAAAAAAATTTTTTTTTTTAATATTTATTTATTCCTTTTTGTTGCCCTTGTTGTTTTATTGTTGTAGTTATTATTGTTGTTGTTATTGATGCCATTGTTGTTGGACAGGACAGAGAGAAATGGAGAGAGGAAAGGAAGACAGAGGGGGAGAGAAAGATAGACACCTGCAGACCTGCTTCACCGCCTGTGAAGCGTCTCCCCTGCAGGTGGGGAGCACAGACCCCAGTTCAAGTTTTGGTTCCCACCTGTAGGAAGAAAACTTTGCAAGTGGTGAAGCAGTGCTGTAGACACAGATCTCTCTGTATCTCTTCCCCTTTCTCTTCCCTCTTGATTTCTCCATCTCTATTCACTCTCCAAGCAAATAAAATATACAGAGACAAATAAAACCCCCTCGAGCCAGACACACCTTTGTTTCACCTGCAATGGGGGCCACGTTGCAAACCTTCTTAGAGCGCAATGTGTTTATCACAGAGCTTTTGCCAACGTTTGGATAGCCAATAAATCCGACACTGATCTGTTTCTTGTCAGTGTGCAACTGTTCAAAAGAGAATATACATCACATATATGCTGTTATGCATACACCGTACACAAACAGGATGGTTTTTTTTTGTTTGTTTTGCTAATATAAAGAACACAGCACAAAACTGTTCCAACAACCTGATTTAGAACCTACCACCCACATAGTCCCAGCAGGCTGGATAAATTTATTGTTTATTAATAAATCAGAGGTGAGTCATTCCCTCCAGTCAACCATGTGATATTATCCTTGAATGTCTTCACTTTACAGTATGTAGGTTGAGGAAAGAAGGAGGAAGAACCCCCACATAGGACCTTGTCCTCAACTTGGATCAACAACGGTAGAGAATATTCCATCCTCTGAAGGGAGGACGGACAACATACTCTATGCTACAAGATAGGTTGATACTGGGGTAGCTTGGAAATTTCCTACTCAAGACCACAAAATGTGAGCTCAGATCTACAGGGATGCAGAGGTCATAGGCTCCTAAGCTGAATATGGGCCCCAGATCACATCAAATTGATGGGGTTTACAGTCAACAATATTTATATTCCTTTCCCATGTTAGGGAGCTACTCTCTTCCCTGATCCAGCTTTCTGTCCCTTTTCCAGCCATGACATCATCTCCCCAGAAAATAATTAGGATTCACCTGCATATCAGATTTCAGGTTCAGAGGAAAAAAAAAAAAAAAAAAAAAAACTAGTATAGCTACAGGCCCTTTGAAATATAACTAAAATATGACTACTAGCTATCTACAAAATAGAGGACCCCTTAGGGAGTCAGGCGGTAGCGCAGCAGATTAAGCGCAGGTGGCACAAAGTTCAAGGACCCTGGTTCGAATCCCCGGCTCACCACCTGCAGGGGAGTCTCTTCACAGGTGGTGAAGCAGGTCTACAGGTGTCTGTCTTTCTCTCCCCCTCTGTCTTCCTCTCCTCTCTCCATTTCTCTCTGTCCTATCCAACCACAACAACATCAATAATAACTACAACAATAAAACAACAAGGACAATGAAAGGGAATAAATAAATAAATATAAAAAAATTTTGTAAAAAAAGGAGGACTTCTCCAACACTTCATCTGCACTATTGCAGCCTTTAGGCCCATGAATGTTCAACAATAACTCTCTTTTCAGCACCCAGGTTCCAGATTCTAGCATGATGTCGACCAGACTTCCCTGGACAGACAACCCCACCAATGTGTACTGAAGCTCCACTTCCCCAGAGTCCCAACCTACTAGGGAAAGTGAGAGGCAGGCTGGGAGTATGGATCGACCTGTCAACGCCCATGTTCAGTAGGGTAGTAATTACAGAAGCCAGACACAATGACCTTGGGTCCATACTCCCAGAGGGATAAAGAACAGGAAAGCTAACAGAGGAGGGGATGGGATATGGAGTTCTGGTGGTGGGAAGTGTGTGAAGTTGTACCCCTCTTATCCTATGGTTTTGTTAATGTCTCCTTTTTTAAATAAATAAAAAGAATACACACACACACACACATATATATATTTAAAAAAGTCTTTAAAAAAAAGGAGGAAGAACCTGTTAGTCATAAATTGCACAGAGTACCATCTAATGATAAAGTCTTCAGGAAAAAGAAAAAACTTAACATGTACTCACTGGCAATTCTATGAGCCACCTGCCATTTACTTGTAAACTTTACTTATGGGGGTTGGGCAGTAGCTCACTAGTTTAAGTGCACATAGTGTGAAGCGCAACGACCAGCAGAAGGACCCTGGTTCAAGCCCCCAGCTCCCTACGTATAGGAGAGTTGCTTCACAAGTGGTGAAGCAGGTCTGCAGGTGTCTATCTTCCTCTCCTCTCTCAATTTCTCTCTGTCCTATCCAACAACAACAATAATGGAAAAAAGATGGCCTCCAGGAACAGTGAATTCACAGTGCAGGCACTGAGCCTCAGCAATAACCTGGAGACAATAAAAAAAGAACTACGCAATAAACTTTACTTTACCAGAGCACTGTTCAGCTCTGGCTTATGGCAGTGCTCGGGATTAAAAACCTTGGGGGCTAGGCGGTGGTGCACCTGGTTAAGCGCACGCACACAATACAGTGTGCAAGGACCTGGGTTCAAGCCCCTGGTCCCCACCTGCAGGGGGAAAGCTTCACGAGTGGTGAAGCAAGGCTGCAAATGTCTGTCTCTCTCCATCTCTATCTTCCCTTCCCCTCAATTTCTCTCTGTCTCTATCCAATAATAAATAAAGTTTTTTAAAAAAGAATAAAAAATATTAAAAAAAAAAAAAGCAACCTTGGATGGCAGAGCCTTAGGCACTAAAGTCTTTTTATAAGATCGCTATACTATCTCCCTAGCCCTGCTTACAGACTTTAATTCAGCAATGATCTGAATGAGAGTTAGGAGAGAGGTTCCCTCCAACTCCATCCATAGTAGATAAGGACCCCCTTGAGTCTGGAGATTGGAGGGGATAGCTTGGCACAGGTCCTGGTGATCTGTGTGGAGTTGTCTGGCTTCTGGCACTGAGTTAGAAGGAGGCCAGCTCCAGGTGACCTGACCTGGCTTAGTTGGCTGGGGATGGCAAGGAAACAGCCACTTGTTCTTTGTAAGATATATTTTACAAAAACAACAAGGGCAACAAAAGGGAAAATAAATAAATATAAAAAAATTTTTTTAAAGATACATTTTACATTTTTATTGTCAACAATAAATTACAAAACAGAGAAAAATCAACCTCAAAAGTTAGACCACTGAGTGAAAGTTTCATGAAGGCAGAGTTTAGCTTGTTATCATTCAACTAAGTCTACCTTTGCAAAACTCTTATTTTTTTAGTGGCCCATTTAATATGAATAGGGAGCCAAGATATTTAAAGTGTGACTTAATTAGAAAATAAAAAAGCATGGGGAGTCAGGCAGTAGCACAGCGGGTTAAGCGCACGTGGCGCAAAGTACAAGGACTGGTTTGAGCCCCCAGCTCCCCACCTGCAGGGGAGTTGCTTCACAAGCAGTGAAGCAGGTCTGCAGGTGTTTGTCTTTCTTTCCCCCTGTCTTCGCCTCCTCTCTCCATTTCTCTCTGTCCTATCCAACTATAACGACATCAATAACAACAATAATACCTACAACAATAAAACAACAAGGGCAAATAAATAAATATAAAAAAAAAGAAAAGAAAAAAGCAAAGAAACTAGGAGGAAATGGTGTCAATGTAAGGGGAGGAGAAAAATTTCAGGCCCCTTGTACCTGAGTGGTGCTCTAGGTTCTCTCTCATGTGAGACTTTTTGTCTCATATAAAGTAAACAATAATTTTTTTTTTAAGAAGAGCCTTCAAGAACAACCCCCCCCAACATCTAAAATGCAAAGCAAAACAAATTGTGTACCAGAACAGCTGAAGTCAAATGAAGAAATCTGCCCAGAAAAATAGAGCAAAATGTCATATATGTACTAAAATAAAGAAAAAGGTATTTCAAGAATTAAGCCAAGAGGTGAAGCCAAATTCTTGAACAAAAACAGATGATGTAGAGAGGGAGAACGTTCCAAGAAATAATATAACAAGACTTTATTAGAATGTAAGTTACATCAAATGTTAGCTCACTGAACAATAAAAAACTGATCTTACAGCACTTATCACTCAGCCTGGGAGGTGATGCAGAGAATAAAGCTTTGGACTCTCACGCATGAGGAATTGGTTCCATCCCGGCATACAACAGAGTGGGGCTTTGGTTTTCTCTCTCCCTCCTCAACAATAAACAAAAGAAAACAAAACAAGCAAATAAACAAAAAACACAGTACTTTACTGTTAAAGTTTAGAATAAGAATTTTTTTTTTTTTAATTACCTTTATTTATTGGATAGAGACAGGTAGAAACCGAGAGGGAAGGGCATAACAGGGAGGGAGGGAGACAGAGAGACACCTGCAGCCCTGCTTCACCACTTGTGAAGCTTTCCCCCTGCAGGTGGGAACCAGGGGATCGAACCTGGGTCCTTGCGCACTGTAGCCTGTGCGCTCAACCAGGTGCGCCACCACCCGGCCCCTAGAATAAGAATTTAAAACAACTATATCCCAAAGAATCAGGAGTCAGACAGAATAGCCTCAAGTTTTCAACTGCAATATCAGGAGTCAGAAGACACTCAGGTAATATCAACACTCTGAGAAGAAACATTGTGAGGGCAGAAAAAGGCAATCCAGGGGACTGCAGGCTGCACCTGGTAAAGCACACATATTACCATGTGTTAAGAACTGAGGCTCAAACCCTTGGTCCCCACCTCAACGGGGGAAGTTTCACGAGCGGTGTTTGCCTCTCTACCTTCCCCATCCCTCTCAATTTCTGTCTTACCAAATAAAAGGGGGGGGGGGAGGACCAGAATACAAGATGTCAAAAAATGTTCCTTCTAAGCACCTTTTCTTAGGAAGCTCTTTTTTTAATGTTTTATTTTACTTTATTTATTTAGTCTCTAGGGTTATTGCTGGGGCTCGGTGCCTGCACTATGAATCCACTGCTCCTGGAGCCCATTTTTCCCATTTTTGTTGCCCTTGTTCTTGTCGTTATTGTTGCCATTGCTGCTGTTGTTGTTGGATAGGTCAGAGAGAAATCAAGAGAGGAGGGGAAGACAGAGGGGGAGAGAAAGATAGACACGCCTACAGATCTTGCAGTCTCCCTACTCCCTAGTCCTTCAAGAAAGGATAAGTTCTTTGGAAAAGTATGACCCCTGCCCCCCAAAAAAAAGTAAACCTAAGAATAAGAAGAGAAGTCTTATAAACAAGGCATCCAACACAGCAAACAGTACAGTACTCTCCACATGATGATGAAAGGTCAGCTCAGGAGTGCTCAGTTATTCTGGGGGCAGCCAGTGCCACGAGGAAGTGGTCTGTACACCACCGTACAGACTACCTGGTGTATCTGAACATTCTGAAAGTTCCCACGCTACCCAAGAGTCAGTAATACGTTACTTATATGTACAAACAAAAAGGAGTTAGTTAACACTGGAGAAATCCAGAGAACTCTTATTAGGAAGGAATTCTATCCTAGCACTCACTGTGTCTAGCAGGAGGACTAATATTTCACTGTTATATGTAACTATAGGAGGACAGAGGAAGATATGTAGAGGAGGATGGTGCTAAGAAACCTAGTCCTGGGGCCAGGTGGTGGCACACTTGGTTGGGCGCATGTTACAAGGCACAAGGACCCAGGTTCAAGGCCTTGGCCCCCACCTGCACAGGGAAAGCTTCACGAGTGGTGAAGCTGAGCTGCAGGTGTCTCTCTTCCTCTCCCCTGCCCTCTCAATTTCTGACTATCTCTATCCAATAAATAAATAAATAATAAAAAGAAATAAAAGAAAAGAACCCTAGTTCTCAAGTTCACAGTAAGGACTTAGTATCTAAAGCTGGGAGAGTTGAGAAACTGATTCACTAGCTAGCATTAAAAACAGGGGAGAAAAATAATAGAAGAGCCAGTGTTCCAGTGCTTGCTTCTGAGAAGTGGGGGTGGTTGGGAGAGAAGACATATGTCTTTTGTTAGAAACCAGGTAGAGTTAATTAAGCACACAACACAAAGCTGTAGGTATAGATACGAAGCTTTAAGCACATGTTTTAGGCCTTCCCCGAGGGACTGACATCTGACCAGGGATCTGAAGCTAGCTTGGCATGGTGCCTTCTGGGCAGTGGGAACAGAAACTGCATAGGCCCAGAGGGCAGAGGAAGCATGGCTGGCCTTGGAAGTCCAAAGTGGGGAGGTGTGTGTGTGTGTGTGCGTGTATGTGTAAAAGGTTAGGCTAGAGGGGGTCGGGTGAGAGTGCACCCAGTAGAGCACATGTTTCAATATGTAATGTCCCAGGTTCAAGCCTCCAGACCCCACCTGCAAGAATAAAGCTTCACGAGTGTTGAAGCAGGGCTGCAGGTGTCTCTATCTCCTCCTCCTCCCTTGATTTCTGTCTATCCAGTAAGTAAATAATATTAAAAAAAAAAAAAAAGTTAGGCTAGAAACCATCTTAGAATTCATTAATTCCTGGCTTTCTTCCAGAGGCGGGGCTACGGAGCAGCAGCAGCTGTGTTTCTCTCCTCTCGCTGGTCAACTAGGAATACCAAAGGAGACCATCTGGGACTGCAACAAGGCAAGACTAGAACCACTTCAGGAATCCACCAAACCACCGGTGAGTGCAAATACATGTCATTTGTGGACAGAGGAGCCTAGGGAGAGATTAAGTGGCTGGTAACAGTCCAGCAGTTTACCAGTTGAGGCACCACCTCCAGTCTGTTTTACCAACAAAAAGACTGAAGGGAGGAGAGGACTCCCCTAAGACTTACCAAATGCAACTGTGAGTCAGAGGCTAGAGCAGCAGGGGGGGAGGCCCTGTGCTGACACCAGGGGACACCAGGGGACAGAGAACTAACCAGGAAACTCAGGAGAAGATCGACACCTTGGGGGCCTAGCACTGGGGCTATATAGTGGGAGCCTTTCCATGTTGTTCTCCTGATGAGAACATAGAAAAGAGAGAAAGAAAGAAAAGAAAGAGAGAGAGAGAGAGAGAGAGGAAGAAAGCATTCTTCAGGACATAACAGCAGCCTCAGAACCTACAGACTATAAATGGGACTTGTTTAGAAACTCACAGGGCCCAGAAGTGCTGCCCAGCTTCGCAGAGCAGCTGAATTGAGCCTGGAGCTTTGGATCCTTGGGGTGTGAGTCTCTTTGCATAACCACTATATTATCTCTCCCCCACCCTGCTTTATCTATTGGTCAGGAGTGAGGGATTAAGCTAAAAAGCCTATAGTTTAAAAGCCCTCAGGCTCCCATAGCCTACAGGGAAGAAAAAGAATAAAAGAGGTTTTAAAATCCACTGTGCTCCAACACAGGGATTAAAATAATATTGAAACAACTGTTAATTTCCACAACTGTGAGCCCTTTAATTACCTTACTTAGACACAAGTCAATCCAGGCAAGAGTGATCAGTAATTTGAAAAGTACTGAGAGAGGGACCTCATAACATACTATATAGAATGGTTAAACCAACAATAAGAAATATTTGAGAAATGAACCAGGACAAGAGTCCAGCTAAAAGCCCCCCAAAGGCTAAAGCACAAAATAATGAGATCAACATCCAAACACTAGTTAAGGAAATAATCACAGGAGTGAGTAAAGAGTTTGAAAGAATTGTCATCAGAAATGCAGAAACAACAAATGAGACTCTGGAAGAAAACACTAATTATCTCAAGGTTATTCTGAAGTTCCTCGATTTTGTTACCCTGTTCTTATACTGTTTTAGCTTGTTCAGCTAGTTGTGTTCTTAGCTCAGCTATTTCAGCTTTCAGCTCTCTAATAAGCTTTCAGTTCTCTTAGCTGAAATAGCTGATCCAAGAACACAACTAGCTGAACAAGCTAAAACAGTATAAGAACAGGGTAACAAAATCGAGGAACTTCAGAAAACAGTAGAGGGGAGAGAGAATAGAATAAATGAGGCTGAAGACAGAATTAGCAAGATCGAGGACAAATTAGAGACAACTAAAAAAGAAGTAAGAGATTAAGAGATACTTAAAATAACAACAGAGACCTATGGGATGACTTCAAAAGAAATAATATATACATTATTGGCTTGCCAGAGGAAGAAAGAGAGGGAGAGGAAGAAAGCATTCTTCAGGACATAATAGCTGAGAATTTCTCTAGTCTAGACAATATCAAAGACATAAAGATTCAAGAAACCAGAGGGTCCCAAACAGAATTAACCCAGACCTAAAGACACCAAGACACATCATATTTAGAATGCAAAGGAATAAGGATAAAGAAAGGATCCTGAAGGCTGCAAGAGAAAAAAAAAAGAGTCACCTACAGAGGAAAACCCGTAAGATTAGCAGCAGACTTCTCCACACAAACACTACAGGCCAAAAGAGAATGGCAAGATATCTATCAAGTACTCAATGAGAAAGGCTTTCAACCAAGACTACTGTATCCTGCTAGACTGTCATTTAGACGAGATGGAGGCATGAAAACCTTCTCAGACAAGCAACAGTTGAAAGAATCAACTATTACCAAGCCTGCCCTGAAAGAAGTTCTGAAAGGTCTCCTATAAAGAGTCAGACCACCATAAATATGCCATCTATCAGAACACTCTAAATATCTTCAATCTTTGATATCAATAAATGTCAATGGCCTGAAAGATGGATCAGAAAACACAACCCAACAATATGCTGTCTACAGGAAATCCACCTAACTCAACAAGACAAACACAGACTCAAAGAGAAAGGATGGAAAACTATCATACAAACCAATGGCTCACAAAAAAGGGCAGGAACAGCTATTCTTGTATCTGACACAATAGACTTTAAAGTAAATAAAATTTAAAAAGATAGGGATGGACATTACTTAATGCTCAAAGGATCAGTCAATCAAGAGGACTTAACAATTATTAACATCTATGCACCCAATGAGAAGCCATCTAAATACATCAAACATCTACTGAAAGAGCTACAGCAATATACTAACAGCAACACAGTCATAGTAGGGGACTTCATCACCCCACTCTCTCAACTTGACAGATTATCCAGGCAGAAAACCAATAAAGACATGAGGGAGCTAAATAAGATAGATAAACTAGAACTATTGGACATTTTCAGTCATTCACCCCAAGAAACTGGAATACACATTTTACTCAAGTCCACATGGGTCATTATCAAGGATAGACCATATGTTAGGCCACAAAGACAGCATCAGCGGGGGTCGGGCAGTGGCGCAGTGGGTTAAGCGCACGTGTCGCAAAGTGCAGGAACCGACGTAAGGATCCCGGTTCAAGCCCCCGGCTCCCCACCTTCAGTGGAGTCGCTTCACGGGTGGTGAAGCAGGTACGCAGGTGTCTATCTTTCTCTCCCCCTCTCTCTCTGTCTTCCCCTCCTCTCTCGATTTCTCTCTGTCCTATCCAACAACAAAAGCAACGTCAACAATGGCAATAATAACCGCAACGAGGCTGCAACAACTAGGGCAACAAAAAGGGGTAAAAATGGCCTCCAGGAGCGGTGGATTCATGGTGCAGGCACCGAGCCCAGCAATAACCCTGGAGGGAAAGAAAAAAAAAAGACAGCATCAGCAAATTCAAGAGCATTGAAATCATCCCAAGCATCTTCTCAGACCACCGTGGAATTACACTAACACTTAACAATCAACAAAAGATTAGTAATAGTCCCAAAATATGGAAGCTCAACAGTACACTCCTTAACAACTACTGGGTCAAAGAGGAAATAAAGGAAGAAATCAAAATGTTTCGAGAATTCATTAATTCCTAATGCTTCAAGAGGTTTTACATCTCTAGAATACACATTTCTCAATACCAAGATGTGGTAAAGCTAGTGCACGCACGCATGCGCATGTGTGCTGTGTGTGCTTGCGTGTGAAGCTGGCTACCTGTGCATGTGCAACACAAAACAAGAGTTTCCCACCCAGTGAGCAATCTTTCTCAAGATTGGTAACTTCTCAGAGGAATTCTTAAAAAGAAATCCAAGGCTACACATCTAGGAGAAGCAGATCAGATTTCAATACCTTTCCAAACTGCCGCAGAAGCTGAATAAATGCTCCTTTGCCAAAAGGGTTAGTGAGGCTTGCATGGAAAGCAAGTGTCGGATAATCCTGGGAAAGGACAGCAACCCATCGTTTCTAAAGGCAGAAAAGACACTGGTAAATTATAACATATTTACTTACAATAAGAGGAGGAATCAAGAGTTTGAATCACAGGACTATGCTTCAAAAAGACAATTGTGCAAGGAAAACGTTAGCTGACTCTTTGAAATTCTTTTTTTCTCAAGTGTGACAGTTAATGCTTTGTCTTTTGTATTATAAGCACAAAGCAATATTCTAAAAATGACTTTATTGCTACTAAATGCAATTAATGTAACATAATATGAAACAGGCCAGTGGTTCAACAGTTGCCTTCTGAAGGGGAACACATCATTCATTCATCTAAGTGTAATGCATCTGTCCCCTCTCAACCATTAGAGGATAAAAGGTAACTTTGCCCATCATCATTGAAACACATTATTGCTTTTCTATCAGTGAGAATAATTCAATAATTAGTTTCAAGAGTGCAAACTTCAAGGGACATCCCAAGTCCTAGAAGCCATGAAATTGATTTATTCGTGGGTAAGTCAAAGCCTGCAACATGCAGAGTGATCTTAGTGGTCTATTTTGGATTTGCAGCTGTACTTACTGTTGCCCAGGTTGGAACAAGGTCACATTTGTTAAGAACAAAAATGAGGTGTTTCCAGGGTTTTTCTTTTTTTAAGTAAGTCTCAATATGAGGGGAACGAGTACCCATTGGGTCTCTAGCATCAAGAACTTGAACTACAACATCTGACGAATCTATCACCTGCAATAATCAAAGAGAAAATGGCTTTGTACAGTACAAGCACAAAATGAAATAGAGACTTTGGGGAAAGTAATATAACAACGGATAAAACTTCTAACAAGTCTTCTGCGGAGAGTAGACTAGCTAATTTCAGTGCCAGTGATCAGAATCCAAGCTGTAGTCTTCATTCTGTAGGTATCTGCAATGTGTAGAGATTCAAACAGGGAAACTAGCTTAGATGTAACTTATCTTATTTCATGATAGCAAGCATTACTGATTCGAACTATTTACTTCTAGAAGTTTCTACTTTTACAAGCTTAGTGCAGTTGATGAAAACTAAAAAGTTTAGTTTGCTTTTATGGTACTGGTTTCCTATTATGCTACTGTTTAATTATGCAACCTTGCTTGAAGGATGGGGACCAGAGGCTCACTAGGTCCATCTATATGTGTGCACTCAATCAAGTTCGTCACAACCCTGCCCTTTACAAAGCAACTTAAAAAAAAAAATTATTTATTTTATTAATGAGAAAGACAGGAGGAGAGAGAGAAAGAGTCAGACATCACTCTGGTACATGTGCTGCTGGGGATTGAACTCCGGACCTCGTGCTTGAGAGTCTAGTTCCTTAACCACTGCACCAGCTCCCAGACCACACAAAGCAACTTTTAAAATGCAGTTAAGCTAAATAATACTTGATCCTCAATCTTCTACCCTTAGTCAACTGCCAGCTCTTCCCCAGAATGAGGAAAGCCCCCCCAAATGGGAGTTTCTGTACTAAGAATTTTTAACACCTTAAATCTGGTTGCAACACAGGATCCTAAATCCATTTCAATATGTGTAAAAAAAAAATTTATCTGTGGTTATAGAAATGTTGGTTTTTTTGGTGGGGAAAAGAGGACAGAATGGGCAGCACAGCTAATACTTAGTCTAAAATAACCTCAAAGTACTGAGATCAGTTTTCCCACATGAGGACATAAAGCCATGAAAAACATGCAGAATTTCAAGTCTTACCTTGTAGAGCTCACCCCATATTCTTTTAGACTGCCCCTTTTTATATATCTCTTCCTGGGCTTCATTTCTAAATAAAGAAAGTACCCAAAATGAGTAACTGAGGCACTGAAAAGATTAGGGATGTTAGGGGGGAGGGGAACCAACCGGACAGTAGAGGAAAAGGAGATTAAAACTAGTAAGAAATGGGTAAAAAAGAAACCTCCCCAGAGCTCTATCTCACTAGGGAAAGATAGAGACAGGCAGGGGGTACGGATGGGCCTATCAACACCCATGTCCAGCAGAGAAGCAACTATAGAAGCCAGACCTCCTACCTTCTGCTCCCCATAAAGATCTTTGGTCCATACTCTCAGAGGGATAAAGAATAGAGAACCTCCCAGTGGAGGGGAGGGGATATGCAACTCTGGTGGTGGGAACTGTATGAACTGTATCCCTCTTATCCAACAATTGTGCACCTCTTATCCCACAATCTTGTCAAACACACACACACACACACACACACACACACACACAAAGTTGACTCTGGGTCCTTACTCCCAGAGGGATAAAGAATAGGAAAGCTATCAGGGGAGAGGATGGGATACGGAGTTCTGGTGGTGGGAACTGTGTGGAGTTGTACCCCTCTTATCCTATGGTTTTTGTTATTGTTTCCTTTTTATAAATATTTTTTTTTAATTGAAAAATAAAAAAAGGGGAAAAATACCCCAAAAGTGACTGTAATATCCAAACGTCTATTACAGATGTATCAATAGTTTCAAAAAGTGGTGTGTATACATAATATAGTGATAATCACAGCAACGGAAAAAAAGTAGGGGCTGGGAAGGTGATAGCCATTAGAGCTCTTGTTTCATGAGGTGTGTGCTCTCTGGCATTATGTGGGAGGCAGAAAACTTCATTTTAAAAATAGAAAGAAAAAAGCTTTTTAAAAATAAAGAATAAAGCACAGATACATGTTACAATATGGATGGCCTTAAAGACAGTTATGATATGGTTGAGAATCTACAAGCCTCAAATATATGTAATCAATGTCACTGAAAACTGGTTTTGCACCACTACCACCACCACCACCACCAACCACCCACCCACACACACACCATTACCTACTCAGTTGGGAAGAGGAAGAAAAATTCCCCGGCAGACTACAAAGCCAACAACAACAACAACAATAAAAAAAAATAAGGGAGCTGGGTGGTAGCACAGCGGGTTAAGTGCACAGGTGCAAAGCACAAGGACTGGTGTAAGGATCCTGGTTCGAGCCACCGACTCCCCACCTACAGGGCAGTTGCTTCAGAAGCAAGTCTGCAGGTGTCTGTCTTTCTCTCCCCCACTCTATCTTCCCCTCCTCTCTCCATTTCTCTCTGTCCTATCCAACAAGGACAACAATAATAACTACAACAATAAAAGACAAGGGCAACAAAAGGGAATACATAAATAAATAAAATTAAGATAATTCTATAAAGAAAAGAAAAATATCTCTTTTTTGCTTGGCCTCAAAAGACTTGACACAATCTCTAGGAGACTCAAGGGCTGACAATAGCACTTAGATGGCATCCTTGAAACCACTGGACAATGCTTCTTTGTTTAATTTGTGGGAAACTAAATCAGTAAAACCTTTCTGGAAAGAACTGGCAGCAATCTATCAAAAAGCATAAATACCTTTTGATGCTCTAATTTCCCCCATAGAAAATATCTTTGGGGAATAATTAAAGATGAAAGAGATCTAGTTTGATGTTTTACCCAAGCACTGGTTACCATTGGGAAAAACTACAATTAGGATATTCAACAATGAAAATGGACACAACAGAATACTGCTCTGACATTTAATGTTAAATTGTTGCTGGTTGAGCACTGACACAGAAATAGATTAAAAACAACTTATTTACTCATTAGTTAATGAGAGGGAGCATCACTGGCATGTGTAATCCTTCATGCACTGTTACAATGCCCAGGTCACTTGAAATACATTCTTAATAATTTAGGAAAGTATATAAAAATTAAAAGTCACAATAGTCTTAAGACATCTGATTTGTAAATAAAAACCAAGTGTGGGAGTCAGGCAGTATCGCAGCAAGTTAAATGCACATGGCGCAAAGCGCAAGGACTGGCGTAAAGATCCCAGTTTGAGCCCCTTGCTCCCCACCTGCAGGGGGTTCGCTTCACAGGTGGTGAAGCAGGTCTGCAGGTGTCTATCTTTCTTTCCCCCTCTCTACATTTCTCTCTGTCCTATACAACAATGACATCTATAACAATAACAATAATAACTATAACAATAAAACAAGGGCAACAAAAGGGAATACTTTAAAAAACCAAGTGTGTGTGTGTATGTATGTGTATATATATATATATATATATATATATATATATATATATATATATATATATATATATATATATATACCAGAGACTAGTAAATTAACTTTTTTCTTTTAATTTCTTGTGAGGAAATGATCAAAGTTATGGAGGTTTCATTTCCAACAACTAAACAATACATAACAGGGTTGGGGAGATAGCATAATAATTATGTAAAGAGATTCTCATGCCTGAGGCTTTGAAGTCCCAGGTTCAATACCCCATACCACCATAATCAAGAGCTGAGCAGTGCTCTGGCTAAAAAAAAGAGGCCAGGCAGTGGCACACCTAGTTGAGTGCAAACATCACCATGCACACAGACCTGGGTTCAAATCCCCAGCCCCCACCAACAGGGGGGATGTTTTATGAGTGGTGAAGCAGTGTTGCATATGTCTGTCTCTCCCTGTTCCTCTATATTTCTGTCTTACCAAATTTAAAAAAAAAACAAAAAACGAAAAACTACAGTATCTTCATAGTTACAGAAATCTTAAAGGTCCTCTATGAAACCCCCAGTGGTCCAGAGACTTCTGGTTAAACAAATCTTGGTATTAAGCAAAATATTAGTCATGCTTAATATAGTGTGGTTATAGGCTTTTGTTTTCTTCTTCTTCCATTTCCCTTTTTTCCCTCTTGCCACCAGGGCTTCACTGAGGCTTAGTGCCTGCATGATGCCACTGCTCCCAGTGACTTCCCCACCCTCATCCTCTGTGTGGTGCTCCATGTGGTGGCTAGGGACTCTAGTCCAGGTGCTTGAATACGATACAGTGTGCTCTAAGCCATCTCCTGGAACTTCAAATTTTAACTGTATTTTTTTTCTCTTTTTTACTTACTTTGCAACAGAATATACAGCTATTGTAATGAAGAAAATCCTTATTTGTATTGGAGGATTAGAGACCTGCAGTAGGAAAAGTCACCTTAACGCGTTTTTCAGTTTGGCCTCAATTTCACAACTGTTCCTTGGCAAGAGGAAATGCTCCATTAAGTATAAAAAAAAAAATGTTTCAAATTTTTGAATGGAGACATGCATGAACTACACAACTGTACCTCACACCAGTGTCTTCAGTTACCAAATCACGGTCCTTGCTCTGGTCATAGCTCTCAGTGGATACTTCCGCATTTTCTATAAGCGACTGCATATCACTTGCAAATAAGTTTGGTCGCTTCCTCTGTGACTTAGGGCCAAATGTAGTTTCAAAACTTTCAGTATCAAGAATGTGAACCTTTGCATTCTAGGGAGAATGGAGAATTACAGGTAAGATTAGTAAAAGCAAAGAATTAAAAATCTACCTGGGAAAGGTTTCTCTTTTTATTTTTGCCAAAGTTCAACCCATACCAAAATCTACAAAATGTGGAAGTATTCTGGGTTCAAATCAGAAAAACTTATGTAAACAGTAAGACCACTTGTTCCCCATTCTGGTGTTCTGTAAGTTTCCTTGGAAAAACACAAAAGTAATACAAAGAGTCAAAGTAAATATGAATAGTTGAATAAGACTTGCCAAACACTCTGCTTTACTTCATTTATCATAAACTTTAGTCAAATGCAATTAAGGCTACAGTGATGAAAATTAACTTATCTTTTCTGACCATTTTTTAAAAGCTTTCAAATAAGTGCATAAAATTCACCAAATTCACAGATTTTGTCAAGGATGATCATACTCAAATTTGTGTTTTTTTTTAAACCAACTGTAAATGCCAACTTTTTCTTGGAAGTTAGTTTCTTTCATGGCTAAAAGGAATTGCTTGTTTTGTAAGATGCATTTTAGTTTCAGATAACATTTTCCCTAATTTAGGTAACATTTTTATTAAATGCACATGGAAAGGCTTCAGATGAAAAACATCTAGCGAAAGTCCAAAATCATAGTTTAGATGTGATAAAAGGAACTTGATACTAACTAGAACTTGATGTGCCTATAAAGGGGCATAGGAATTTTTGAAGCAGGATAAAAGTCATAGTGTGAGTTAGGATCTATCACGTAATAGAATGTTAACAGCCGACAGTGAATATCCAAAAGAAAAGAGAAGGAAAGCAAACAAACCACCCTATACCCCCTCAGGATGAGGTCCTCTGAAAGCACCGGGTACTAAACATAGTGATGGAACAAATCCAGTTTTGAACTGAAACAACTTTCCCACTCCAAATTCTAAAGATCCTTGAAGCTGTTGTTTTCTCAAGAGTCTCTAACTCATCTTTTAGTCTTACCTACTAGCCTCCAACAAACAGAAGGATCATGTTTTGCATGGAAAGGAGGTTCTAAAGTCATTGGGAAGGGCTAGAGAGATAACATAAATTATGTCAATAGACTTCCATCTCAAAAAAACCTGGGGTCAATCCCCAGCACCACCATAAATCATAGCTGTGTAATGCTCTAGTAAATAGTCAATCAGAAAATTATGATCTAAATTATCCTTGAAATTCTTAGTCTGTAATGTGCAGTATACACAGTCTCCTGTATACAAGCCTACAATCAAACTTTTTGGTTAATATTTTATTTATTTTGGATGAAAATACAGATGGGGGAGAAAGGAGGGAGAGAGGGGGAGATAAAGAGAGAGAGAGAGACCTGTAACACTGCTTCACCACTGAAGTTTTGCTCCTGCAGTCAGGGATCTAGGGCTTGAACCCAGGTCCTTGTGCACTGTAATATGCACGCTCAGCCAGAAGTGCCACTACCCAGCCCCCAAACCTATAAGACCAATACAATACATTACACAATAATAACAATATGCAAGATAGGTAAGTAACCTAGTGGTAGCACACTAGACTCTCCTGCCTGAAGCCCCAGAGGTCCCAGTTTCAATGCCTAGCATCAACATATGCCAGAGCATATACGACTGAATGTATAAAAGTGAAAAGAATATATGATTTGATCCCACTGTAAAGCAATCCTACAACTAGATTTTATAGCAAATAGTAGATATGACATAATAAAAATAGGTAGGGCTGGGGAGAAAGCATGATGGCTATGCAAAAAAAAAAAAAAAAAAGACTTTAATGCCTGAGGTACCAAAGGTCCCAGGTTCAAGCCCCAGCACTACCATAAACCAGAGCTGAGCAGTGCTCTAGTTTGAAAAATAAGAAAGAAATGTTTTTCAAGGCCAAAGCAGAAAACTCATTGATTACTCAGTACTTATCTGCATCAAAATACAAGTTGACTGCAAAAGCTGAAGGCCCTTCATTCTATATATCATATTTAAGCATTGGTTTTAGGAGCACTAAACAACTATTCAATAAAATGGGCAGCAAAGTAATACATTTATAATAGAACCTCTCTGTTCTTCTCATAAACAGGATTCAATAGTTTGTTAAAAGATGGCTTTAGGGAGAACAGACAAAGAGAACAAGGGAAATGAGCAACTTGTCTGTGGTTCATGAATTACACTCATGTGTTTCCCTGAAAGAAAACAGTCATTCCACTAATAGGTGCCATTCTTCTAGTCTGTCATAAAACAAAGCGTAATTGACAAAACCTGAGGCAATGACTAGGCCTTGGTTTTTATTTTGTTCTGCAAGTAAACACTTTTCTTTGAACTGTTTAATCCATGGATGCATGTCAATGCTTTCTTCCCCTCCTTATACTGGAACTGAAGCTTATGTACTGGCTACACTTCTGGGAATTATTATTTAATGCAAGTAAAAATGTGCAGGCAAACATTTGGCCACTTCTTTGGTTCCATGTGAAACTCATTCCATTCAAGTTAGCTTTAGTCTCTACTTCTAACTTTGGCAAATAACAACTAAGCTAACAAACACCCTTTTCCCTCAACTATGAAATCTCCAAGGACCTTACAGAAACTAAAGGACAAGACACCAAAGGTCTCCCTTTTACAATCTGATACGAATTCTACATTTTTCCAAAGTGTAATAGAATTACCACTAAACACAGGTTTGCCTACCTAAAATGTTAGAAATAGTATCTGTGGCAACCCGAGAGGTGGTGCAGTGGTTAGGTTGGGACTTGTAGACAAGAGGTTCAGAGTTCGGTGTCCAGCATTACACGTGCCAGAATGGTACTCTAACTGCCTTTTATGTTGATAATGAGCAAATATTTAAAGAAAAAAAAAAAAAGCACCTTTTGGGTGGTGCAGGGGATAAAATATTGGACTTGCAGGCATGAAGAATCCTTAGCACTGATGTACCAGCGTGATGCTCTAGTTCTTTTACACACAAATCAATTAAAAGAAAAATCTTTTTTTTAATGTAATTTTTTCACTTTATGTATTTGCCTCCAGGGTTATCACTGGGGGTCAGTACCTGCACTACAAATCCACCGCCCCTGGAGGTCATTTTCCCCCTTTTTGTTGCCCTTGTTGTTTATCATTGTTTGTTTTTATTATTGTTGTTGTATATTATTGCTATTGGATAGGACAGAGAGAAATCGACAGAGATGGGAAAGGGAAAGACAGACACCTGCAGACCTGCTTCACCACCTGTGAAGCGACTCCCCTGCAGGTGGGGAGCCAGGGGCCCGAACTGGGAACCTTACATTGGTCCTTGCGCTTTGTGCCATGTGCGCTTAACATGCTGCGCTACCACCCAGCTCCCAATCTTTTTTTCTTCTTATGGTTTAATCCCCAGCACCACCATAAGCTTGAGATGAGCAGTGCTCTGATGTTTCTCTATCTCTTTCATTGAAATAATGTATTTTTAAAAATATTTATAAGTATTTTATTTATTTTAATGAGAGAGAAGCATATAGAGAGAAGCAGAAAGACCAGGGCACTGCTCAGCTTGGCTTATTGTAGTGCTGGGGATTGAAGATGGGACCTCAGAATTTTTTGCATAACCACTATGCTATCTCCCCACCCAATAAAACATTAAAAAAAAAAAAAAAAGGAGTCAGGCTGTAGTGCAGTGGGTTAAGCACAGATGGCACAAAGCACAAGGACCGGCATAAGAATCCTGGTTCGAGAGTCCTGACTCCCCACCTGCAGGGGAGTCAATTCACAGGCGGTGAAGCAGGTCTGCAGGTATCTATCTTTCTCTTTCCCCCTCTGTCTTCCCCCTCCTCTCTCCATTTCTCTCTGTCCTATTCAACAACGATGACAACAATAATGACAACAATAATGACAACAATAAAACAACAAGGGCAACAAAAGGGAATAAATAAATATTAAAAAAAAAGAAATCTGTAATAACTGAATAACTGTGATCTACTGGGTTGCTGGAAGTCATGGCACATTTTTGCATACAAAAATGTTACGCATTTTCCGACAACCCAATATTTAGCTTTAATGAGGTGGCATTGCTACATGCCTGCTATATGCCAAGTACTTCAGAGACACTTCATCTGCACCTAGTCACCCAAGGAGATGGGTTTATCTTTATATCTAGGGAAGGGAAAGCTCATGAACAATCCAAACAAGGGCCACGGGAAGGAGTACAGTAAAGGTTATAGTTCAGCTCTCACTTCCAAACCTATACTTTGATCCACCTGGCTACTAAACCTCCCTGACAGAATACAATTTTATACTGAAAAGGAGATTCCTAATAATGGTGAAAAGACAGGCTTTGTGAAAGTGCATAGTAGTTATGCAAAAAAAGTCTTTCATGCCTGAGGCACCAAACTGCCAGGTTCAATCTCTACCAACACCACTTTAATGTGGAATTTAGCAGTGCTCTGGTAAGGGGGGGGGGGGGAGAGAAAGGAGAAGTCTCAGAAAGTTTCTCAATCCTGTTCTAAAGCCACTATCACTATGGAAAAACAAAAGGGATGTGTAGAGCTTGCCAAAGAATTTTCATAGCCAGGGTTATCCTCAATCTTACATGAGGCCGGATTCGATCATGGAGAAGAGACATGGGCAACTTGCTTTGCTTCATGACAACTTTATAAGGATCCTTCATAACTGTGTCCATTTCCTCTTGAAATTTTTGTAATGATGACTGCTTAATCACACGTGTGTTTCCTGTTTTACAAAAGAATATTGCCATTAAATAAACAACTCCTTTTGGCTTCTGCATCCACTTTCCCAACAACACAGTGAAAAAGCAAGAATTTAAATTGCTCTTACCCACCTAATGCATTTATCCTATGTAGTCATTTCCAAACTTAAAAGTGGAACAAACAAAAAACTGCTTTTCCTGTATTTATATACTAACCCACCAACCCAGATACACAAAGGGTTTCAATAGTTTTCCAAGTCCAATTTCCTAATTGGACAGAACAAAAAAAAAAAAAAAAAGAGAAAGAAAGAAAGAAAAGAAAGGAAGAAAGAAAAAGAAACATCATTGAATGGAACCGAGATGTGACATATATCCTACTTTATTTCTGCCAAGTCTGGCAAAGATAAAGATAATTTCTAACAACTGATCTGTTATAGAGAGAATCCAGAAGTACAGAACTTAGGAGTTAGAAGCTATGTAGTACTTCTTGTAAGAAAGAGATCCTTAAGAACATATTGAATCAGGGTAGGGGAGATAGTATAATGGTTATACAAACAGACTCTCATGTCTGAAGTTCTTAAGTCCCAGGTTCAATCCCCTGCATACCATAACCCAGAGCTGAGCAGTGCTCTGGTAGGAAAAAACAAACAAAACAAATACTTAACCAAATAATAGGTCGTAGCAGAAACACAAAACTCAAGTTGAGGACAGTGTCAGTGATAGTGAAGATAAGTTAATTCCTGTACTGTACTCTATTTGCTCTGCACCATTCCTAAGCATTTTACATAGATATACATTTTACATAGATATACTACCACAACCGTCCTCTGAGAGAGCTATTATTTCCTCATTTTAGAAACAAGGAAATTGATGAACAGGCAGACTTAAGCTTGTTCACCATCATGAAAACAACAGAACTAGGATTCAAACCTGGATAGTCTAGATCTTGAGTCACAGAATTTGATCACTGTGTTAAGCAATGTGTTCTTTGACATTTCTTTCTTTCTTTCTCTTTTCTTTTTTCTTCTTTGACATTTCTGTCTGTACTGAAATCTCCTAGAAGATATCCCGTCAGAAGATATGATGCAGTCAAAGGTAGCTGCCTTCTTCCCTCAAGTATAGGAATTAAACACCAGGTAAACAATGGTCTGGCCACCTGAAGAGCTCTCACCAAGCAGTGGCTTATGGAAAGCCTGAAAGTCCAGATTCCACCCGGAAATGAAGGCAGCATTTCCAAAGGAAGAAGTCTTACTCACCCGTGATTCTAAAGGTTCTCTATTTACTTCTGGGAAGAACTAACACGAACCTTTCGTTGTCATTCAGTTCATATACAACCCCATGAAGAGAAAGTGTTCTAGATGGGGCTGCAAGCAATGGCATTTATGCTTCAAGCTAAAGACACAAGTCTTAATATCTCAGGCAAACAGAACTTAAAGAGATATGAGTCCTAAGATCTGTAAATATTTGTCAGTAAGGAGGTTTTATCTGTTTAAGGAGGGTTTACAGTCAATACAAGTGTGTCTGTCCACCCAATAAGCTATTTACACACTTTACCCTCACTAGTTTTCTTAGCACTATAGGCACCTTTTATCTCATTCTTTTCTCATATAATCCTTGGCCATTCCACTCATTCAAAGCTGTCTTTCTGGACACCCGAACATTCTAGTCCTTTCTCTATCGCAGATTTTATAGAGCAAACATAGAAGAGGACAATACTTACCAAACCATTTAATATTTGGTTCCACTCTGGCCACAGTGCCAGAAGCCACTGTTGATTGATATTGCAGAGGTTTAATCACTTTACCACGACTGTTCCTAAATTGAGGAAATAACAGATTTGGGTTAACAACAGATGAAAGGCACAGATTGGTTTACAGAAGAATACCCTTTCCATCAAAAGGATCGTTTTTTCCCCCCTTGGTTTTAAATGATCATGAAATACAGATTTCAGTAAATAAAAAGCACTTCCACATGTGAAACAGATTGCCCAAAAGCCATTTAACTTCTTGCAACAGAGCACATAATGATTTCTGTTAGATGAATAACAAATAATGCTGATGTCTAAAAACCTGTTTACTGTTTGTTTGCTTTTTTTTTAAAAATCACATAATGGCTTTTTTTTTGGGGGGTAATAATTTGAAGGCTGGTTTAAATGAATTTTAAGCAGAGGATGATTTATGCTGGAATTCAAAAGTCTAAAACAAACTGCAAAGTAGGTGAGTAAGACAGATTAAGTTCATCGATGTTTGTGGTTTAGACACATCTTTTAGAAGACATGAAGAATACAGTCACCAAACAAATCGAGACCAGCTAGCAAAACGCCACCCTCAGCAAGTCTCTGTGGTAGAGGATGCCTCAGCAGAATCCAAGAGTTATGATGAACTTCCAGGTGGTACAGTGTGATGATCTAAAACTTGGCATTTTGAAGAATAATGTTCAGACTTTCATGACTAGTCTGGTATGCTTTCTTAAATAAAATCAAATTTCTTTTTTTTAAAATGTTTTAATACTTATTTATTCCCTTTTGTTGCCCTTGTTGTTTTATTGTGGTTATAGTTATTGTTGTTGTTATTGATGTCGTCATTGTTCGATAGGACAGAGAGAAATGGAGAGAGGACGAGAAGACAGAGAGGGGGAGAGAAAGAGAGACACCTGCAGACCTGCTTCACCCGCCTGTGAAGCGACTCCCCTGCAGGTTGGGAGCCAGGGGCTCGAACCAGGATTCTTATGCGGTCCGTGCGCTTAACTCGCTGCGCTACTGCCCGACTCCCAGAAAATTAAATTTCTTTTTTTAGAAAATCAAATTTCTATCTGTTGGATAGTTAACTTGAGATCTAATGCCAAAGGTGGAAACCATGACAAACAAACACTGTAATTATAGCGTTACATGACACAGTCACTATGTCACAACCCACTACTCATGTCTTTAACCAAGAGCTCACAATTTCTTAGGTAATATGCTATTTGAAGATACACTATTCCTATCTTGGGAGGAATGGGTGGGGATACTAAAGGCTTAATTAGCAGTCTGGGATGTAGTACAACAGATAAAACACTGGACTCAAAAACATGGGGTCCCAAATCTAATTTCTGGCATTATTAAGTGCCAGAGGGATGCTCTGGTTCCCTCTGTCTGTTCCCCCTCCCATTAATGACTAATAATAAAAAACATTTATTTATTTACCACCAGGGTTACGGTTAGGGCTCAGTGCCAAACACTCTGAATCCACCACTCCTGGTGGCCATCTTTTCTTTCTTCCTTCCTTTATTTTCTTTATTTGACAGGACAGAGAAATTGAGAGGGGGAGGGGGGACAGAGAAGGAGAAAGACAGAGACACCTGTAGTACTTGCTTTACCACTTGTGAAACTTCTCCACTGCAGGTGGGAAGTGGGGGCTAGAACCTAGATCCCTTAGCATCCCTTATACGCTCAACTGGGTGTGCCACCACCCAGGCCCCACTAATTACCCTTTAAAAAAAAAAAAGAGGTTTCACTAGACTTAGATACATGTCAAGGAGCTAAGAGAAAGGGGAGAGGAAAATAATGCTCACCTGCGTTCCTTTTGCCTGTACATATTCAGGCGACGAATTGTGGCTCTGTCCCTCATATTTTGGCCTCCAGCTCCCTGTACTCGATCTAATACAGAGGTAGGCAGCACATTATCTGATAAGCACCAAGTCTACTGCGGATGGTCACTGCTTCAAACACATCAACTAGTTCATTCAAAGTAAGCAAGCAGCTGAATCACTGTATAATTTCTACTTTCATCTTCTGCTCCAACAAATCATCACTGGAACCTACTAGACATGACAAAGCTGAGCCTATCTTTGACCCTCTATAGGCCTGTGCTTGATGATAACAACAGTTAGAGCAATTATAACACAGTGCCTTTCATTTTACAAGTAATCCATACAATAATCCTATAAAGGATATATATTACTTGTATTTCACAGGCTAAGAAACTGAGGATATCAATAGTGTTCACATATCTTTATTTAATTAACTAATTAATTAATTTTTATTAACTTTATTTGCTTACTGGATAGAGAAAGCCAGAAATTGAGAGGATGGGAAAGAGACACAGAAACACCTGCAGCACTGCTTCACCACTCATGAAGCTTTTCCCATACAGGTGGGGGCCAGGAGCTTGAACTCAGGTCCTTGTGCACTATAACATGTGTGCCACCACCCAGTCCCATAACTTATTTATTTATTATTGGATAGAGACAAAGAGAAATGTGGTCTGGGAGGTGGCGCAAAGGATAAAGCACTGGAATCTCAAGCATGGGGTCCTGAGTTCAATCTCCGACAGCACATGTAACAGTGATATCTGGGTCTTTCTCTCCTCCTATCTTTCTCATTAAAAATATTAACAAGAGAGAGAGGAAGTTAAGAGGGGACAGAGATAAGACACTACTCGTGAAGCATTCCCCGTGCAGGTGGGCACCAGAGGCTTGAACCTGGGTCCTTGTGCACTTTTATGTGTGCGCTTAACCAAGAGTGCCACTGCCTGGCCCTGTGTTCACATTTACAATCCAAGGTCACATACCTAATAAGTGGCAGTGCCAGGTTTAAAGAAAAAAATTCAACCATCTGTGCTCTCCATTAAGACACCTACCTCTGGGACTCAATTTAACAAACACTCACTGTGGAGGCCTGAGAAGTGGCATAGTGGATAAGGTGTTGGACTTTCCCGCAAGAAGCCCCAAGTGCAATTCCCTAGCATCACATATGCCGGAGTGATGCTAGGGTTCTCATTATCTCCCACCCCCATCCCCAATTAATCAAGCCTTAAAACAAATACTCATTGCCCGCTACATGCAAAGCATCATAGAAACTTCAATTTGACACATAAGTGTTCCATTTCTTATGTTCTGAATGCTGGCTTTTAGTTTAATTAATAGTAAAACTGGTATCAGTAGAAATTTTTGCTTTATATTTAACATAGAGGACAATTAAGTAGAGTAATAGTTTCCCATCTTCTTGTTTTGGCACTCCTTCAAATAACCTGCCTACTTTTTTTTTTGTCTCCAGGGTCATTGCTGGGGCTCTGCGCGAATTCACTGCTCCTGGAGGCTATTTTTTCCCCTTTTGTTGCCCTTGTTTATCGATGTTGTTGTTGTTACTGCTGTCGGCTAGGACAGAAAGAAATGGAGAGAGGAGGGGAAGACAGAGAGGGGGAGAGAAAGACACCTGCAGACCTGCTTCACCGCCTGTGAAGCGACTCCCCTGCAGGTGGGGAACTGGGGGCTCGAACCAGGATCCTTGAGCGGTTCCTTGCGCTTTGCGCCATGTGCACTTAACCCGCTGCGCTACCGCCAGCCCCCTCACCCGCCCACTTTTTGAAGTGATACATTAGGAAACAGGTTGAAATGCTAGGAATGGCAGTCATAGTACTAAGTCTGCCAGCTGGGACAAGTCACCTCCCCTATTATAGCTCAGTCTCTTCACCTATAACACGATCTCTATGGACTTTTCAGGTTTAATGCCCAAAGTTTCCAGTTTACAATTGAATCATTTATCAATAACCCAGGAAAAACATTCCACGTGAATTAAACGTAAAAGGGGGGGGGAATTAAGCCACATTTAAAAAAACGTTTTATTAAGTAAACCCGACAGGGACACTCCCAAAGGATTATCTTGTTTAGCTTTAGATTAAACCAAAAGCATTTGTGCCAATCTGATGGTATTTGTCCATCAGTAGGTTAAAAAGCCGGTTTACTAAAAGGGATGATCCCAACGGCTAAATCGACAGCCCTTTTCCTCCTTTAAGTGGTAGGCAAGTGCAAAAGGCCAACTGGGTCGGTGTGTCGTATTATCCTGGCAATTCCCTGAGCTGGACAGCTGTAGTCACACAAGACTGAAACATGTTAGGGAAGGGGCTTCAACACCTAACACACAAAGGAATAGAAGAACTTCTCCTAACTCAAGTTTCACAACCGGTGACACCCCAGGCATAAGGTGCTCACTTTGCCGAGTTGAGACTCTGTGTCTGGCAACTAGCCTGACAGTCAGTGCACAATGTCAGCCCGCCTCAGTGCTTCCGGATGAAGAAGCTATCTTCCCCCTCCTCATCCTCAGAGTGACTTGGCTCGAGGTCAACGCCAGGTAAGGCCGCTCGGTGTCCCCCCTCCCTCCATCTCCCGGACGCCCTCGCCCCGAGTTCACTGCAAGCTCCACCCTCCCTGAGCCCCGCCGCCCGTACCGGGGTTTGTGCTGGCACTGGAGGGGTTGATGGTGCTCCGTCCTTTATACTTGGGCTTCACCATCTTGCCGACGGGTCGGAGACCGGAGGGCTAGGTCCCGTCTGTATCCAGTAAAGGAGCTCGGAACTTCCCAAATGCGACCTAAGCGACCCGCCAGTACCACGCTAAACCGCGTGCGCAAGGAAGATTACGTCACTTCCGCTCGCGCCCCTTACTTCTCAGTCGGACTTCCTGCGACGGAAGGCGCGCGCGCCACTGCCGCCGCCCTCCTGGCTCCGCGCCCAGCGGTCCACTCAGAGGTTTCCGTGTCTCGAGTCCCCGCCCACCTCTCGCGCCGTAGCAACCTCCTAGCCGCTCCTGCATAGCAACCACCTGGTTACCCGGAGCGTCTAGCCCAGGGTTCGCGCTTTGGTTCAACTCTTCCCAAGCCGGTGGCACAAGCTTAAATCGAATTACTTTCGGAATGTGTCCTCTAGGACACATTCAGTCATCTATTATTTTTATTTATTTATTTTTTCACCAGAGCACTGCTCAGCTCTGGCTTGTTGGGGTGGCGGTGGGGGGGATTGAACCTGGGACCTTGGAGCCTCAGGATGAGAGTCTCTTTATATAACTATTATGTTATCTACCCCCACACATCAATCATCTATTGTCACCCTTTTCCTTACAATTAAATGCAGGGGCAGGAAGTAGCTCACCTTAGGGAATTTTTATTTTTATTTATTTTTGTTTTATTCTTATTCTTCTTATTATAACCATATCTTGAGGTCCTGGGTTCAAGTCAAGGGACCATATGGGAGCACAATGTACCCCACCAGAGGAGCTCCATGGATACTGTGGTGTCTTTCCTCTCTCTTGTCCTCTTAAAAAATAATAATAATTCTATGGGGCCAGGCGGTGGCGCACCTGGTTAAGTGCACACATTACAGTGTGCAAGGACCTGGGTTCAAGCCGCTGGTCCCCACCTGCAGTGGAAAAATCTTCCTTTGTGGTGAAGCAGGGCTGAAGGTGTCTTTATGTCTCTTTCCCTCTCTACCTCCCCTGTCCTCAATTTCTCTGTCTCTATCCAGTAATAAATAAATAAAGAGCCAAAGCATCACTGGCACATGGGAGTGCTGGAACTTGAACTCAGCACTCCCATGTGTAGAGTGATGCTTTGGCTCTTTTCCCATGATGCTTTGTTCCTTCTCCTCTTTTTAACAAATCTTTGAAAAAAAAAAAAAAGTGAGCTGGGGAGACAACATAATTGTTATGCAAAAATCTTTCATGCCTGAGGCTCCAAAGTTCCAGATTCAGTCCTCATCACCACCATAAGCCAGAGCTGAGCAGTGTGCTCTGGTAGCTCTCTGTGTGTATCTTTCTCTGTGTTATTAAAAATAAATTTAAAAATAGTTTATTAAAAAATTAAATGATAGGGAGTCGGGCGATAGAGCAGCAGGTTAAGCGCACATGGTACAAAACGCAAGGACCGACGTCTGAAACCCGGTCCCAGCCCCGGCTCCCCAACTGCAGAGGGGGCTCGCTTCACAATTGGTGTCTGCAGGTTTGCAGATGTCTGTCTTTTTCTCCCCCTCTCTGTTTTCCCCTCCTCTCTCCATTTCTCTCTGTCCTATCCAACAACAACGACATCAATAACAATAATAATAACAAATACAATAAAACATCAAGGGCACAAAAGCGGGGGGAAGCCTCCTAGACAATAACTTGGATCCATCTGCATATCAGATGTTAGGCTCAGAAAAAAAAAAACTAGTATAGTTATGGACCCTTTGGAATATAACTAAAATAGAACTACTAACCATTTACAAAACAGAGACCCCCCCCAACTTTTCATCTGAACTATTTCAGCCTTTAGGTTCATGATTACTCAACAATTTGTTTGGCTTTATATGTTAACTTTTTTTCAGCCACCAGGTTCCAGAGGCTAACATGATGCCAACCGGACTTCCCTAGACAGACAACCCCACCAATGTGTCCTGGAGCTCTGATTCCCCAGAGCCCCGCCCCACTAAAGAAAGAGAGAGACAGGCTGGGAGTATGGATCGACCTGTCAACGCCTATGTTCAGCAGGGAAGCAATTGCAGAAGCCTGACTTTCCACTTTCTGCACTTTCTGCTATCAGGGGAGGGGATGAGATATGGATTTCTGGTGGTGAGAATTGTGTGGAGCAGTACCCCTTATATCCTATAGTTCTTTTCAGTGTTTCTTTTTTTTTTTTTTAGTGTTTCCTTTTTATAAATTAAAAAAAAAAAGCCTCCAGGAGCAGTGGATTCATCATGCAGGCACTGAGCCCCAGCAATAACCCTGGAGGCAAAATAAAAATAAAAATAAAAAAATAAAAATTAAATACATAAAAATCAAATGATAAAATAAGCCCCTAGTGTCAGCTCCTATGTGCCGAAATGTGGTATTTAAAAAATATTTATTTCGGGAGTCGGGCAGTAGCACAGCAAGTTAAGCGCAAGTGGCCTGAAACGCAAGGACCGCCATAAGGATCCCGGTTCAAGCCCCGGCTCCCCATCTTCAGGGGTAGTCACTTAACAGGCAGTGAAGCAGGTCTGCAGGTGTCTTTCCCCGTCTCTGTCTTCCCCTCCTCTCTCCATTTCTCTCTGTCCTATCCAACAACGACATCAATAATAACAACAGTAATAACTACAACAACAATAAAAAAACAACAAGGGCAACAAAAGAGAAAATAAGTAAATATAAATTTTTTAAAAACATTTATTTATTAATGAGAAAGATAGGATGAGAGATAGAAAGAACCAGACATCACTCTGGTACATGTGCTGCTGGGGATTGAACTCAGGACCTCATGCTTGAGAGTCCAATGCTTTATCTGCTGTGCCACCTCCCAGACCACATAAAATTTTTGAATATGGGATGATCTCACTCTCAGGCCGAAGTTGAAAAACAAGATTAGAAAAGAAAACACAAGTCGAACCTGAAATGGAATTGGAGTATTAGACCAAAGTAAAAGACTCTGGGGTGGGTGGGTGGGTGAGGAGAATACAGGTCCATGAAGGATGATGAATGACATAGTGGGGGTTGTATTGTTAAATGGGAATCTGTGGAATGTTATGCATGTACAAACTATTGTATTTACTGTTGAATGTAAAACATTAATTCCCCAATAAAGAAAAAAAATATTCCTACAGCTTATTATCACTTGTAGAGTTAAAGAAGAGAGCAAAGCATCTCAAATTCCTAGTCATCCTTGCAGAAATCTTCATGATTTTATCTGGCCTTATTTGTCCCTCTGGATTTTCTGACATTTACACTGGGTGGTCACTCTAGCTGATTTTCTCCCCAAGCCTAAATGAATTAAAAAATATTTCATGTGACATGCTTACATTATACTTATGTTAGAAATAACTAGTTCGGTTATGCATGTACAAACTATTGTATTTACTGTCAAAATGTCAAATTAATCCCCCAATAAAGAAATAAAAAAAAAAAAGAAAGAACTAGTTCGTTCTGGTCATTCAGCTAACTCAAATATCACATACTGATAAAGCAACAAGGCTTAGCAAATGGATATATGGGATGCCCCCTAGTTAAATTTGAATTTTAGATATACAATAATTTATAGTATAAGCATATCTCATTATTTTTTATTGCCACCAAAGACTTGGTGAAGGCATTATGAATCCACCGATCCCCATGGCCATATTGCCTCTTCTTTCTATTTTATTAGGTAGGTCAGAGAAATTTAGAGGGGAGGGGGCAATAGGAAAAGAGAAAGATAGACACCTACAGACCTGCTTCACCATTACTACCGGTGGGGAGTAGGAGCTCAAACCTAGGTCCTTGATTATGGTAGCATGTACACTTCGCTGGATGCAGCACTGCCTGGCCCTCAAAAGATTTTTTTTAATTCATTTTTTCCCTGAGTCAGAACCTCACGTATGTGTGATTTCACTGATCCTGGGCTATTTTTCAATAAGAGAGAGAAGCAGACATAGACACAGACAAGGAGAATCACTACAGTACTGGAATATCTCCTTAGAGCCATGGCACTCCCAGTTGGTGCTGGTAGCTGAATGTGTGAACTTCGTGGATGGCTAGTTGTCATGTGCGCTATTTGGTGAACTATCTCACTGCTCTGTCTACTTTTCCCCACCAGGGCTTCACAACCTGTGTAAGTCTACCACTACTGGTACACACAACACACACACACACACACACACACACACACACACACACACACACACAATATGCGGGATGCTTCCCATTTGCATGATTCTCCCCTGTGGTGACTGAGAGCTCAAGCTCTCAGGTATCCAGTCCGCCTCCCCCTTTTAAAGTTTTTGTTTTTATTTATTTATTTTTTAATTTTTAATTTCTTAATTTATTCCCTTTAGTTGCCCTTGTTGTTTTATTGTTGTAGTTAGTCTTGTTGTCATCGCTGTTGGATAGGACAGAGAGAAATGGAGAGAGGAGGGGAAGACAGAGAGGGAGAGAGAAAGATAGACAACTGCAGACCTGCTTCACTGCTTGTGAAGCGACTCCCCTGCAGGTAGGGAGCTGGGGGCTCAAACTGGGATCCTTAAACCATCCATGTGCTTCGCGCCACATGCGCTTAACCCGCTGCGCTACCGCCCGACTCCCTATTTTTATTTTTTAAAAGATTTTATTTATTTATTAATGAGAAGACAGGAAGAAAGAAAGAACCAGACATTATTCTGGCACATGTGCTGCTGGGGACTGAATTTAGGACCTCATGCTTGAGAGTCCAATGTTTTATCCACCATGCCATCTCTTGGACCACTTTTTAAAAAAAAAATAAAATAAAATTATTTAGTCCCTTTTGTTGCCCTTGCTGTTTTGTTGCTGTTGTAGTTATTATTGTTGTTGATGTCGTTGTTGTTGGATAGGACAGAGAGAAATGGAGAGAGGAGGGGGAGACAGAGAAGGGGAGAGAAAGATAGACACCTGCAAACCTGCTTCACCACCTGTGAAGTGACTCCCCAGCAGGCGGGGAACCGGGGACTCAAACCCGGGTCTGGGCCACCTTTTAAAGTTTTTTATTATCTAGAGAAAGAGAGAACTACAGCATCACTGTGGTGCATTCTGTGTACTACCACTGAGCTACTTTCTCAGTTCCTGTGTCATATATCTCTCAATAGGATATACTTATATTAAACATTCTTTTTCATTGTTTACCTGAAATTTCCATACAACTAGACATCCTGTATTTTAGTGATCCTTCCTCCCAGGAGGAATTTTTAATATATTCCATTCTTTCATGGCTATTCTGTTAGAGTATTTGTCACTAGCTGAAGTGATCTTATCAAGTTTATGGACTGGGGGGTGATGTGGTGGCGCACCTGGTTGAGCACACTTAGTGCGCAAAGACCCAAGTTTGAGCCCCCAGTCCCCACCTGCTTTGCAAGTGGTGAAGGAGTGTTGCAGGTGTCTCTCTGTCTCTCTCCCTATCTCCCCTACCCTCTTAATTTCTGTCTTTATCCAATAAATAAAGAAAATAAATTAAAAAAACAAGTTTATGGACTGATCAAAGTTAGAATATAAATTTCTTTTTAAAAGATTTATTTATTTATTTTTAAATATTTCCTTTTGTTGCCCTTGTTTTATTGTTGTAGTTATTATTACTCTTGTTGGTGGTGTCGTTGTTGTTGGATAGGACAGAGAGAAATGGAGAGAGGAGGGGAAGACAGAGAGGGGAAGAGAAAGACACCTACAGATCTGCTTCACCACCTGTGAAGCAAGTGGGTGGAGAGTGGGGGCTCAAACCAGAATCTTATACTGGTCCTTGTGCCTTGAGCCATGTGCACTTAACCTGCTGTGCTATCTCCCGACTCAGAGATTTATTTATTTATGAGAAAGAGAGAAAGAGAATCAGAGCACAACTTTAGCAAGTGTGCTTCTAGAGATCAAACTCAGGACTTCATATTTGAGGGTCCAACAATATCTACTGAACCACCTCTCAGACTGCGAAGCTGCTGCTACTGCTCCTTCTCCTCCTCTCCCCCCTTTTAAAAAATGTATTATTTATTCCTTTTTGTTGCCCTTGTTGTTTTATTGTTGTAGTTATGATTGATGTTGTTGCTGTTGGATAGGACAGAGAGAAATAGAGAGAGGAGGGGAAGTCAGAGAGGGGAGAGAAAGACAGACACCTGCAGACCTGCTTCACCACCTGTGAAGTGACTCCCCTGCAGTTGGGGAGCCGGGGGCTCGAACTGGTACCCTTATGCTGGTCTTTGCGGCTTTACGCCACCTGCGCTTAACCCGCTGCGCTACTGCCCGACTCCCCTCTCCTCCTTGTATCAGAGGACGCTCTGCTCTGGTTTAGGCTTATGGTGTTGTTGTTGGTGGTGGTGGTGGTGGTGTGTGTGTGTGTCTGTGAGTGTCTGTGTATGTGTTGCGGGGAGGGGGGTTGAACTTGTGACCTTAGAGCCTCAGGCATGAGAGTCTATTTGCATAGCCATTATGTTATCTCCCCAGCTCTACAATATACAAATTTAAGAACAACTCTTCAAACATGGTAAAGATTTAATAAGTATTTATTGAATGAAAAGGTAGTGTCTTAGCTTGATCTGCTGAAATAAAATGTTATGTGACTTAAACAGCAGATAATTGTTTATCATAGCTCTGGATACTGGAAAGGTCAGGGTACCCACATGGCTGGGTTCCTGGTAAAAAACTCTTTTATTTTAACATATATTTGTTTATTTATTTCCCTTTTGTTGCCCTTCTTATTTATAAAAAGGAAACATTGACAAAACCATAGGATAACATGGGTACAACTCCACACAATTCCCACCACCAGAATTCCATATCCCATGCCCTCTCCCAATAGTTTTCCTATTCTTTAAGCCTCTTGGTTATCCCAAGGTCACTGTGGGTTGCAGAAGGTGGAAGGTCTGGCTTCTGTAATTGCTTCCCCGCTGAACATGGGCGTTAACAAGTGAATCCATACTCCCAGCCTGCCTCTCTCTTTCCCTAGTGGGGTGGGGCTCTGGGGAAACGGAGCTCCAGGACACATTGGTGGGGTTGTCTGTCCAGGGAAGTCTGGTTGGCATCATGGTAGCATCTGGAACCTAGTGGCTGAAAAGAGAATTAACATACAAAGCCAAACAAACTGTTGACCAAACATGAACCTAAAGGTTGGAATAGTGCAGATGAAGAGTTGGGGGGGGGGGGGTCCTCCACTTTGTAGATAGCTAGTAGGCATATTTTAGTTATATTCCAAAGGGCCTGTGGCTATATTAGTTTTTTTTTTTTTTCTTCCTCTGAGCCTGAAATCTGATATGCAGGTGGATCCAAGTTATTGTCTGGTGAGATGATATCATGGCTGGAAAAAGGACCAGAAAGCTGGATCTGGGAAGAGAGTAGCTCCCAAATATGGGAAAGGGGTAAAAATATTGTTGACTGTAAACCCCATCGATTTGATGTGATCTGGGGCCCATATTCATCTTAGGAGCCTATGTGACCTTTGCACCCCTGTAGATCTGAGCTCACATTCTGCGGTCATGAGTACGAACATTTCAAACTGCCCTAGTATCGACCCGTTTTCCTCAGGTGTAGCATAGAGTATGTTGTCCATCTTCCCTTTGGAGGATGGAACGTTCTCTACCGTTGTTGATCCAAGCTGATGACAAGGTTTTATAGGGGGACCCACAAAGGGGTCTATTTTGTTGTTGCTTATAAAGATGACTAGTAACAATGGAAAGAGGGATTTATTTGAGGTCTAGGCCCATCAGGTCTGTTTGGGAATCTCAGGACTCCCCAAATAGGGCCCCAGCTGCCCTTGTTTTTTTATTGTTGTAGTTATTGTTGTTGTTGTCATTGTTAGCAGACAGAAATGGAGAGAGGAGGGAAAGACAGTAAGGGGAAGAGAAATACACCTGCAGACCTGCTTCACTGCCTGTGAATCGACTCCCATGCAGGTGGGGAGCCAGTGGTTTAAGCCAGCCCTTGTGCTTTGCGCCATGTGCATTTAACCCAATGCACTACTGTAAAACTGTAAAAACTCTTTTCTTGGCTTGCAGACAGGTCTCACATTCTGAGGGTGGGGGTGTGTGTCTCTTCTGATTGTCCCCTCTTTTTATAAAGGCACTAATCACATCACAGAGGCCCCACCTCCTCATGACCTCATCTAAACCTAATTGCTTTCTAATGGCCTCATTTCCAGATTGCAGATTAAAGTGTCAAGAAGTGAACTTTTTTTGGGGTGGATGGGTGAGGATTGACATGAGTATTTAGTCAGTTTAGCAGATGGGAATACTTCTTACCCCAGGCAGAATGACAGTAGTAAGCTCCAAAGTTTATTTCTGCTAGTCAAAAATAAAGTCTCTAGATTCCTGTTTGTTTTTAATTTCAAGTTGTCAGGAAGCGCCCATTACTGTGTTTTCAGAGAAGAGGCAAGATAAAGGTAGATTCTGGCCTGTGGTCTATGTTCATTCTATAAAAACAAATGACTTGATATAATATGAGGTGGTCTAATTGTGGGAGAGATGATAAGAGTCTTTATTTCTCTGAGTCTGAAACAAACACCCCCCTCCCCAAACACATACATACATTTTTTTTTTCTAGAACAAAAGCAGGCCAAGTCCTAGACAAGAGGGGAAATACCTTCTCCACTTTGAGACACACTTTCATTGCCCCAAAGGCAAGTATCATATGATTAAACAGGACTTTGCTAGAAAAGAACTGATCCTGGGACCATTGTCAAAGGGATCCTCTGGGAGCTGTTCAGAAGCAGCTTCATGCCTAGTGGGGACCCAAAGATGTCCCCTTCTGCCTTCCATTGTCCCTTTGTTTCCCCCAAATGAGGGTGCAATAGCCCACTCCCAGAGAGAAGATGAGGATAATATGTTTCTGATGCTTCAGTTTGGTTCAAACCAGAATAAACACGAATGGCAAAAATCAGTCCATGAGCTCATTCAGGCTTTGATCAGAGTCATAATTTCATTATGAAATTTTGAATCAGGCTGTTGTGAAGTCTTGCCAAGGAGTTTTATTTTCCCAGATGATATGGTGGGTTGTTTCTCTCCTGTTCTCATATTCAGCTTGCATTTATCATATGAATGTTCCATCTATTTTTATAATCTGAACCATCAATTCCTTTACAACATAATTTGCTGATCCCAACAACCCATCTTAGTTCTACCAGCTGATAAGAAACCTCCTCAAGGTTGGTCAGGTTAAACTTACTGGTTTGGTTGGCTTCCCTGCTTTTGCTGATGATAATACAGCGACTGTTTTTTATTCTCTTTCCTGATGTTGTGGTGACCGAGGAGAAATGACACATCTTCAGGTTTATAATGCTTCAACTCTAACACAGGCATATGAATTTATCCTGGAAGATTACAGTATGTACACTAACTTATGGTCTAGGCAAGTATTGCAGACATGACACACACATGCAGATGGGGTGGTTTCTCTTTTTCCTCCAGAGCCATCATTAGCTCCTCATTCCCTGGAATCTTGTTCTTAGTTATAAGGTAGTGTGATTAGGAAGACCTGAACAGGAAGTGACTGGCAATATCGCTGTTCTCAAACTGCCTTGCTCTGGCTTCTGATGGGAAAGAACAGATGGGTGTTTTCACAGGAAGCAGAGAAACTTGACCTCCTAGAGGAATGTTTTGGGGGCCTTCTACGTTATAGTAAGGACCCAGGCTTAAGCCCCTGATCCTACCTACAGGAGGGAAGCTTCATGAGTGGTGAAGTAGTGCTACAGTCTCTCTCTCTCCCACCTACCCTTTCCTTCTCCCTCTCCTTCTTTCTTCTCCATTCTTTTCGGTCTCTATCCAATAAATAAATAAAATATTTTTTAAAAGGACTGGGAAGGTACTATAATGGTTTGGTAAAAGACTTTCATGCTTGAGGCTCTGAGCTCCTATGTTTAATCCCCAGCACCACCATAAACCAGAGCTGAACAGTGCTCTGGGGTGTGTGCGTGTGTCCTTTCTCCTCTTTTTCTCTTATTAAACTGAATCAATCAGGGGACCAGGTAGTAGTGCATTGGGTTAAGTGCATATACTGCAAAGTGCAAGGACTTGTGCAAGGATCCTGGTTCAAGCCTCTGGTTCCCCATCTGTGGGGGGGGGGGAGGGGTTGCTTGACAAGCAGTGAAGCAGGTCTGCAGGGGTCTTTCTCTTCTCTTCTCTAGCTTCCCCTCCTCTCTCAATTTTTCTCTGTCCTATCCAATAAAAATGGAAAAAATGGCCCCCAGGAGCAGTGGATTTATAGTGCAGGCACTGAACCCCAGTGATAATCCTGGAGGCAATAAATAAATAAAATATTTTTAAAATACTATATATATATATTTATTTAACAAAGAAGCATTTTCATCAGGATGTAAAAGGCAAGTAGCAGCAGCACCAGATCCTAAAAGAACATTTTCAAACTGTCCTTTGAGGATCATTAGCATCAAGTTTATTTGGGGGAGAGGGGTTAAAAAATGTAGACTCAGGTGGGGGAGGCAGCATAATAACTATTATACAGCAAAGGCTTATTTGGATAGTGCATTAGCTCTGTCGTTGGTTTGAGCCCAGCCTCCACTGCACTGGGGGAAGCTTAGGTGCTATGGTCTCTTTCTGTCTCTCTGTTTTGCCATCTGAAAAAGTCATTGTGGAATAGTGAAGCCCCAGTGATGACCCAAAAAAAAAGCACAATATTGTAATGATCAAGACTCTGAGGCTACAGGTTCAATTCTTGGCACCACTATAAGCCAGAGCTGAGCAGTGCTCTGGTAAACAAACTAAACAAACAAGCAGATTCCTAGGCCTGGAGGCGGCTATGGTTATAAAGCATCAAACTCAAGTATGAGATCCTGAGTTTAATCCCTGACATTAATGTGTCAGAATGATGTTCTGGTTCTCTCATTAATAAATAAATTATTTTTAAAAACATTTATTTATTCCTTTTTTATGCCCTTGTTGTTTTACTGTTGTAGTTTATTATTGTTGTTATAAAAACTGCAGCAAAGGTGGGCGCGAGGAATAACATCATTGCAAGACTGGCCAGCTCCTCATGGGGCGCGAGCACTTCCACACTACGATCATCATCTCTGGCATTATGCTATTCCACTGCAGAATACTGTGCCCCAGTATGGTTCCGTAGCCCCCATGTCCACTTGGTCGATTCCAAATTATATTCCTCCATGAGGATCATTTCTGGAACCATCCGTTCCACCCTGGTTCCATGGCTGCCAGTTCTTAGCAACATCGCCCCGCCAGATATTCGTCTGGATGCGGCATCATCTAAGTTCATTTCCCACGTCTACGCTCGACCGGACCTGCCAATATACGCGGATATCTTCGCCCACCCTGTCCAACGCTTGACATCTTGTCACCCAATCTGGTCCCCTACGCCTACACTGAACGTCTCTGTTCCAGACTCTTGGAAACAGAGCTGGCAGTCAGCTGAGGTAAAGAACAAACACCTCATCACAGACCCCTGCAAGTGTCAACCCGGCTTTGACCTAGCACGTTATGATTGGGCCCTCCTCAATCGCTATCGAACAGGCCATGGCCGGTGCGCCGCTATGTTCCATCGCTGGGGAGCCAGAGACGACCCGAACTGCCCCTGCGGCTACAGACAGACTATGACCCACATAGTCAACGACTGCCACCTCTCCAGATTCAAAGGAGGTCTTGAAACTTTACATCAGGCTCAACCTGACGCTGTTGACTGGCTATGGAAGAAGGGCAAACGCTAGAAGAAGAAGAATTGTTGTTATTAATGTCATTGTTGTTGGATAGGACAGAGAGAAATGGAGAGAGGAGGGGAAGTCAGAGAGGGGGAAAGAAAGACACCTGCAGACCTACTTCACTGCCTGTGAAGCGACTTCCCTGCAGGTGGGGAGCCAGGGGTTCGAACTGGGATCCTTGACGGTCCTTGCGCTTTGCACCACCTGCGCTTAACCCACTACGCTACCGCCCAACTCCCAACTTTTTTTTTTTTACCAGAACATTGATCAGTACTGGATTATGTGATGCTGGGAATTGAATCTGGGACGTTAGAGCTTCAGGCATGAGAGACTCTGCATACCATTATACTATCTACTTTCACCAGAATATTTTTTTTAATGTAGATTACTAGAAAATCAGATTCTTTGAAAGAGGAGGCCCAGAGAATCTACAATTTTTAATTTTTTATGTTTATTTATTTATTTTTTAAACCAGAGCAGTGCTTACCTCTGGCATATGGTGATGTGGGGAATTGACCCTGAGACTTCAGAGCCTCAGGGATGAGAGTCTCTTTGCATAATCATTATGTTATCTCCCCCACCCCAAGAGAATCTACATTTTAATCGGGTCCTCTTACTCTTTTTTAGGAAGTTTATTTATGAGAGAGAGAGAGAGAGAGAGAGAGACCAGGGATGGAATTTAGTTATGACCTCCTGGCTGCAAGTCTGAGACTTTACCCATTATGCCACCTCCCAGGTTGCTATCTAGGTTCTCTTATTGGTTGGTGATTCTTGTAGACACAAAAACTTGAGGTCTGGGGCTAGTAAGATAGCATAGTAATCTACACAACAGCTTTCCTGCCTGAGGTACCAGAAGTCCCAAATTCAATCCCCAGTGCCACCATAAGCCAGTGTTCTGGTTTAAAGAAATAAAAAAAAACCAAACAAACAAAAAAGAAGTTTGAGGTTTGGAAACCAAAGCTTGCCCACCCATCCCCCCATCCCAGTCCCCACCAGTAGGGGGGAAGCTTCACTAGCAGTGAAGCAGTGCTACAGATGTCTCTGTATTTCTGGGTGTGTATCTCCCCTTCACTTCTCAGTTTCTCTCTGTCCTAGCAAATAAACTAATAAATGAAATTACCAAACTATTTATTGAAAAAAATCAAAGTTTTACCTAAAAATCACCCAAGACTCTCTTACCAGCTGCGTCGCTGACTCATAAGACCAAGCAAGCTCTTTTCCCACCTGTTTGAACTCCTTTTGCTTTTCTCAGCAGAGCCAACTGGGAAGAAGACAGCAGTAGTGTCTAACGCACTCTCAAAATATATCTTTTGGCCTTACCCCAAATGCCTCGATATTTGTGAGGCAGCCTGAGGGTGGTTATCCTTTGGCAATGCTCCTTTGTAAGGCCATTAGCTCTTAATTAGTGCCAGCTTGTGAGCTTATCCTTCCCAGTCGTACTGAAAGCAGCGGCTTCTCTATTCAGTCTCCTGTGTCTCTCCTCTGGCAAGTCCATGATGAATTGACCCCTGCCTGCTGGGGCCAAGACTTGGGCTCCTGCAGTGTCTGCATCTCAGTGTGAAACAGTTATTAGCCCCTGCTCCCCCCCCCATCCTCTCCCCAGGCTCCTGGACCCTGGAAGAACAGAGAAGCACTCGGAAAATGTTTTCAGGGGTTTGTTTTTTTTGTTTGACTTGTAGAAAACAAAAGAAGAGAGTCCATGGTCATATGACCATAACAGTTTATAAGTGACTATAAGAAAAATAAGGTATATTAAATTAGAGCTTCATGGGCCAAATTGCCCTTAGTCTTGAGTCTTCAAGGCCTGGGAAGTGTTTGAAAAAGGATACAGCAAGCTGGTGGTAGGCTGGGCGGCTCTGAAGGCTGGCTGAGAGATTCAACTCTAGGAGTCCCCAAGAAACTATTCTTCATGGATGATGTTTCTGGTCAACGCTTCTAAGTGGGGAAAACATCATCTGTATTGGTCTTGGCCTCCATCTCATAGATGGGTAAGGAGCTCTTCAAAAAGATCGTTAGATTAAGCTTTGGAAAAATAACTAGCAGCACTGTGCTCCTTTCTCTGGCCGAGTCCCTGTGGTCCTTAGTCTTGCTAAGAGAATCTGAGAAGCATTTTTCTGAGATGCTATTAATGACCTCTGATTTTCAGCCTGGTTTAGATAACTCACGAGTGCTGGCTACATCCTGAAAACTGGATCCAGAACACACACTGATGTGGGAATTTAAAGTATAATTCCAAATCGTGGATAATTGTTTAAGCTCCAGGGAGGCTGGAGGGCCCATATTAAGTCATCTCTCCACAATCAGTGTGTTTCCTATTACACTTGATATCTATCTGTCCAATGAGCCTTCTGATTTTTAAGCTGTTAGACTAAATCTTTGTGTAATTCTTTACTCCCTCATCTCCTGCCCATCTCCCCCCCTTTCTTAGGAAAACACACACACACACACACACACACACACACACACACACACGCACACGCACTCGCACACGCACACTCGCACACGCACACTCGCACACGCACACGCACACTCGCACACGCACACGCACACACACACAATGTTAACCAAGTCTTTTGGATTGCTTCCAGAAGAATAATGTCACATTAAAGAACCTGAACAATCAACTCCTGAGACCAATGTGTCCTAGGGGACCTCTGGGTGTCAGAAGGTCAGTCTTGCCCTGGAGGCTGCTTCTGCCCAGCAAGACACTGAGTTTTTCCTTGGCCTCCTGCTACCTTGTCTGGTCTAGTCTAGACTGGGAACAACATTTTGCTTCTAAAGTTGAGACTCAGGCTGAGTTGCAGAAGAAAGTTAGGATGAGCAAACATCTTTTTATTTTTCTTTAAAATACTTTATTCATTTCTGAGAGAGGAGAGGAGAGAAAGCCAGAGCATTACTCTGGCACATGCTGCTGCTGGGGGGACCAAACTCAGGACCTCATGCATGCGATCCAGTGCTTTATCCACTGAAGCCACTTCCTAGAAATACTTCCTTAAGCAGCAGAGGAAAAAGTAGTGAAAGCCTGGGGCCAGGCAGTGGTGCAACTGGTTAAGTAAACACATTACAGTGCACAAGGACTGGAGTTCAAGCCCCTGGTCCTCACCTGCAGGGTGAAAGCTTCACAAGTAGTGAAACAAGGCTGCAGGTGTCTCTCTGTCTCTTTCCCTCTCTATATCTCTCCTTCCCCTCTTAATTTATCTCTGTCTCTATCCAACAGTAAAAATATATTTTTTTTAAAAAAAGGAAAAAATAAAAGACGAAAAGTCTTTATTATTGGTATGGCAAAAACAAACAAACAAAAAAACTTAAAAGTAATGAAAGCCTTGACTTACATAACTACTCTTCCTCCTTCATGCAGTGGGGTCCAGGTTCCAACCTGGGTTGCAAAGCAGTGAACTGCCCAAGTGCACTGTTTTGCACTGCACACCTGAGGCCTTCGTGTGCCAGCAGGGGGGCTCTCTGCAGAGGTTTAGTTATTCCTGAGGTGGGGACAGAGGAGAAAGAGGTCTAGGAGGAGAAGTACTGGTCTCTAGGTCTCCTAGCAGAAAGAGGTGGGGTGGGGTGGTGGTGTCTGAGAACTAAAATGTAGGGGACTTCAAGTGGAAATTAAAAAATTCCTTTGTCCAGAGTCTTTGTGAGATCGGATTGGGTGACCTTGAGACTCCACTTGCCACCCAGGTGGAGATTCTCCTGCCCTGTGTGGTTCTGGTGAGCTGAGGTTTTCAGGAGCTGCATCCAGAATGGCAGCTTCTGGACCATCCGGAGGCAGCAGCCCTGACACTGGCACTTGCTTGTCTTGAGCAGCTTCATGAGCAAAGGACATTAATGGGAGCCTGGTGGCTGCCCCTAAAGGCCCTGTGACATTTTTTTTAAATTTTATTTTCTCTTTTTTTTTTATTGGGGAATTAATGTTTTACATTCAATAATAAGTACAATTGTTTGTACATGCATAACATTCCCCAGTTTCCCATAAAGCAATACAACCCCCACTAGGTCCTCTGAATCTTTCTTGGACCTGTATTCTCCCCACCCACCCGCCCCAGAGTCTTTTACTTTGGTGTGATACACCAATTCCAGTTCAGGTTCTACTTATGTTTTCTTTTCTGATCTTGTTTTTCAACTTCGGCCTGAGAGTGAGATCATCCCATATTCATCCTTCTGTTTCTGACTTATTTCACTCAACATGATTTTTTCAAGGTCCATCCAAGATCGGCTGAAAACGGTGAAGTCACCATTTTTTACAGCTGAGTAGTATTCCATTGTGTATATATACCACAACTTGCTTAGCCACTCATCTGTTGTTGGACACCTGGGTTGCTTCCAGGTTTTGGCTATTACAAATTGTGCTGCCAAGAACATATGTGTACACAGATCTTTTTGGATGGATATGTTGGGTTCCTTAGGATATATCCCCAGGAGAGGAATTGCAGGATCATAGGGTAGGTCCATTTCTAGCCTTCTGAGAGTTCTCCAGACTGTTCTCCACAGAGGTTGGACCAATTGACATTCCCACCAGCAGTGCAGGAGGGTTCCTTTGACCCCACACACTCTCCAGCATTTGCTGCTGTTACCTTTTCTGATGCATGACATTCTCACAGGAGTGAAGTGGTATCTCGTTGTTGTCTTTATTTGCATTTCTCTGACAATCAGAGACTTGGAGCATTTTTTCATGTGTTTCTCGGCCTTTTGGATCTCTTCTGTGGTGAATATTCTGTCCATGTCCTCCCCCCATTTTTGGATGGGGTTATTTGTTGTCTTGTTGTTGAGTTTGGCAAGCTCTTTATATATGTTGGTTATTAAACTCTTATCTGATGTACGGCATGTAAAGATCTTCTCCCATTCTGTGAGGGGTCTCTTGGTTTGGGTAGTGGTTTCTTTTGCTGTGCAGAAGCTTTTTAATTTGATGTAGTCCCATAGGTTTATACTTGCCTTAGTCTTCTTTGTAATTGGATCCATTTCGTTGAAGATGTCTTTACAATTTATGCGGAAAAGAGTTCTGCCAATATTTCCTTCTAAGTATCTGATAGTTTGTGGTCTAACATCCAAGTTCTTGATCCACTTGGAATTTACTTTTGTATATGGTGAAATACAGTGGTTCAGTTTCATTCTTCTGCATGTTTCAACCCATTGTTTCCAACACCATTTGTGGAAGAGACTCTGCTTTGCCCATTTAATAGTCTGAGCCCCTTTGTCAAAGATTAGCTGTGACATTTTTTTTATGAGCCCATGCTATTCATTCCTTGATTCCTCCCCACTATCCCCCTCCCTTTTTTTTTTTTTTTTTTTTGCATTTCTGGAGCTTTGCACATGCCCAGTCTTACCGTTGCAGGCTGTCCTTCTCAGAGAAAGAGTGAGAGACAGTACAAGTGCAACTCCGAAGATTCTCCCCTAGGATCATGTAACTTTGCATGTGGTGCTGGGGCTCCAACCTGGGCTGTGTGCATGGCTAGGCAGGTAACTTACGTGGTGAGCTATCTCTCTGCTCTTGCTCCCCTCCCCCCTCTTCTTTATGATGAATGATGAATAAGTGAGACCTGGGTAGGCTGGGTGGCATGATATGAAGGCAAGAACAGGACAGACAAACCTGAGACATCACATGCCTAGGTGGCAGCACAATCAAACTGCTTGGGTTCAAATCCTGGCTCCCCTATTTATTAATCATCTGTTCTCTTTAAGATTATTTATTTTAGATAGAGACAGAAATTAGAGGGTGGGGGAGAGAGCAAGCTCCACTGCTTGTGAAGCTTCCCCTCTACAGGTGGGGACCAGCGGCTTAAGCCCAAGTCCTTGCACATTGTAAGGTGTGCACTTAACCAGGTGAGCCACCACTTGGCCCCATTTGTTTTTAGTTACATCACTTTATCTCCTTGTGTCTGAGCTTCCTCATCTGTAAAATGATAATAATTATAATAATCCATTTAGAGAGCTGTATTGAGACTTAAGCAAGGCAATACAAATAAGTTGTGTTACTTAAATGTTTGCTGTTATTAGAAGTATGTCTCCAGGGGACCAGGTCGTAGCACACATAGTGTGAAGTTCAAGGATCCTGGTTCGAGCCCCTGTCACCCCATCTGCAGAGGAGGTTGCTTCACAAGCAGTGAAGTAGGTCTGCAAAGTATCTATTTGTCTCTCTCCCTCTCTGTCTTCCCTTCTCTCTTGATTTCTCAGCAGGTCTGCAAGTATCTATCTTTCTCTCTCTCTCTCTGTCTTCCCCTTCTCTCTCGATTTCTCTGTGTCCTGTTCAACAACAACAATAACAGCAACAGCAACAACAATGGGAAAAAAAGGCCGCCAGGAGCTGTGGATTCATAGTGCAGGCACTGAGTCCCAGCAATAACCCTGGAGGCAAAAAAAAAAAAAAAAAAAGAGTACATTTCTAACTGCAACAAAGGTTTCATGTGACTTGGGAAAGGACAAAAGGACAGACAGGGTTGTCATAAGAAATCCCATCGGGGTTGGGTGGTAGTGCAGTGGGTTAAATGCACATGGCGCAAAGCGCAAAGACTGGAATAAGAATCCTGGTTCAAGCCCCTGGCTCCCCACCTGCAGAAAGGTGGCTTCACAAGTGATGAAGCAGGTCTGCAGGTGTCTATCTTTCTCTCCCCCTCTCTGTCTTCCCCTCCTCTCTCCATTTCTCTCTGTCCTATCCAACAACAACAACAGCAATGACAACCATAATAATAATAACAATAACAAGGGCAATAAAATGGGAAAAATGGCCTCCAGGAGCAGTGGATTCGTAGTGTAGGCATTGAGCCCCAGCAATAACCCTGGAGGCAAAAAAAAAAGAAAGAAAGAAAAGAAAAGGAAAAGAAAGAAAGAAAGATGGAAAGAAAGAAAGAAAGAAAGAAAGAAAGAAAGAAAGAAAGAAAGGAAGGAAGAAAGAAGCCCCACGGTCCCTGCATTCAGCTGAAGTGAGGCCTGACATAGATATGTGAAAGGTGTATAGACTGTTCGTAGAAACACAACCACCAGCTGTAATCAGGGACCATGATTGGTGAGGGGAGCTCCTTTCCATGATCATTCAATTTACATATGATATATGATTAGATCCACAGATGAAAACAGGGGGATATTAAAAAATCATTTATTATTGTGGTCTGGGAGTGGTGCAGTGGATAAAGTGTTTGCTTCTCAAGCATGAAGTCCTGAGTTCAATCCCCAGCAGCACATGTACCAGAGTGATGTCTGAGTCTTCCTCCCTCTCTCTCCTCCTACCCTTGTCATTAATAAATAAATAAATAATTAATTAATTAAAAAAATTTTAATTTTATTTCAGTAGAGAAATATTTATTTTCAATAGAAGTATTTATTTTCAATAGAGAGAGAAAGAAAATGAGAGGGAAGGGGGAGATGGGAAGTAGAAACACCTGCAGCATTATTTCACCACTTGTGGAGCTTCCCCGATGCAGGTGGAAACCAAGGGCTTGAACCCACATCCTTGTGCATTGTAACGAGTGTGCTCAACCAGGTGTATTACTACCTGGTCCCAGAGGAAGCATACTTTAAGGAAGGGAACCATATGGAAAAATTCATTCTAGTGGGCACCACTGAGTATCTCTGAAGAGAAGACTAGATGGGTGGGAATGGCAGGAGATGACTCTGGGAACCTAAGGTTTCACAACCAGTTGTGGCCAAATGACAATGAAATCAAGGACAGGTTGCTTTGGTTTGGTGCCCTAATGTGTTCCAATACTGGTCAAAGAAATAGGCACTATTAGTAACTGATCTCCAGGGATCACATAAGAGCAAACCTATTCAAATAGGCCCTTTCGTTGATTTATTTTTTGCATTCATTCAACATATATCCAGCATATAAAAACAAAAGACCAATGCAATCAGTCAGGTAGCCAGAGGAAATATGGACTGGGCAAGCCATGGCTGTGAAGGACCTGTGACAACACATCAAACAGGAAGACAAAGGATGGTGGTGGGAAAGGACCATAACAGCTCTAGGGTCGGGGAAGGGGACTGAGCAATGGCTCTCTTGGTAGTTACCATGTGCAAGGACCTGGGCTCAAGTCTCCGGTCCCCACCTACAGAAGCACTACAGTGAAGAAGCACTACAGGTGCCTCTCTCTCCCCTCCCCCTTTTAAATTTATTTATTGTATAGAGACAGAGAGATATTGAGAGGGGGAGGGGAGATGGAGAGAGAGATCGAGAGAGAGAGATATGCCTATAGACCAGCTTCACCACTTGTGAAGCTTGCCCCCTGCAGGTGGGAACCAGGGGCTCAAACCTGGATCCTTGTGTATTACAACATCTGCTCTACCAAGTGCACTACCATCTGCACTTCCTTTCTTTCTTTCTTTCTTTCTTTCTTTCTTTCTTTCTTTCTTTCTTTCTAAAAAAGATTTTATTTATTTATTAATGAGAAACATAGGAGGAGAGAGATAGAGCCAGACATCACTCTGGTACATGGACTGCCAGGGATTGAACTCAGGACCTCATGTTTGAGAGCCTGATGCTTTACCCACTGCGCCACCTCCCAGAACACTCTCTCTCCCTTTGTATCTCCCCCCTTCTGCCTTTATCCAATAAATAAATAAAAAATATTTTTAAAAAGTTTTGGGCAGAGCTGGGTGGCTGTGTGCCTAGTTGAATGTACACATTACAGTGCGCAAGGACCCAAGTTAAAGCCCCTCTGAAGCGGGGTGGGGGAAGCTTACTGAGGGATGAAGCAGTGCTGCAGGTGTCTTTCTGTCTCTCCCCCTCTCTATGTCCCCCTCCCCAACTGATTTCTGATTGTCTCTATCCAATGGATAGGTGAATAAAATTTTTTTCAATGTAGTCAGAAAAAAAGAAAGAACGAGAGAGAGAAAGAAAAAAAGAGTTTCTGGGGAGAAGAGAGCTGCCAAAGTCAGTCAACGTGGAAAGGAATCAGGAGGACCAGATGGGCAAAACAGGTTTGTTATGGGGGGAAAAGTGGTAATAGGAGAAGGGTAAACCATGGGAATGTGATGAGTCTGTGTTTGTAAGAAATTGAGATGCAATGTTTGTAGACATTTTGTTGGTTTGGTGGTGGAAAAAGAATTGTAAATATGCATGGTAGACAAATACCTTGTACGACAAAATACCTTGTAAGAATGAATGCGAGGGCATGGGAGAAATTAAGCACAGTCTATCAGCAATGGTCTTGCCCTTGGGAAAAAGGCCAAGTATATATTCAAGGCAGTTGTTGCCAGTCTCCCAGGCCCTGGGGCATAGCTGAAGTTTGAGCCAGATGGATTGTGTGTATCTCGCTGGACACAGGCAGCTGCTGAGCTGTCCTGACTTTTCTGTCCATGGTGAGGAGGCACTGCTCTCTTCCCTCCACTCTGAACCTAAACTTTCAGGTGGCCAGGTGGGCTGGAATTCTACTATATGCCCCCAAAGATGTGGGTTCAGTTTCAGGAGGGTTTCATAGAGTGGCTCACCGTGGGCTTGCTCTGCCTCTAGCTCCCCAGTACTGACCTCCCTCCTAGTGTGTGGACTAAAGGGAGTGTAGAACTCCTTTCGGATAACAGCCGAATGCCTAACCGATTGCACCACAGAGACCTGCTAGAACTCCTTTAAGATGTGGCTTCCTCATACTCCAGGCAGTGGAGAGTACAGAAGGGAGACACTGGTTTAGATCAGTCATTATCCACCTATGGAGTCCTCAGAGATCCATCTAGTGGTAGAGGAAAATTCAGATTAAAATGCTGGGCTCAGGGTAGGGGTAGATAGCACAGTGATTATGCAAAGAGACTCTCATACCTGAGATTCCAAAGTCCCAGGTTCAATCCCCATCCCATCATAAGCCAGAGCTGAGATGGGCTCTGGTAAGAAAAGAAAAAACAAAAAGAAAAAATAAATAATACAAAAATAAAATAAAATAAATGCTGGACTCAGTGGTCTAGGAGGTGACGAAATGGATAAAGCCTTAGACTTTCAATCACAACATCACAAGTTCTATCCCTGGCAGTACATGTCCTGGACTGATGTTCTGGTTCTCTCTGTCTTTTTCTTTCTATCATAAGTAAATAAATAAATACTTAAAAATAGACATATAAGGTCTGGGGAGATAGCATAAAGCTTATGAAAAATACTTTATTTTTATTTTTTGCCTCTAGGATTACCACTGGGGTTCAATGCCTGCACTGTGAATCCACTGCTCCTGGAGGCTATTTTGTTGCCCTTGTCGTTATTACAAAAGACTTTCATGCCTGATGCTCTGAGGTCCCAGGTTCAACCCAGAGTCAAGCAGTGCTCTGCTTTTTCTCTCTGTACCTTCCTCTCTGTAACTCTCCCTCCTATTCAAATGAAATAAATTAAATAATTAAGTAATTAATTGCTGGTTTCAGGGCCAGAGAAATAGCTGAACAGGTAGGGTGCCTGCTTTGCTGTGTTTATGACCCAGACTCAAGCCTTGGGGGGACCTCTGGTGCTTGGGGTGTCACTTCCTGTATACCACTTTTTATCTGAATGAAAAAGGCTGACCTTAGTGGTAGAATTACACATGAGTGAGGCCCTTGCAAAAGACAGACAGAAAGGCAGGCAGGCAGACAGAGACACTCGGCTGGGTTCCGCAATCATGAATCTGTTCTTCACTTTGACACCTGAGTTCCTCTGCTCTTAATCCTCCAGAGGAGGTTGTGGTGTTCAGTTGTTGAGAGGTCATTCTCTCATGCTCATAATGCAGTTCTAGGGCCAGGAGTACCTGAGTTTACTGATCCACCAACCCAGCTGTCCAGCCTTCTTACAGTTCCAGAACCTGGTGAGGACACTTCCTATGGTCCCTGGGAGTGTGACACCCTCACTATCACCACTTTTACCAAGGGAGAGTCTCAGGGACTGCTTGGGAAATGACTTGTCTTTGTTCCTAGAGTTACCAGTCTGCCTGACAGGCTTAGATCTGGTCTAGCTGTTTCAGCATCTCTCAACACTCCCCCTCCACTGCCCCCTGAAGTCCCTGTTCCCCCTCCTCCTGTTCCTCTTCCCTGAAGGCTGCCGGCTTATTCCCCCTTGAGATGAACTCATTGTTGACTTTAACTCACTTCGATGTTTCCCAGGGAAGCATGCTGGCGGCAGGCCCACCCCAGCTCCTTGAAGAAGACAGCCAGGTCAGTGCCAAGACTGGGTGCCAGGGGTTTTGCAACTGCCAAAAATGCCTCCCATTTTATGGGCAGGCTCGGATCGACCTGAAGACATTCCAAGTATTTAATCAGCAGCTTGTGGTACATATTGGGTTGCTGAGGGAGCCCTTAGAAGCCAGTCATTTCAGGAGACAAAATTCCACCAAAGGCAGGAACTGGCCTTTTTCATGGGCCAAGCTGATGCTCAGCAGATGGAAAAAAAATGCATCCCAATAACAATAATCAATAAGCAAAGGTTGGCAGCTGCTGTGGCCTGACCTGAGTGGCCCTTGGGGGCTTGGCTCTTCTCTCTTTCCCACACCAGGCTGAATCCAGCCAGGAATCCATTTCACCCACCTCCCGCACCAAGCTCTGGGAGAGTGAGAAGGCGAGGGAGGAACCATATTTCACATACTTTCTCTTTCAAAATGCAGCCCTGTTTCGCAATTTCCTACTTAGGTTCTGGAAGGCTCTAGAGTAGGACCCAAGCCACCTTCTACAGCCACCGAACTGGGTCTTTTCTGGATCTCTTCCCCAACTTCTCCCTGAGCCTACTAGACTAGAAGACTAGAGAAAGGCAGGGGCCATGTTCAGAGACTCTCCCACCTCCTTTAGCAGTAGCCACTCATCTTAGGGGCTGCTTGATGTGAAAGAGTCTCAACCAAGCCTCCAGCCAAAATCCATTTATTCTTCACTCTACATTGGCTCTTTCCCTGGGAGTGGTGCACCCAGCTCTGGTATGCTCCACCTCAGCAACCCCCAGGGAGACTAATTCTTTAAGTCCTCTCTTTTTAAAAAAAAAAAAAAATTATATTTATTTATTTTCCCTTTTGTTGCCCTTGTTTTTTTATTGTTGTTGTAGTTGTTGTTGTTGTTATTGATGTCGTCATTGTTGGATAGGACAGAGAGAAATGGAGATGGGGGGAAGACAGAGAGGGGGAGAGAAAGATAGACACCTGCAGACCTGCTTCATTGCTTGTGAAATGACTCCCCTGCAGGTGGGGAGCGGGAGGCTCAAACCGGGATCCTTACGCTGGTCCTTGCGCTTAATGCCACGTGCGCTTAACCCACTGCGCTACCGCCCGACTCCCCTTTAGGTCCTTTCTATGCCTCTATAACTAGGTTTTTGTTCTGGCTCATTTTATTAGCTAGAGGTACTCCAGCCCCTTCGAAGTAAATCATTTTTGCTTTCAGAATACAGCCTCTTATCACTAGTGATGTTTCTCTTATTTTCTTTAAGTTAATAAGTTTTTTAAGTTAATGATTGATTGATGGGTTTATGACAGGAAGAATGGTAGAGAGAAAACCAAGATATCACGCTGGTACACACGATGCTAGGGTTTGAACTCAAGAGCTCATGCTTGACAGTCCCACACCTTATGTACAAGGACTCAAGTTCAGGCTCCCAGTCCCCACATGTAGTGAAGAAGTTTCACAAGTGGTGAGGCAGGTCTGCAGGAGTCTCTCTCTTTCTCTCTCTAGTTCCTCTTCCTTCTCAATTTCTCTCTGTCCTATCAAAATGATAAGCTAATTATTTAAACAAAAAGAAAACCCAAGCACCTTATCCAACATCTCCCACACCACATATGTTTCTCCTCTTTCACCAGTGTTTCCACCTCTTGTCCATTTAAATTTGGTCTGGTGGCTGGAAAAAGAGTTCAACTGGTAGAGCCACAGACCTGCCTGCCTGAGGTTCCTGGTTATATCCCTGGCACCATAAGTACCAGATTGGTGCTCAGACTTGTCCCTCTCATTCTCTTCCACTCTGTCTCATGTGAAATTCTCCCTCTCATATGTAATTAAAAAATGGAGGGGGGTGGGTGGTGGTGTGTACATATTACAATGTGTAAGGACCCTGGTTCAAGGCCCCAGTCCCCACCTGCAGGAGGAAAGCTTCACAAGTGGTGAAACAGGGCTGCAGGTGTCTCTGTCTCTCTCCCTCTCTATCTTCCCCTTCCTCTTGATTTCTGGCTATCTCTATCTAATAAATAAATAAAAATAACAAAAAGACTTTAAAAAAAGAAAAATGGGGCTAGGGAGACAGCTTGGTCTATTAGAGCATCATTTTGCATGCCTGAAACACCTAAGAACACAGGTTCAATCCCTGGCATTACCTTATGCCAGAGCTAAGCAGTGTTCTGGTCTCTCCTGGTTCTTCCTTTCTCTCTTGCTGTCAAAATAAACATAAAAAATGTTTGAAAAATAAATAAATCTGGTTTTGTCTGGGCTGCAGATGGAGGAGTCAGGAAAAAAAAAAAAAGCCTGCACCTAGGATTTGAATGCGGGCCTAGGAAGCTGATCCTTTTTACTAAATTCCCTTTTAGTACATCTACACCAAATCAAACAAACAGAGGATGGGAACACTTAAAAAAACTCATACCCAGAAAACACAACCCCATCATCCAAAATACTGAAATGGAAAACAAATCCATTCTTCTGGAGGCTTGGTCTGAAACATACCAGAGTTGGCACTAGGTAAGGTGGCCAGAATGTGTTAGTCTGGGCAAGTCTGCAACTCTGGAGAGGAAAAAGCAAACATTTTCCCAATAGCAGTGTGGGCAGATAATGGCCACATACAAAGCATGTGTTCTTGTAGTCTAAACCTGGAATCTAGACGTGTCTTGCTCTCTCTAGACTCGGTCATGTTGAAAATCCCCAGGTGTGACTTCTGATTCATCCTGGCCTCTGGCCTCAAGTGGGGGTGCTTCTGAGACTTTGAGCAAGTAACTGTTTCCTATGTTGAAAACTAGACCCCACTTGAAAAGAATATTGTTGGTCTTATGAAGACAGAGAGAGGTGGATAGGAGTAAGTTCAAGTGGAATAAAAAGCGTTTTCTTCTGTCATTGTTAGGGCTTCACTGTTCTGAATCAAATATAAAAAAAGTAGGTGGGGGAGATAGCATAATGGTTATACAAAAAGACTTTCATGCCTGAGGCTTCAAAGTGCCAGATTCAATCTGCAGCCCCACCATAAACCAGAAATGAGCTGTGTACTGGTAAAAAAAAAAAGGGGGGGGGTCGGGCAGTAGAGCAGCAGATTAAGTGTATGTCCACAGACACAGACACAGATGCACACGCACACACACACTAGTAATTTTGCAGATATGGAAGCTCGGGACCTGCTGGAGTCCAGATTATGTCCCTTCCCATAGCTGCCTGAATTTCAGGAGCAGCTTGAGGAGGCTAAGGAGGTGATGCAGAGGCATGTGGGTGGCACAGGAAATACAAGAGGACTTGGCTTGTTCTTCCAGGTTACTGCGATTTGTTTTGTTTGTTTTGATGCTGTGCTCAGAGAAAGCTAAGGCAGTGCTTCACCAGCACTTAACATGTGCAAGAATTATCTATGTGTAGGTATGTGTGTGTGTGTGTGTGTGTGTGTGTGTGTGGGGTCAATTGCAAGGTGGATTCAGGTTCTTTAGATCTGGGTGTGGCCTGGGAGTCTGCTTTTTATGAGCTCCTAGATGGGGCTGAGATGGCTGATTTGTGGCCACACTTTGAGCAGAGAGCACCTATGTATGGATCTGGAAGACTGGGACAAACCAGAGCTATGCACAGCCAAGACACACAGGTCTGAGGCTTGCCATCTAGCAAAGAGGGAGAAACAAAAACAATGTGTGCAGAAACAGAGACTAAAGAAAAGACAGGGCGACAAAGAGAGGAAGAGAGTTGGAGAAACCGGTGCATAGGTTGCCTACTTTGCCATGCGAGCATGGAGTACTAGACACTGGGGCAAGCTTTGGTTCTATGCTGTAGTCTCAGTCTCTCATTCTCTCTCTCTCTCTCCATCTGTCTCTCTCTCTCCTTCCTTTCCTCCCTTGAAAAAGTCAGCCTGGAGGAGAAACATTCTTGTAATGAAAAAAAAAAAAAAAAGAGTTGGAGCAACAGAGAGGGGGAGGACAAAGGTAAAGATCAAAATTCTCTCTCTTCCTCTCCCTCCTTCCCACCGTCCCTCCCTCCCTCCCCCCTTTCCTTTCATTTTCTTTTAAAAAATATTTTTATTTATTTCGGATAGAGACAGAAGTTGAAAAGAGAGGAGGAGATAGAGAGGGAGAGAGAAAGAGAGAGACACCTGCAGCACTGTTTTACCTTTTGAGATGCTTGTCCCCTGCAGGTGGGGACCTGGGGCTTGAACCTGGCTCCTTGTGCACAGTAATTTGTGTGCTCAACCAGCTGCACCACCATCTAACCACTTCTTTTCTTTAAAAAATTTTTTTTTAAATATTTATTTTCCCTTTTGTTGCCATTGATGTTTTTCATTGTTGTAGTTATTAATGTCATTGCTGTTGGATAGGACAGAGAGAAATGGAGAGAGGAGGGGAAGACAGAGAAGGGGAGAGAAAGATAGACACCTGCAGACATGCTTCACCACCTGTGAAGGGACTCCCCTGCAGATGGGGAGCCGGGGGCTCAAACTGGGATCCTTATGCCCGTCCCTGCGTTTTGCACCATGTGCGCTTAACTTGCTGGGCTACCGCCTGACTCCCTTCTTTTCTTTTTTGACAGGATGTTAAAAAAAAACACAAAAAAGCCAGAGATCCCAAAATGAAAGGGATGGAAATCTGATAGGTCCAGAGAGAAGCAGAGACGGAACCAGGGGACAAGGTAAGCATAGGGGAGAGGTCAGATTTTTGCCATCAGTAAACCAAGACCACCCAGACACCAGCTTGGATGCCAGATCCTGACCAGTGTGAAGGGGTCCACAGGACCACAAGGCATCAGGTGCACAGCCCTGAGATCCCCCCTCTTCCAAACCCTCCAAGTCTTCCTATGCTTATCCCAGCCTCGAACTGCTCCGTCAGCAACCCACATCCATCTGCCCACCCAGTGGAGTTTCCCTTCTCTCTCCATCTTCCCAGAAAATAATGGATATGTTTAGGTCTTTCTTTTTTTTTTTTTAATTATTTATTTATTTATTATTGGATAGAGACAGAGAGACATTGAGAGGGAAGGGGGAGATAGAGACAGAGAGACACCTGCAGCCCTGCTTTACCACTCGTGAAGCTTTACCCTGCAGGTGGGGACCAGGGACTTGAACCTGGGTCCTTGTGCACTGTGATGTGATGTTTAGGTCTTTCTATCTGATAAATACTCTTGGACTTGGGAGACAACTCAGTGTGCTGAAGTACAGACTTCATAAGGCTGAGTCCTCAGAGATTTCTCTCTCACACAAAAATATAAAAATAATTCCTCTAGAAAGGAATTTGTTTCTTATAACCTCTCTCATGATTCAATCTCATTTTTCTTCCTTTTTCTTTTCTCTCTTGATCTTTCTTTTTTTAATATTTATTTATTTATTTATTCCCTTTTTTATTGCCCTTGTTTTATTGTTGTAGTTATTGTTGTTACTGATGTTGTCATTGTTGGATAGGACAGAGAGAAATGGAGAGAGGAGGGGAAGACAGAGAGGGGGAGAGAAAGATGCAGACCTGCTTCACCTGCCTGTGAAGCGACTCCCTTGCAGGTGGGGAGCAGAGGTCTCGAACCGGGATCCTTACGCCGGTCCTTGCGCTTTGCCATGTGCTCTTAACCCGCTGCGCTACCGCCCGACTCTCTCTCTTGATCTTTCTTTTAAAATTTTTCATTTATTTATTATTTATTGGATAGAGACGGAGAAATTGAGAAGGAAGGGAGAGGTATGGGGGGGGAGAGAGAGAGAGAGAGAGCTCATGAAGCTTCCCCCTGCAGGTAGGGACTAGGAACTTGAACCTTGCTCCTTGCACATTGTAACATGTGCACTTTACCAGGTGCACCACCACCTGGCCCACCCTCCTTTCCTCTTTCTTTCCTCTTTCCTTCTTTCCTTTCTCCCTTCCTTCCATAGCTTTGTGCCTGTGTTATTCCACACTGTCCATGACAGACTCCCCCCCCCCCCAGACAGACAGCAAGAGACAGAGAGGGAGAGAGAGATGCAAGGAAAAGAGGAGACTGGCACTACTTCACTGCTCAGGAAGCTTCCACGCAGGTGCACCAATATAGTGTCCAGGGGCTCAAACCCAGGCCCTCATGTATGGTAAAGTGTGTGCTTTATGAGATGCGCTATCTCCCCCCCCCCAACATTTCCATATTTAACTTCATCCTTTTCCCTCATAAATTTCCTCATGGAATTGTCTGTATTGATTTCTGCCTCTGTCATCCTCCCCAAGTAGCTTTTGCTACTGTTTCTATTTTTTTAAAACATCTATTTATTTATTTATTTTTTAGATTTTATTTATTTATGAGAAAGATAGGAAGAGAGAGAGAAAGAACCAGATATCACTCTGGCACATGTGCTGCGGGGATCGAACTCAGGACCTCATGCTTGAGTCTAATGCTCCATCCACTGCGCCACCTCCAGGACCACACTTGCTACTGTTTCTATAGGTGCATATACTGTAAATCATTTTTACCATCTCTTAGCAGCGTCAATGTCTTTGATCTCCTGCGATGTGACATTCCCCTGGTTTTCCACCTTTCTCTGACCCATCTGAGGAATGATTTTTTTTTTTTCCCCATCATCTGATCTTCATAATTGAAGCAGCATGAAGTGGAATCCTAAGACCTCTCTTCAAACAGAACTCTGTCTTCTTTTTTTTCTTTTACCAGAGCACTATTCAGCTCTGGCTTATGGTGGTGCGGGGGATTGAACCTGGGACTTTGGAGTGTCTTCTTTCTTTTTTGGGGGGGTTGCTCAGTGCCAGCACTATGAATCCACCACTCCTGGTAGCCATTTTTTTCCATTTTATTGCATAGGACAGAGAGAAATCGGGAGTGGAAGAGTAGATAGAGAATGGGCGAGAAAGCCACTTGCAGACTTGCTTCACCGTTTGTGAAGTGTCCCTGCTGCAGGTGGGAAGCCTGGGGGCTGGAACAGGGTCATTGCGCAGGTCCTTACACTTTGACTATGTGCGATTAACCCCATGCGCCACCACCCAGCCCCTAGAACTCTCTTTTCTAGTCAATTTCTTCCAAATCCACAGCCTCACCAGTCTTCTCCTCCTTCTCCTTCTTTTCTCCTCCTCCCCCTTCTACTTCTTCTTCTCCTTCTTCAATTTTTTGAATTATCTTTATTTTATTTATTGGATAGAAGCAGCCAGAAGTCAAGAGGGAAGAGGGTGATAAAGAGGAAGAGACAGAGAAAGAGACACCTGCAGCACTGCTTCAGCACTCACAAAGCTTTCCCTCTGCAGGTGGGACCAGGGGCTTACACCTGGGTCCTTGTGTATTGTAACGTGCACTCAACCAAGTGAGCCACCCAGTTTCTTCCTCCTCCCCCCTCCCCTCCCCCTCCCCTCCCCCTCCTCCTGTTTTTTTTTTTAAGGAAATTTCTTTTTTTTATATTTATTTTATTTATTTATTCCCTTTTGTTGCCCTTGTTGTTTTATTGTTATAGTTATTGATGTCATCGTTGTTGGATAGGACAGAGAGAAATGGAGAGAGGAGGGGAAGACAGAGAGGAGGAGAGATAGACACCTGCAGACCTGCTTCACCGCCTGTGAAGCGACTCCCCTGCAGGTGGGGAGCCGGGGTTCGAACCGGGATCCTTATTCCGGTCCTTGTGCTTTGCGCCACCTGCACTTAGCCCGCTGCACTACAGCCCGACTCCCCTGTTTTTTGTTTTGTTTGTTTGTTTGTTTGTTTTAGTCAGAGCACTGCTTAGCTCTGTTTTATGGCAGTGCAGGGGGATTGAGCCTGGGACTCTGAAGCCTCAGGCATGAAAGTCTCTTTGCATAAACATCATGCTATCTACCTCCACCTCATCTATCTTCTTTACTCCAGTTTATCCTCCAGCTCAGCCATCTCCATCTACTTTAAGTCTACCTCTGTGTCTACAGAATATCTGCTTGCCATCTCGCCAGAATGTCTCCAAGTGATTGCAGACTGAACATGGTCAAAAGCACTGTCATGTTCCTCCTTCTACTCTTGTCTTCCTCATGTGTCCTTTTCTCAAAACACAACACCATTATTTGCCTGGAAGTCCGAGTCAGAAACAAGGACTTTGTCCTTAGCACTCATTTTTCCCTTCCTTCCTCCACATCCATCATCAAGTTCTCCAAATACTTTTTGATTTTGTTCACTCTTTCCATGTCCACTGCCACTACCCTAGCCCAAGTTCCTATACTTCTCACCTGGCTGACAGCAGTAACCTCCTAGCAGCTTCCCGCTAATCTGTCTTCTATGTTATAACCAAAATGGTTTTTGCCAAGTGCAAGTCTAGCGATGCTCACCTGTGGCTTAACCCTTAGTAACCTCCCTTGGCTCTGAGAATAAAGACCCAAATCCAGGAAACCTTTCTGGGATCATCTCACTTCACTTTCCCTCCAAATCTTGAACACCAAGTTCCCATCTGCTACAGGACATAAGCATGTGCTGTTTTCTGCCAGTCCTTGCGCTTCGTGCCACGTGCGCTTAACCTGCTGCGCTACCGCCTGACTCCCAACATGTGCTGTTTTCTATAAGAAATGATGCACTCCAATACAGTGACTAGTGAGAACTTAAACTATGGCTAGTGCACCGATGAACTCAATTGTTATTTCCTCCCAATGAACTAAATTTAAATGCTTAAAAGGCAGGAGCTAGCTTACCCAGTAGAAAGAATATCTTATAATATGTGAGGTTCACAAGGCCTTGTGTTTGTGCCTGAGGCCCTGGGTTTGAATATATTTGGTTAAAAGAAAGATAGAGCTAAAGATTAATTTTGTTCCTTTTTAAATGTAGCTACCAGGAAAAGAAATATCTATTTTTTGCACTGCTAAGTATTGAATGCAAGGCTTCATGCATGAGAGCCATGTGCTCTGTTGAGCAACATTCCCAGCCCAATTTAATTTAAATTTACTTACTTATTTCTATTTTTTGTTGATCAAAATAGAGAGACATTGACAGGGAAGGAGAAATAGAGAGGAAGAGAGAGGGGTAGTAGTGTAGTGGGTTAAGTGTACACGGCGTGAAGCACAAAGACCATTGTAGGATCCTGGTTCAGCCGCAGGCTCCCCACCTGCAGGGGAAATTGCTTCACAAGCGGTGAAGTAGGTATGTAGGTGTCTTTCTCTCCCCATCTCTGTCTTCCCCTTCTCTCTCTATTTCTCTCTTTTTTATTCAATAACAAGAAGGGCAACAAAATGGAAAAAATAAAAATGGCCTCCAGGAGTAGTGGATTTGTAGTGCAGGCACCAAGCCCCAAGCCCCAGCAGTAATCCTGGAGGCAAATATATATATATATATATATATATATATATATATATATATATATATATATATATGAGGGGGAGAGAAAAGACATACACCTGCAGCACTGCTCCAGCATTCATGAAGCTTTCCTCCTAATTTTTATTTATTTTTAAATATTTATTTACTTGTTCCCTTTTGTTGCTCTTATTGTTTTATGATTGTAGTTATTGTTGCTGTTATTGATGTTGTTGTTGGATAGATCAGAGAAATGGAGAGAGGAGGGGAAGACAAAAAGGGGGAGAGAAAGATAGACACCTGCAGACCTGCTTCACCGCTTATGAAGCGACTCCCTGCACATGGGTAGCTGGGGGCTCGAACCGGGATCCTTACGCTGGTCCTTGTGCTTTGTACCACCTGCACTTAACCCGCTGTGCTACCGCCCGACTCCCCTAATTTTTATTTTTATGTGGTGGTGGAAATACATTTTAGGGCCTCACAAATGCATCATAATGCTGAGTGTCCTCCAGGATTCTATCCCCCTGCCCCATTTCTTCAATTTAAAGATACCTTAATACTATCCTACCACCCTTTGTGCTCCTCTGATATCCATGGTTCTGTCGAGCAGTACCAGGGTTGGACCTAGGACCTTGTACACCAGTTTTACCTGAAGAGCTATCTCTGGTCAGGCTTCACTGTGTGTGTGAGACAGGGGGCAGAGAAACAGCTAGATAGAGCATACCCAAAGCACTGTTCCACCTTCCATGGAGTTCCACTTGTCTCAGAACATTGATGTTCTCGTGTGGTACCAGCTACTGAATTCAGGGCCTCACACATGCAAGGCACATCTTTTTTTTTTTTTTTTATTGCAGTCCCATCCCCAACTTCCTAAATGTTTATTTAATGGTTTTGTAGCATGGAGGGGGGGCCTCACACAGGCACAATGTTATGGTTCCCAAGTCAACTTTTCTCCCAGTACTTTTATTTCAAATGGGCAGAGAGACTGCATCACTTCACCCTCCAAGGAGCTTCCCTTGGTGCTTCCACATGGTGCTGGGACTTAAACGCAGGTCCTTGTGCATCAAAAGGTGAATATTCTACCAGTTGCACTATCTCCTCCCTTTTTGAAAAAAAAATTAAACTGTGCAGGCAGATTGTATTATATTTATATTAGATAGCATGGTATAGAGTGGCATTCTTTCTTTTTGTCTCTTAAAAATATTTATTCATGGGGGGCCAGGTGGTAGCACAGTGGGTTAAGCGCACAGGGCGCAAAGCATAAGGATCCCAGTTAGAGACCCCAGATCCCGGTTCGAGCCCCCACCTCCCCACTGCAGGGGGTTCACTTCACAGGTGGTGAAGCAGGTCTGTAGGTGTTTATCTTTCTCTCATCCTCACTGTCTTCCCCTCCTCTCTCCATTTCTCTCTGTCCTATCCAACAATGACAACGACAAACAACAAGGGCAACAAAAAGGGGGGGAAATGGCCTCCAGGAGCAGTGGATTTGTAGTGCAGGCATCGAGCCCCAGCAATAACCTTGGAGGCAAAATAATAATAATATTAATATTAATAGTAATAGTAATAATAATAATAATAATAATAAATGTATTCACTGTGAGAGAGAAGAAGAGGAGGACAAGAACTGGAGCATTACTCTGGCACATGCACTACCAAGGATCAAACTTGAAACCTCATGCTTGAGAGCCCAACACTTTATTTACGACACCATCTCTCATGTTGTCCTCTCTGTCTTAAGTCCTACTTACTCCTCCTTCAGAGCTTAGCTCAGACCTCACTTCTTCTGAAAAACTTCCCTGATATAGGCTTCTATTTTTATTGAGTTTTATCCACTTAATAGTTATGAGTGTGTGCCTGTGATTGCCTGCCCTGAACTCCATCCAACTATAATTAAACTTCGATTTGAATAGTTACTTGATTCATACCGGCCACCCCTACCAGCCTCTAAGCTCCATGAGAGCAAGGCTCACATCTGGCTTCCTGTTGATAACAAACACTTAGTCCAGTGCCTAGTATATGTGTGGCTGCAAGTGGGCATTTCTTACTGCCTTAAGAGGCTATTCCAGCCACTGTTCTGCCTTCTGGTACAGTTGTCTCCACTACTCTAGAGAGCCTGTGCACTGCTGGTCCTAGATCATCACTCTACTACCCCTTCAGTATATACAGGTTACCTTTTCCCAGATGAAAAGTGTTCCTTATGGATAAACAGAACTCCTTCCGGTACAAGCTGGCTGGGACTTGCACTTTTTAACCTTAGAGAGAATTAGACTCACAGGTGCACACCAGCCTTACAAAATCATGTTCAGATGTAGGCTGTGGCTCATATCCGGATGGGACCTGAGATTCTCATTTCTAACATAGTGCTCAATGCTGGTCCACAGATCACACCCAGAATAACAACGATGTAGGAAATACAGCCAACTCCTCCATTTGACCAGAGTACCCTGAGTATTTCTCTCTTGCTCTGGACCCTCTGTCCAGGAGATCTTAAGGGGGGTGTCTCTTGAATTTCTGCTCTGTCTGTGCCTTTCTGCTCCCATATGCCCCATCAGAGATGTACACTGCAAAGGAAACAAGGTACCTGTAGCAACTGTTTTTTTTTTTTTTTTTTAATCTGACATAAACCTTGATGAAGTTCTCAGGGAAGCCCAGAGATAGATCAGGGAGGTAACAGTATTCTCCAATGATGAGGTCCCAGAGCCAGAGATGCAGAAACAGTTGTTGAACGTTGGCTCCTCTGCCGCAAATATCAGTGCCGTCAACTCCTCCAGAAGATTCCCCTCTGCAAAGTGTGAACTTGGATTCTGGGGATCACTCTCTCTCATGCTACTGGGAGCACTGTAGACCAAGTATGTGCTGCTGTGTCCTCTGCCAGGTCCAGATGACCCCTCTGCCTCTCCATCCTGTCCACACGGTGATCTCCAAAGGACAGGAGGGTCTTCTGATGGCCCTGTGTGTATGTGTACATGTGTGTCAGCTGCATGTTAGAACACAATGGTCTGAGTGCGCACATGCATGTTGTGTGTCCATTTGAATGTAGAGTCTGATGTGCATGTACGTTGGTTACATGTTCAGACATGGGAGTGTGTGTACATATGTGCATCCATGTATGTATGGAGAGTGTGTGCATGTGTTATGCTCAGTGCTCCAGTTCAGGGAAAGTTTCCTCACACAGAGAGCTGCCAGACTCTTTCTGCATGGGCCTGGAGGTTACACAGTGTCCCTAGGTGGGTTCTGCAGATGTGACTGGCCCCGCTGTCCCTTGCTGCTGCTGCTTCTGTTGCTGGCCCTTGCGTCTCCGAGAGCTGGTGCCCGCCTCCTTGTTCTCCTTCCTGCTTGGGTTCCGGTTGGCATTCTCCCTGCGGCCCTGGCCTCCCTTCCTCCTCTTCTGCCCTGCAACCCCAAAGGCAGAAAGAATCAGGACAGGGTATCCCACCTCATGTTGTTGGTCCTGTCCAGGCCCCTAGGAGGGGGTGCTAAAGCCTTAAGTGGGAGGAGGCCTGGAAAGAATGCCTTTTTACAGCTGGGGGCCCCCTCAAGTCCCTGCTCCCAAAGCCTCCTCTAACTGGAACCACTTCAGAGAACCTTGTGACATGGGTGCTGAGGATGGGTGTCCCCAGAACATTCACACCCTCCACTCTCAATGATCCAGACACCCTTCTCTTCCTCACCCTTTTCTCTGACCTTGGATGTCCAAAAGCATGTCTCAGCTACTCAGAGAGAGGTGGGAAGGCACCTGATGCTGTACCCTGCACAGCAGCCTGCACAGCTGTGCACGGTGTGACCTTGGTCAAATCAGGACAATTTGCTGGGTCTTAGCAACCCCTTCTATGTCCCCATCTGAACCCCAAGGGTCCTTCCAGTTCCCACATTTGCTAAATTAGAAGAAATGGAATGAGGGGAGGGATATGGACATGACCAGCCCCTGCCACACACAGTCCCAGCCCTATTCTGCGCCAGGCATGGGGCTTCCATTGCACTGGGAGCTTCCATCTGGCCCTAGTCTGAGGTGTCTCCTGGACAACTTGCAAGACACAGATGTGGCTGGACAACCCTCCTAGTACTCCACCCCCAGCCCCAGGGAGGGGCAGGCTGTAGCTCACCCTCAGGACAGGGTGTCCTCCGCACTGTGCACCTCCGGGTCTCCTTGGTGTCAGAGCACAGAGTGTGGTCACCCCCAGGGGCATGCAGCACCCGCCGTGTGCGCTCCTCAGAGCCCTTCCGGAAACCACAGAGCTTCTTCTTCTTGGAGCACGGTCCCCATGGGGACCACTCGCTCATTTCACATTGGGCTGGCAGGAGGGAGGAGAAGAGTGAGAGGGGAGCGAACGCAAACATCTCCCTTGGTCTAGGTGACCCCAGGAAACCCCTCTTACCATTTCTCTGCATATTAGGTGTCTTTACTTCTTGCTTAATGTAGCTTACTATTATTTCAATGGTTTTATTTATTTAGTAATGAGAAAGATAGAAGAGAGAGAAAGAACAGACATCACTTTTGTACATGTGCTGCTGGGGATTGAAAGCAGACCTCATGCTTGAGAGTCCAGTGCTATGTCCTCTGTGCCACCTCCTGGACCACCTTATTATTATTATACATTGTATGATATTATTATAATTATTATATTAATATATTATTATATTGTTATTTTTATAGTGAGGCAGAGAGAGACCACAGAACCAAAGCTTCTTCCAGTGCTCTAACTTGAGTCATACACATGGCAAAACAGCACACTATTCAAGTGAGCTATTTCGTCAGCCATTATTATTATTATTATTTAAACCAGAGTGCTACTCATCTCCAGCTTATTATGGTGCCAAGGATTGAGTCGTTTGTGTAGCCATTATAATGTCTGCCCAATGCTATTTTATTTTATTTTATTTTATTTTATCTCTAAAGAAGAGAAAGGAGGGGCCAGGTAGTGGCGTACTTGGTTAAGTGCACACATTACAGTGTGCAAGGATGCAGGTTTAAGCCCCTGGTCCCCACCTGCAGGGGGACAGCTCATAAGTGGTGAAGCAGGGCTGCAGGTCTCTCTCTTTCCTCCTCCCCTTTCTATTTCTCTGTCTTTATCCAAAAGTAAATAAATTAAATATAAAAAAAAGAAGAGAAAGGAAATGATAAGAGAAGATGGTGCATAGGATCTGAAATTCTCTCTACACATATATTTATAATTTTATTTACTTGTTTACTCATTTTTATTGGATAGAGACAGAGATAAATCAAAAGGGAAAGGGGGGAGAGAGAGAGAGAGAGAGAGAGAGAGAGAGTCCTGCAGCACTGTTTTACCACTCATGAAGCTTTACCTCTGTAGGTGGAGACCAGAGGCTTGAACCTATATACTTGCACATTGTAACATGTGTGCTCAATGAGGTGCACCATTGCCTGGCCCCTGGAATCTTTTTGATTCCAGGTTTTTGTTTTTTTTCTTTGTTTTTGCTTTTTGGCTAGAGATGATTCCACTGATCCTAGAAGATTCCCCCTCTTGCTCCATTTTTTTCTTTCTTTTAAATAGAAGGCGAGAGATAGAGGAGGGATGAGGAGAAATGCCATAGCATTGCTCCACCCATCATGAAACTTCCCCTCTGCATGGTGTTCCCATAGGGTGGCTGGGGGCTTGAACCCAGGTCCTTGAGCAAAGGAATGTTCAATTTACCCAGAGCTACCTATCAGCTTGGCATCTTTTTTTAGCTCAGAGGACAGGGAAGCTCTGAGAGGATTTCCCCAGAGATGGTGGTGGGCAAACTTACTCTGCAGCACACCCTCCCATTCGTGTCCTGCCCCTCCTCTGGGGGCCCTAGCCTATGTACCCGCAGTGCCCACAGTGCCTCACCAGGACTGCTGCACTCCATGGTGCCGTTGGCAGCTGCAGAGCCCTCAGGGCAGGCCAGGTAGCAGCGGCCTTTGTGTAAGTACAAGCTCTCTTTACACTTGGTGCAGAAGTTGTGGCTGAAGCAGGCCTCGCAGTGCTCGATCTTGCATTCTGGGGAGAAGACCAGATTGGAAGCCTCTGGCTCAGCCTGAAATAGACACTACACTTCATCCCACCCTCCCCCAACACTTATCAAATGCCCCCTACTTACTCCCGTCCACCCAAGGGCCCAACTGGAGCCCAGAGGTACAAGTCTGCCTGGGAGTCTGGAGAGAGAGGAAGGATAAGCAGAGGAGGGGGTTATTGACTTGGCACTGCCTTCCAAGCTCCAATCCAAATCCAGTGCCAGGAATCCAAGATAGCGGGTTTCAGTGGACGAGGGCAGAGTCTCTGGGATAGGTGAGGATGCCTGAGGATACCCCAGCATCTCAGCACACCAAGGGGCCCACAGCCAGAGTTGAACTGAGGAATGTAATTCCCCCTCCCACCTCTAGTGACTGCATGGCCTGTCCCCATTACTGGGCACCCACAATTCCCTGAAGCCTGTTTCTCCTCCTGCCCAGAGAAGAAAGAATCTGCTTGGAGGAGTGGGAGCAATCACAGGGCAAATTCCTCTCCCTGTGCAAAGTCAAGTTCCGAGAACCACTTGGTTGGACTCCTGGGTCCCCCTCCTTGATCCCCTCCTGCCAGTTCTCCCTTCTGTGAGGAAGGAGGGGAGACTCCAGGCCTCTGCTGGAAGATGGTGGGTCTTTCACAATCTGTCCTCTCCTAGAGCATGGCTGGAGTTGACTTCCCTCTCATCAGGCACATGAAGCTTGGGCTACCAGGTCTCTGGGATCTAGCACAACCAGGAACTCCCTGCCTCAAATACCCTAGGAGGTAGAGAGCAGCCCCAAGCTTCTGCCTTCATCCATACAAGCTCCAAGCCCACTCTGAGCCTCCTAGCCTCTCAGTTGCCTCTCCCTCCCTCCTTTCCCACTCCCTTCTCCCTAGCTCTGATTCTTGGGTTGGGAGGCAGGTGAAATGCAGTAAGAACAGCAACAGCTACCGTTTGTTGGGTGCCAACCACTAAGGGTTCTACATAGTCTCTTACAATAAGGGGGTCAAACTGAGAATCCCTATTTCAAATATGAGGTTTTGAAAGATCATTACATGCCAATCACACAATGAATAAGCAGCAGAGTTGATATTAGAACCCAACTGGTCTTGAGCAAGTTATTTCCCCTCAGGGCCTTGATGTCTTGATTAACATAGAAAGGGATGTCATCATTTAGGTCCTGACTCTCTCCAAAGGTCATTGTAAAGTTTGACTGATAGGTAATCTGGAAAAGGCATTCTGAACAAGTGTGGGGGGGGCAGTGGCATTGTTTCCCTGAGTGTTTGTCACTGTGTGTCTCATCACAACTGAGATGGGGGTGGGGTGAGGGTGAGGAGCTGTGACACCATGTGTTTTGGACCACTTGGAATGGGCTGGGGTGGAAGAGCTGAGTAAAGACCAGGGAACAGCAAGCTGGTGGGGCTTGGGTGGTTCTTCAGCCCATGCAGCAGGCAGAGGCTGCAAGCAGCAGTGTGTCAAGCTAGGATGAGTGTCCCAGAAGTATCTTTGTGGCTGCAGTGCTGCAGGAGAGTGGCAGGGAGCCAGAGAGGGGTGGAGGGCAGATAAACAGGCTATGGCCTGGCCCAGAACAGAGCTGATGGGGGCCCAGGCAATACACTGGCGCTGAAGAGAGAAGAACAGGATTCAGAGTGTGGACTGTTGTCAGACAAATGGAAGGGCTGTGGATCTGGGTGGTGGCCTGGGTGCCAGCTGGGGACACTGAGTGACCTGGGGGACTATAGGTAGCTTTGGGCTTGGAAGGAGGAGATATCTCTGGTACAGACACACCGAGTGAGGTGAGGGTTGCCTATTTCTGGGGTGCCTGATCTGCAGCCAACCAGATGCTCGAATCAGGAGCCTCGTCCTTCCTCAGTTGGGTACCTGAACTCTTCTCATCGGTCACTGGTACATCAGACACCCTCTCCCAGGACCCAGCGCCTCCAGGGCCTGCTCCAACCCTGCCCACACTCACTGATGCACTTGTTCATGTCGGGGTTGCGGGCATCGAAGTATCCAGGTGGGCAGGATGGCAGGCAGACGCCCACCTGGCGGATGTCGTTCCTCTCCAGCAGGATGAAGAGCTTGGGTGAGCACTTGAGGCAGCCGTTGACCTCAGAGCAGAGCTCACAGCCTTTGGCACAGGCCTGGCTCCCCTCGGGACTGACTGCAAGACAGAATGAGGGAGAGGAGGCTGCTGGGAGGGAGACTGCCCTTGTTCCCAGGCTCTCACCTAGGGGGAGACATGAGTAGATTGCTGTTTCAATATTATGGACAAAAGTGCTTCTCAGAAAGCACAGCTGTCTGCAAGGTGGTTTTATTTGCTTGTTTTAACCAGAGCACTACTCAGTTCTAGCTTATGGTGATGCTGGAGACTGAACTTAGTACCTCAGAGTCTGAGGCATGAAAGTCTTTTGCAGAACCACTATGCTATTTCCTTGTCCCCAGAGGGCAGTTTTATCAGCTTCACCAGTTGCTGCTCTTAAGGAAAATAGCACAGAGACCTGGAAAAAGAGCACCTACCTACCCTAAATGTGTCCCCTGGATTAGACCCAAAGCCAGCTCTCTCTCTAGGCTTATTCTATAATCCCCAGAGAAACTACTGAAGCTGCACCTTGCTGGAACTTAGCCCTTGTTTCCCCAGAAGAAGAAAAGTTCAGCCTGGGATGTGGTGGCAGGCTTGTTCTTCTTTGCCCCACCCCTAAGCACTGGGGAATGAACGCAGAGCCTTGAGCATGAGTGATAGTACTGCTGAGCAACCTCCTTGTGAAGATTTATGTTCCTACACCTTATATTAGAGAGGGAGACCAAGGGTGGGAGGGAGGGAGAGGGAGAGGCAGACAGAGAGAGGAGAAAGGGAAAGAACATCAGGGGCCAAGTGATGTTGCACCAGTTTTAGCGCACGTGTTACAATGCACAAGGACCCAGGTTTGAGACTCCTGGTCCCCACCTTCGGGGGAAGCTTGTGAGTGGTCAAGCAGTGCTGCAGGTGTCTGTCTGTCTCTCTTCCTCTCTATTTCCCCCTTTGCTCTCTATTACTGACTGTCTCTATCCAATAAATAAAGATAATTAATAATAAAAGAAAAGAAAGAATGGGAGAGAACACTGCAAGACTGTGCCACCATCCATGGAGTCTCCCCTAGGCGCTATGCATGGTGGTCCTACATGGTGCCAGAGATCAAGCCCAGGGCCTGGTGCACAAACTATATCCTAATTTCTTTTTGTTAAATTATCTTTTATTTGAGAGGAAGGTAAAAATATCTTTTATATTGCGAGGAAGGCAGAGCTAGGGAGGGAGAGAGACAGAGATACCTGCAGCACTGCTTCACCACTCACAAAACTTTCCCGCTGCAAGTGGGGACCAGGAGCTTGCACCTGAGTCCTTGAACATTGTAACGTGTGTGCTCAGCCAGGTGCTTCACCACCCAGCTCCCATATCCTGACTTCCTGCAGTAAGTATTTTCTGTTTTTGAGACATAAATATTTGTTTGTTTGTTTATTTATTTGTTAGTGATAGGGGAGATCAGATCATTATTTTGACATATGTGGTGCCGGGAACCAAACTCTGGACCTCAAGCTTGGGAGTCCAGTACTCTACCTGTTGAGTTACCACCTGGGCTGCTCTCTTGAGAAAAATTTTAAGAACAAGAACAATAATGGGAATAATCATCTGAGGAAATACCCACTTAACTCTGAGATAGGAAGACATGAAATGACCTATATTAAAAACGGTGGACTAAACCAGAAATGATTCTGTTCCTGAGGGGACATTTAGCACTGTCAGGAGACAGCTTTGATCATCACACTGGGGAAGGAGGGTACTGGCATCTTGACTCCAGAAGCCATGGATACTGCTAAACTTCCCATAATGCACCAGACAGCCACCACCATGGATGGTCTGGTTCAGAATGTCAGTGGTGCTGAGATTGAGAAGCCCTGGCTTAGAACCATCCTGAGGCAGTACAATCTTCATATGCAAAGCCACGTCTCCTCTCATCGACTTGTTCAACAACACTCACTGAATCCTTTCAAGATATCACAGACAGTGTGAGCTCTGAGCATGTGAAAGCAAAAATTCCACTCTGCAAAGGATTGATCATTCAGTGATATAGAGAACCCCACAGACAGGCAAATACTGACAAGCACAGGGCCAAGCAGTGGTGGAAACGAAAGGAAAGAAGAAAAGGATCATGAAGAAGTTGCTGTCTGGATCAGCTCTGGAATAATGGTGAAGATTTGTCCATTAGGAAGTAGAAGTAAAAGTCCTAGAGGAGTGGGGAGTCGGGCTGTAGCGCAGCGGGTTAAGCGCAGGTGGTGCAAAGCACAAGGACCGGCATAAGGATCCCGGTTCGAACTCCGGCTCCCCACCTGCAGGGGAGTCGCTTCACAGGCGGTGAAGCAGGTCTGCAGGTGTCTGTCTTTCTCTCCTCCTCTCTGTCTTCCCCTCCTCTCTCCGTTTCTCTCTGTCCTATCCAACAACAACAACAACAATAATAACTACAACAAGAAAAGCAGCAAGGGCAACAAAACGGAATAAATAAAAATAAAATAAATATTAAAAAAAAAAGTTCTAGAGGAGCAAGAGCACGGTGGTGTAAACCCAAGAGGATCTGCTGGGGCTGGGGGCAGGAAGGCCAAGGAGGGGAATGGTGAAAGGTAAGGTATTTTACCTTTTTCTTTGAGCAATACTGGGACTGTTCCCAGCTTGAAGTTTTTGTTCTTTTAAAAATGTCAGATAGGGCGGAGGTAGATAGCATAATGGTTATGCAAAAAGACTCTATGTCTCAGACCCCAAGGTCCCAGGTTCAATCCCCCACACCACAATAAACCAGAGCTGAGCAGCGCTCTGGTTAAAAAAAAATAAGATAGAATGAGAGAGATGGGGGGACGTCACAATACCACTCCACCAGCTGCAGAGCTCTCCCTGGCACTACCCATAGTGTTCCTCTGTGGTACTGGGGCTTGAACGCCAGTGCATGATAAGGAGTAAAAGAGAGAACCAAAGCATCACTGTGGCGTATACAATACTGGGGGTCGAACTCAGGACCACATGCTGAGGAGTCCAACACTTCACCCATGGCGCCATTTCCTGGGACGCTCCATGTGCTTTTGAGTATTTTCTCCCTGTTTAGTTGTTCTCTCTTGGTCTCCTAAGTGGTTTTTTTTTTTCTTTCAAATGTCTATTCCTCAGTTCATTCTGTGCCCACAATCCTTGCCTCTCATGGTCCTCCATCTCCTTGATGACTGTTTGCTTGTAGAGGACTCTGTGTCTCAATGTCCAGCCAAAATGCTTCTCTTGAGTCCCAGACCACATGTCCACACTCAACAAACAGACACCTCCCCCACAGTGACCACAGACATGACATGCCTGAAACTTAACTGCCCACTGCTCCACCCAACTTCTCCTTACCCGGTCATCTTATCAGTGAAGCCCTGCTTCACCATTCATAAAGCTTTCCCCCTGCAGGTGGGGACCAGGGGGTTGAACCTCAATCTTTGTACACTGTAATGTGAGTGCTTAACCAGGTGTGCCACCACCTGGCCCCTAACAGGATTCCTTACTGGAAGGTTTCTTGAACTTTTTTTTAAAAAAGATTTTATCTTTCATTTTTAAAAAATATTTATTTATTCCTTTTTGTTGCCCTTGTTGTTTTGTTGTTGTTGTTGTTGTTATTGTTGTTGCTGTTATTGATGTCGTCATTGTTGGATAGGACAGAGAGAAATGGAGAGAGGAGGGGAAGACAGAGAGGGAGAGAGAAAGAGAGACACCTGCAGACCTGCTTCACCGCCTGTGAAGCGACTCCCCTGCAGGTGGGGAGCTGGGGGCTAAAACCGGGATCCTTACGCAGGTCCTTGCACATTGCACCACCTGCACTTAACCCGCTGCACTACCACCCGACTCCAGAACTTTTTTTTTTTTTTTTTTATAGACAGAGAGGCAGAGAGATCACAGCACCATTTCTTTCAATGCAGTGGATCCAGGCTTAAACTTAAGTCATGCACCTGGCAAAGCAACACATAACCCAAGGGATTTATTTCATTGCCCTAGTTTTTTGAATCTTAATTTTGTTCCTGTGCAGAGAAAACACATAAGGAGGAGACAGGGTGGGAGGAAAGGCAGTGGCACGCCCAGTGAAGTGCACATGTTACAGTACATAAGGACCCGGGTTCAATTCTCTGGTTCCCACCTGGAGGGGGAGGAAGCCTCATACATGATGAAGCACTGCTGCAGCTCTCCCCTTTAAAATTTTTTTAAAAAATATAGTTCTTAATTTTTATATTTATTTTCCCTTTTGTTGCCCTTGTTGTTTTTTATTGTTTTTGTAGTTATTATTATTGTTGTTACTAATGTCATTGTTAGGACAGAGAGAAATGGAGAGAGGAGGGGAGGACAGAGGGGGGAGAGAAAGATAGACACCTGCAGACCTGCTTCACCGCCTGTGAAGTGACTCCCCTACAGGTGGGGAGCTGGGGGCTCGAACCGGGATCCTTATGCTCAACCTTGCACTTCACCCCATGCACACTTAACCCGCTGCTACTGCCCTTTCCTTTCCCCGCCCCCTCATCGCCTTCTTCTTTCTCATCACTCTGGTGCATACACTGGCCACTGAGATGAGGACCTCATTTGCTTAAGTCTGATACTCTAGTTACTGTATCATCTCCTCAGCCATGTTGACTCTTTCTATAGAGAAAAAAAAATTTTTTTCTGGGGCTTCACACCTCTAGAGCAAACTTTTCAAATAGATAAAGGGGAAAGATACTACAGCACCGAAGCTTCCCCCATTGCAGTGAGGGCCAGGCTCAAACCTGGGTCACATGCATGAAGTGTTGAACTCTAGCATGAGGTTCTGAGTTTGATTGCCAGTGTTGCATATGCCAGAGTGATGTTTTGGTTCTCTCTTTCACAAACAAACAAACATCCTTCAAAAAATACATTGTTTTTACAAGAGCTTAGGGAGTACGTTCAACAAAGGAGAAAGTCATCAAAAGCCAAATACTGCTAAGATGTCACATAGGGCATCAGCAACAAGCAAGCTGTGCTGGGAGAGTGGGGACATAGAGCTTCAGTGGATATGGTGTGGAGCTAAATCCCCTGTAGATCTGGGATAGAGCTTTGGAAACCTAGTCTTGAGAAGTTGGCTTTCCCTCAGAAAATGAATATTACAACAGAATAACTCAATGAATTTCATCAGCGAACAGCTGGGATTGCTGATAAAGAAAGGAGCATCATGATCTGAAGGAAACAATCTGGGAAGAAGGAGATTTGGGATCCCCACCACCCCTCCAGACTAGAGCTCTGTTTCAGGGACCTCAGGTGCCATAATACTATGTCACTTCTTCAGAACTATACCCTGTAATCTTACAGTTTTGTAAACCACTACCAATCACAAATTGTAAAATATGGTTTATTTTTCCCATATTTGGGAACTACTCTCTTCCCTGATCCAGCTTTCTAGTCCTTTTTTTAACTAGGACACAATTTCCCCAGACAATACCTTGGGTCCACCTGCATGTTAGCTGTCAGGCTCAGGCAAAAACTAGTAAAGTCATGGGCCCCTTGAAATATGCCTAAAATACACGTGGTGCAAAGCACAAGGACTGGAGTAAGGATCCCAGTCCGAGCCCCTGGCTCCCCACCTGCAGGGGAGTCGCTTCACAGGCAGTGAAACAGGTCTGAAGGTGTCTTTCTCTCCCCCTCTGTCTTCTCTTCCTCTCTCCATTTCTCTCTGTCCTATCCAACAACAAATGACATCATCAACAACAGTAATAACCACAACAAGGCTACAACAACAAGGGCAACAAAAGGGGGAAAAATGGCCTCCAGGAGGCACCAAGCCCCAGCAATAACCCTAGAGGCAAAAAAAGAAAAAAAGAAAAGAAAAGAAATTTACCTAAAATAGACATACTAGCTTTTTTTCCAAAATGGAGACTCCAAATCTTCATCTGCAATATTCTTTCTTTTAAATATTTATTTATTTACTTTTTGTTTTCCTTGTTTTTATTGTTGTAGTAGTTATTATTGTTGTTGTTATTGATGTCATCATTGTTGGATAGGACCAAGAGAAATGGAGAGAGGAGGGGAAGACAGAGAGGAGGAGAGAAAGACAGACACCTGAAGACCTGCTTCACTGCTTGTGAAGCGACTCCCCTGCAGGTGGGGAGCCGGGGCCTCAAACCAGGATCCTCATGCTGGTCCTTGTGCTTTGCTACTGTGCTACCATCCAACTCCCTCGCAGTATTCTTGCCTTGAGGTTCATGATTAGTCAGCAATTTGTTCTGTTTTATATCTTAACTTTTTTTTCAGCCACCAGATTCCAGATGATACCTGTGATGCCAACCTGACTCCCCTGGGTAGACAACCCCACCGTGTGTCCTGGAGCCCTGCCGCCCCAGGTCCCTGCCCCACTAGGGAAAGAAACAGGCTGGGAGTATGGATCGACCAGCCAATGCCCATGTTCAGTGGGGAAGCAATAACAGAAGCCAGACCTTCCACCTTATGCATCCCACAATGATCCTGGATCCATACTCCCAGAGGGATAAAGAATAGGGAAGCTTTCAAGGGAGGGATGGGATATATAGTTCTGGTGGTGCGAATTGTGTGGAATTGTATCCCTCTTATCCTATGGTCTTGTCAATATTTCCATTTTATAAATAAAAAAATTTTAAAACATGGCTCGGGAGTTGGGTGGTAGCTCAGCGGGTTAAGCACACGTGGTATGAAGTCCAAGGACTGGCATAAGGATCCTGGTTTGAGACCCTGGCTCCCCACCTGCAGGGGGTTCATTTCAAAGGTGGTGAAGCAGGTCTGCAGGTGTCTATCTTTCTCTCCTCCTCTCTGTCTTCCCCTCCTCTCTCCATTTCTCTCTGTCCTGTCTAACAACAGAGACATCAATAGCAACAACAATAATAACTACAACAACAATAAAAAAGGCAACAAAAGGGAAAATAAATTTAAAAAAAAGAAAAAACAAACTATCAGATACTTAGAGAAAAATGTTGGCAGAACTCTCTTCTGCATAAATTTTAAAGACATCTTCAATGAAATGAATCCAGTTACAAAGAAGACTAAGGCAAGTATAAACCTATGGGACTACATCAAATTAAAAAGCTTCTGCACAGCTAAAGAAACTACTACCCAAACCAAGAGACCCCTCACAGAATGGGAGAAGATCTTTACATGCCATATATCAGACAAGAGGCTAATAACCAGAATATTTAAAGAACTTGCCAAACTCAAAAACAAGACAACAAATAACCCCATCCAAAAATGGGGGGAGGACATGGACAGAATATTCACCACAGAAGAGATCCAAAAGGCCGAGAAACACATGAAAAAATGCTCCAAGTCTCTGATTGTCAGAGAAATGCAAATAAAGACAACAACGAGATACCACTTCACTCCTGTGAGAATGTCATACATCTGAAAAGGTAACAGCAGCAAATGCTGGAGAGGGTGTGGGGTCAAAGGAACCCTCCTGCACTGCTGGTGGGAATGTCAATTGGTCCAACCTCTGTGGAGAACAGTCTGGAGAACTCTCAGAAGGCTAGAAATGGACCTACCCTATGATCCTGCAATTCCTCTCCTGGGGATATATCCTAAGGAACCCAACACATCCGTCCAAAAAGATCTGTGTACACATATGTTCTTGGCAGCACAATTTGTAATAGCCAAAACCTGGAAGCAACCCAGGTGTCCAACAACAGATGAGTGGTTGAGCAAGTTGTGGTATATATACACAATGGAATACTACTCAGCTGTAAAAAATGGTGACTTCACCGTTTTCAGCCAATCTTGGATGGACCTTGAAAAATTCATGTTAAGTGAAATAAGTCAGAAACAGAAGGATGAATATGGGATGATCTCACTCTCTGGCAGAAGTTGAAGAACAAGATCAGAAAAGAAAACACAAGTAGAACCTGAACTGGAAAATGTTATGCATGCACAAAGTATTGTATTTATAGTCAAATGTAAAACATTAATCCCCCAATAAAGAAATTAAAAAATTAAAAACATGGCTTTTAAAATAAAAATAAATAAAATAAATGTCTGAGTTTAAAAAAAACCAGAAAAAAAAGAAAAAAAGTTATTGGAACCCCATCTCAAGATGGAGAGCAGAGGGTAGTGGCTGAGGGGTTAAAACAAAACAAAAAATAAACAAAAAATTAAAAAAACAGAAAACAGTATGGAAGAAGAGCCATCTCATGTAAGCCATTCACAGTAGAAAGTCGGGAGAGAACTTAAGGATCTGCCCTGTGCATCACCATTGGAGGGCACAGAAAGCAAGGGTGGGGGCAGATTGAGCAAAGAGCCAGTGGCTGAGCCCCTAGGCTATACTCACCTTCAACTGACTTGCAGAGAAAGAAGGACCCAGGGAGAGCTGAGGAGGAATTGTTGCAAAGGTAGGAGAAGAACAAGATAGAGTCAGCCAGACACCTTCTACAGGGATCAAGGCTGGAGGAGGTCATACCTGTGATCTCTGAAGTTAAACGGTCTGACTTGCATTAGGAGTTACTGGGTGACCCCAAGAAGGGCAGTTCTGGTGGGAGTGGTGGGAGTGATGGGAGTGGTGGGAGGACAGTCAAACCAAAAAGGCTCTGCTGAGTGAGCAGAAAGGTTGGAGGTGGGGATAATACAAGGAGAAAGACAAAGAGGGGAGAAAAGACAATGAGGATGGCCAAATGAGAGTTGGAAAGTACCCATAAGCCTGAAAGGCAGTTGGGAAGATAGTTCAGTGGTAGAGAACGTGCCTTACAAGCCTGGGACTCCTGGTTCAGTTGCAGGTACTGAGTGTGCCTGAACCAAACGGTGCTCTGATGTCTTTTATCAGCATCTTCTCTCTGTATCTCTCATAAAAGAAAAGATCTATGGACTAGATAGTGGAGCATTCAGTAGAGCCCACATGTTATCACGTATCACCTGTCCAACGCTTGACGTCTCGTCACCCAATCTGGTCCCCTATGCCTACACTGAACTTCTCTGTTCCAGACTCTTGGAAACAGAGCTGGCAGTCAGCTGAGGTAAAGAACAAACACCTCATCACAGACCCCTGTAAGCGTCAACCCGGCTTTGAACTAGCACGTTATGATTGGGCCCTCCTCAATCGCTATCGAACAGGCCATGGCCAGTGCGCCGCTATGTTCCATCGCTGGGGAGCCAGAGACGACCCGAACTGCCCCTGCGGCTACAGACAGACTATGACCCACATAGTCAACGACTGCCACCTCTCCAGATTCAAAGGAGGTCTTGAAACTTTACATCAGTCTCAACCTGACGCTGTTGACTGGCTACGGAAGAAGGGCAAACGCTTGAAGAAGAATCACGTATAAGAACCTGGGTTCAAACCCATGGTCCCCACCTATGTGCTACAAGTATCTTTCTCTCTGTCTTTTTCTTTCCTTATTTCTCACCTCTATCAAAAGGAAAAAGAAGAAAAAAAAGTAAGGAAAGAAGGAAGGAAGGAAGGGAGAAAGAAAGAAAGAAAGAAAGAAAGAAAGAAAGAAAGAAAGAAAGAAAGAAAGGCTGCCAGGTACAGTGGAGCCTCAGAGATAACCGTGGTGGCAAGAGACAAAACAAGAGAAAGAAATAAAAGGCCTAAAACCAATACAAAGTGTTGGAGTAAAGATCCCAGGATCCAAGAGGGTCAGATAGAGAGTGCAAGTGAGAAGACAGACCTTGAAACTTGAGGCTGAGATCAAGCACAAGGTCTGAGCTCCATGAGGTTTCGGGGCTCGGAAAAAAGAAGAAGGGCTCAATGATGGGCAGGGATCAGTGCAATGAGGAAAGGGGTGCTTATCAAGGGGATGGAGACAAGAGTGCTCTTAATTAGCTGGGAAGTGGGTAGGCAGTGAGGAGATGGAGGAAAAGGGAGCCGTCTAGAGAAGAGGTGGACTCTGAGTAGACGAAGTCCAAAGGAGATAGTAGGCATTGGGGAAGAGATGGTTCAAAGGGAAAGTGAGGCTCAGCGCCCAGAAAGACTAGCTGCTGGGGATGTAGAGCCATAGCCAAGAGCCTCCCAGGGAACAGGGAAGCATGGCTACCTAGGCATGGAGTAGAGCATTGGTGGAGGGTGCTCCTTGACCTAGCTGTGAGGTGAAGGAGGCGTGCAGCTTTGAGGCCTTGGATGTCCTAGTGAGTCCTCCACAAACAAGGCTTTTGTTCTGTTGGTGAGGAAAGGGACCACAGAAGGTTGTGGTGGGGTTCACAGCTTGAAAGGCTCCCTCTGCTTCTCGTGCCAGTGATGGGAAGAGGGCAGGCGTGTAGGACAGCAGTGGTTGAGGAGGCTGGGTGGGCTTAAGGAAGGGGAGGATGCTCACACAGGCTGGTGCCTCCTTCCCAGCTTCTTCTCCAGATATCCCTCACACAGCTGTGGCTCTTTCCACCTCCCATCCAGCTTATTCACTGCGAAGCACTCAATGAAGTCCACTTCACTAAGCCAGGAAGGCAAAGCTGTGCCCCTCAACCCCCACCCCTCACCTTGCTTCTCTGCCTCCTTCAGTCTCATGCATTGTCCTTTCAAGCCGACATTCCTATGATCAGGCCTTGTCCCAGGGAAGCTCAGTGTCCTGTCTCCTTGAAGAATGGCTTCTGGCTCCAGTTCATCCACTCAGAAACTTTAATTCTTATCTCCAGGAATCTTTCTCTTTTTTTTTCTTCTTATTTTACAATATTTTATTTATTTAATATTGGATAGAGATACCTGCAGCCCTGCTTCACCACTGGTGAAGCTTTCTCCCTGCAGGTAAGGACCAGAGGCTTCAAATGGGTCCTTGAACACTGTAATGTGTGCACTTAACCAGGTGCACCACTGCCTAGCCCAATCTCCAGGGATCTTTCTTTCCCTCCCTCCCTCCCTCCCTTCCTTTTTCCCTGCCACCCCCCATGCAGTGTAATAGGTCAAACTCAAGGTCTCACACATGTGCTGAACCACCTTCTTGGACCAATCTCTCTCTCTCTCTCCAAGGTTATTGCTGGCTCAATGCCAGCACTACGAATTCACTGCTCCTGGTGACCTTATTCATTTATTTTAAAAGTTTTATTTATTTATTAATGAGAAAGATAGGAGGAGAGAGAGAAAGAAACAGACATCACTCTGGTACATGTGCTGCTGGGGATCAAACTCAGGACCTCATGCTTGAGAGTCCAGTGCCTTAGCCAGTGTGCCACCCCTTGGACCACTATTTATTTATTTTTATTTGATAGGACAGAGAGAAATTGAGAGGGGAGGAGGATATAGAGAAGGAGAGAGAGAGACATCTGCAGACCTGCTTCATCACTTGTAGGGAGTTGGGGAGCTGGGGGTTCAAACCTGGATTGTTGCGTGGGTCCTTGTGCTTAGTACTATGTGCACTTAACCAGGTGTGCCAGCACCCACTCCTCTCCTCAGAGAATTCAAGACATTGTTTCACCACCCATGGAGTTTCACTCATTTTGTCTTTGTTGCTCTCTGTGAAGCTAGGATAGAATTCAGGGCCTCACATATGCAGGCAGGTGCTCTTATACTGAGTCACTTTCCTGAACTATTCCAGGGATCCTCCTCTTCCTCAGCCTCCTCCCCCTTTTCCTTCCCCCCATTTCTCTTCCTCCTCCTCCCTTTCCTCTTCCTACACCTTCTTTTTAAAATTTTTTATATTTATTTATTTATTTTCCCTCTTGTTGCCCTTGTTGTAGCTATTATTGTTGTTGTTATTGATGTCGTCGTTGTTAGATAGGACAGAGAGAAATGGAGAGAGGTGGGGAAGACAGAGAGGGGGAGAGAAAGATAGACACCTGCAGACCTACCAGGATCCTTATGCCGGTCCTTATGCTTTGTGCCATGTATGCTTAACCCACTGCGCTACTGCCTGACTCCCCTACATCTTCTTTTTGTTATCAGGGCTTCACTTCTCTGGACTGACTGTTTTAGATAGCAACACAGACAGAGACAGAGGGAAAGACACTACAGCATCAAAGCATCCTCCTCTCTGCTGGGGGCCAAGTGCATAACAAAGCAGACACACTACTCAGGTGAGCTATCTTTTAAAAAAAATTTTATTATCTTTATTTATTTATGTATTGGATAGAGACAGCCAGAAATCAAGAGGGAAGGTGGTGGTAGAGAAAAGAGAGAAACAGAGAGACACCTGCAGCACTGCTTCACCACACGCAAAGCTTTCCCCCTGCAAGTAGGGACTGGGGCTTCAAACCCGGGCCCTTGCACATTGTGACATCTGTGTTCAACCAGGTGCACTACCACCTGGCCCCACAGGTGAGCTATGCAGCCAGCCGCAGGGTTCGTTCTTTTCTTTTTCCCTTTCTTTCCTTTGTTATGATAGAGACAGAGAGAAGTAGAGAGAGAAGGGGGTGAGATGCCTGCAGCACCGTTCTATAGCTTATGAAGTGTCTCCATTTGCAGGTGGGGACCATGCATAGTAACCTGTGTGGCCCACCAGTTGCACCACTACCATCCAGACCCCCTCAGGCATCATTCATAAACCAAAACTCTGATTGAGTCACATCCTCACCTACAGGCTGTCCCTATTGCTAGCAGAATTATTATCCAGCTCTTCCTCTGAGCCTCAAATACTCCCACAACTGATCCTACCTTCCTTATCTCTCAACACTACTCTTTTTTTTTTTCCTCCAGGGTTATCACTGGGGCTCTGTGCCAGCACTACAAATCCACTGCTCCTGGAGGCTATTTTTCCCATTTTGTTGCCCTTGTTGTTGCCCTTATTGTGGTTGTTATTGTTGTTATAGCTGTTGTTGTTGTTGTTGGATAGGACAGAGAGAAATCAAGAGAGGAGGGGAAGACAAAGAGGGGGAGAAAAAGATAAACACCTACACACCTGCTTCACCACTTGTGAAATGACTCCCTGCAGGTGGGGAGCTGGGGGCTCGAACAGGGATCCTTGAGTTGATCTTTGTGCTTTGTGCTATGTGCGCTTAACCCGCTGCACTACCAGCCAGCCCCCTCAACACTACTCTTAAGCAGTAAGCAGTGTCATCACACTACCCTATACCACTATGCATTGACTTGGGTTGGTCCTCTCTACCTCCTCCAGAGTCTGACTGATGCCTTCAAGTATCAGAATTAGAGTCACCTCCTCCAGGAAGTGTCCCCCGATTTTGACTCTTGGATCACACACTTGGATCCATCAAGGTAAGCATCATCTTATGTCAATATTATCTACTAATATGTCTTTCTATACACACACACACACACACACACACACACACACACACACACTTCTTTCTTCTTTTTTGAAGAGTAGAACCTGCCTTCTTTCTGAATAAGAGCCCAGTCAGAAGTGAAGTTCCATGGGAAGGTAAGGCTCTTCCGAACAGGCTGAGGGTGTGGTGAGAGGGGTGGAAACTCAGAGAGGTAGGCCTATGGATTGAGTAGGAGTGGATAAGAATGAATGGTTGTGAGGGCCAGGGGGTGGCACACCTGGTTGAGCACACATATTACAATGTACACTGGCCCAAGTCCAAGCCCCCAGCTCCCACCTGCAGGGGGGAAGCTTCACTGGTGGTGAAGCAGTGTTGCAGGCATCTCTCTGCCCCCCCCTCATTCTCCCTCTCCCCACTTCTCAATTTCTCTCTATCCTATTAAAACAAAAAGAAGAATGAGGGGTTGGTGGGTTGGGTGAGGTATAACGAAGTGGAGAGGAACTTACCATGGCAAAGAGGAGGGGTAATCTTTGTTTGAGGTATGTTACAATGGAGGAACTAGGCTTGGTAAGAGAAGCCTGCACTAAACAGTAGAGGTGGAGGTGACAGGGAAGGGAGCCTTAGTGAGGAGACAAAGAAGGAGGGCCCCATGTCCTCCCTGCTGTGTCTGTTCCTGACATGCAGGCTGCTCTCTGGGCACATGTCCATGCGAAGAGTCAGCCATTAAAATTCTGTTTTAATTTTTCACTATTTTATTGCCACCAAAGTTGTCAGTGGGACTTGGTGTTTGTATGATGAGCTCCTGGTGGCTTTTTCCCTTCTTTTTCTCCCCCTTCATCTTCTCCTTCTCCTCCTCCTCCTCCTCCTCCTCCTCCTCCTCCTCCTCCTCCTCCACTTCTTCCTCCTCCTTCTCCTTCTTTTTAAATAGAGACAGAAACTGAGAGGGAAGGGGGAGATAGAGAGGCAGAGAGACAAGGAGAGACAACTGCAGTACTGCTTCACTATGAGAAGCTTCTCCACATGCTCTAGCAGGTATGCCACTGGCTGGCCCTGGAATCAGCCTTCTTTAATTCAGCGGTGCACATCATTCAGACCTTCACATCTTCTCACCTGGACCCACATAGCCTTTCAGCTGGCCCACCTGCCTCCCACCTCAAGTGTCCTCCTCTCATCCCTCCTGCAGCTGGAGCAGGGCACTTCACCCAAGGATTAAAACCCTCTTAGTGGCTTCTCCTCACCCATTGCTCAGGCCATAACAAGCACAGGATCCTCAGCCTGACAATACAAAGTGCTCTATCCTCTGACCACTGCCCACTACTACAGAACTCTGCCCCAGTCTCCTCCCCCCACCCCCACTCCTTGCAAGGCCAACCCCAGGTTCTGTACAGCTTCAGGAAAGTTAGACTTTTTAAAAGAATAAATATTTATTTATTCCTTTCTGTTGCCCCTGTTTTATTGTTGTGATTATTATTGATGTCGTTGTTGTTGGATAGGACAGAGAGAAATAGAGAGAGGAGGGGGAGAGAAAGATAGACACCTGCAGACCTGCTTCACTGCTTGGGAAGTGACCCCCCTGTAGGTGGAGAGCTGGGGGCTCAAACCGGGATCCTTGAGCCAGTCCTTGCGCTTTGCACCACCTGCACTTAACCTGCTATGCTTCATCCTGACTCCTAGACTTTTTTTTAATTGGCACAACCCAGATATGAGAATAGCAGCTTCAGTTCAAACCCCAGAACCACTTAGAAGACATTTCTCCCTTCCTCCCCCCTTTAATGTTTTTCTTTTATTTGTTTATTAGATAGAGAAATTGAGAGGGGAGGGGAAGGTAGACAGGGAAAGAGACAGAGAAATATCTGCAGACCTACTTCACCACTCATGAAGATTTCCCCCTGTAAGTGGGGACCAGGGGCTTGAACTGGGTCCTTGAGCACTATAGTGTGTGCACTTAACCAGGTGAACCACCACCTGGCTCCAAAGCCATTTCTCCATCTACTCCCAGCCGTACCCCATCTCCAGAACAAATGGCATATTCCCTTTCCTGGTTCCACACCTTCAGACATGCTGGTACCTCTGCCTGGAATACCCTCCCCCACCTCCATTCCCTCCTATCCAGGCATTCATAGAACTAGGCTGAAATTGTCTCCCCCTCTCCTGTGTGCTTAGCATTCATCTCTGGTTCAGTGCCAGGCTCTGCAGGCTTGCAATATACAGGCATTTATTCAAAGATCCAAAGGCTGGACAGGGCCTCATGGAAGGAAGACGGCCAGTGTGAGAGGGGGGAGGATGCTCCAGATTGGGGGGCAAAGTAGGGGGAGTCCCTTCTTTGGAAGAGTCAGGGCTCTATGACAGAATGAGGGTTTCACAGGGGGCAGAACTGAGTGAAAGTACTCAGGAATCAGGTAGGAGCTGGGTCTCACTAAGGGTGGAAGAACTGACTGTGAAGGGTGGTGGAGGAAAGAGGATTCAGTAAGGGCCAGAAAATCCTGCTGGAAAAGGTGAGGGTGTAGAGAGTGGGCCAGGAAGAAGACTGAGAGGGGGGAGAGGGACCCAGAGAGAGGAAGGGTCTTTAGGGAGAGGACTATAAGGAGGGTGTCCTGTCTGGTTTAAGACTCATAGCCCAGGGGCTGGGTGGTGTTACACTTGGTTAAATGCACCTGTTACCATGTGCAAAGACCTGGATTCAAGCCTTTGGTCACCACCTACAGGGGGAACGCTTCCAGAGCAGTGAAACAGTGCCATATATATATATAATTTTTTCTTTCTCTCCCTCTCTATCTCCCCTTTCCCTCTCAATTCTCTCTGTTTCTGTCCAATAAATAAATAAATGAATAAATAAATATCACAGCTCAAGAGTCCTTTGCTCTACCCCTCCCTGCCACCTGCCAGCTCCCTGTCCACACCTCCCAATGCAACAAGGCTCTGGGGGTAGATGGCAGGGCCGACAGACTTGACTCTCCTATATAAAAAAGCTGATATTTGCCCTTTGTGCCCCCTACCCCCAAGCCCAGGTTCCCAGTGTCCCTCCATGTCATCAAGAAGCCAAACTGGCCACACCCAGGTATCTTGGCTCTTCATCTCTTCCCTCATGGCTTCCCAGACACCCCAGAGCAAAATGGCCTGCACACTGTTTACAGAGCAGTGATGCTCACCTTAAAGTCCCTTCAGAGCTCAATACACAGAGGTTTCACAACACATTTATTTAATATTTGCGAACCTCCCTATAGCCCTGCACAAGCACACAACTTTACGGCTCGTCTTCAGCAAGTACTGACTAGCAAAGTCTGCCCTCATCCCTCTCTGAGCTTCTATCCATTCTGCACACTCACTGTACCCTGAGTCTTTCCTCACATCTCATCCCATTCCGGTATCTCAACCTTAGCTCACATCACTTGGTCAGAAAAGCAGCTTCCAAATGGGGAAGCAATCCAGATGTCCAGTGACAGATGAGTGGCTATGAAGTTGTGGTATACACACACAATGGAATACTATTCAACTAGTAAGAATGATACATTTTAAAAAAGAATGATAAATTCTCCTCCTTCACCTCATCTTGGTTGGAACTGGAAGAAACTGCGTTAAACGTGATAAGCCAGAAAGAGAAGGGTGAATATGACAGAAGTTGAGAAATAAGAACAGAAAGGGGAGGGGACAAGTAAAACTTGGACGGGGCTTGGCGTATTGCAAAAAGCAAAGGAATCTGGAAAAGGAGGGCAGAGAGGGGGCTGGGGTGGGTGGATGAGGAAGATAGGTTCTGATATGTGATGGTGGAAGAGGAATTACAAAGGACCCACGTCAGGGGCGAAAGATTTTTGCAGATATCTGTCATGATGTAATGAGAAAAAAGTAAGAACATTTAAAAAATTTATCTAATAGAGAAAGAGAGGAAATCAGGAGGGAAGGGAGATATAGAGAGGGAAAGAGACAGAGATACACATGCAGCCCTGAGTCACTGCTCACAAAACTTTCCCTTGCAGGTGGGGGCCAGATCCTTGCACATTGTAACAACCAACCATTGTAACTCAACCAAGTGCACCACCACCCCGCCCATAGTGAGATGAGAAACTTTATCCATGTGTCAGCATGTAATGTAAGCCATTAACCACCCAATAAAATGATAAAAATAAGCAAATAAAATGAAAGCAGGTTCCCATGCTGCCAAGGTTGCGGGGCTATAGCTGTCTCAAAAGCTAGATTCATCAAAACTGTTGCATTAAATTGACCTTTTTGTTTTTCTGGCATGACAGACTTGAACCCAGGTTCTTTGCTTCCTGATTCAGGTGGTTCTATATATGGGAGTGGGCACTAGACCACTAGTGCAGAGTGCATGAATTTAGGGAGTTCTACTCATCATCTTTCTCTCTCTCTCTCCCTCTTCCTCTCCTTCTCTCTCCTTCTTTTCCTCTCTCCTTTTCCCTCTCTCTCTCCCTCCCCACCTCCTCTCTCATCCTCAAAACAGAGACATATTCTAAACCACTAAACTGCATCTGGCCCATGGAGTCCAAAACTCTGGCCACAACAGATGAGAAGGGAGGGAAATCAAGGTCTTGTCGCTGATTAAACTTAACCGTCTCTAATTGTTTGTTAAGCCAGGGATTTTCAGCTTCACCAGTTCTCTGAGCTTCTCTCCCTGGGCTGGGTTCTGGCCTTGGCTGCTCCCTTGGAGATCCAGCTCAATTCCACTCCCTTTCAACCTCCTTGAAGCAAGAGGTGTCTGAGCTGTGATTCAGGGGAACTTTGGTATTTGTGGATGTGATGTCTGCTCAGGGGCACATTGAGCAAGACAGACAGGCCAAGGGGTCAAGCTTCCCATCTGTAACACCAGCCTAACTCCACTCCCTAGAAAGATCCTTCCCCCACTATGGTCAACCCCACACCTCACTAGCAGGTACTGGAGACTCCCTCACTGGATACATTAAGTAGAAGCTAGTGTACCTGCTCTAGGTGAGGGTTCTGGGAGGCACTGTGGGAGTGGTGGAGACAGATTAACCTTGAACTTGATCAAGCACTATCTTCAAGAAACTGGACTCACAGAGATCAGGAGACCTCATTCCAAAATTGATTATGTGTCCTTAGGACCCTTCATTAGTTCCTCTATCTTTTTCCTTTCTGCCACTGGTAGCCAAGGCTTGACTCCTTTCTGTGGGATGCATCAGTTCCCAGCAGACTTTTCTCACCCATTTCAATCATAGATAGAAACAGGGAGAGAGAGGAGGAGAGACACCACAGCAACATTCCATTACTTCTGAAGCTTCCCCTGTACGTAGTGGCCCTGTGTGGTGCCTGGAAGCTTGAACCAAGGTCTTTGAGCATGGCATGGCCAAGCTCTACAGGCTGAGTTATCTGGCCCCAGTCCCCTTTCTTTTCTAAACTTATTTTGATAAGACTGAGAGAAATTGAGAGAGGAGGGGGAATTGGAGAGGGTAAGAGAAACAGAGACACCTGCAGCACTGTTAAACCACATGAGAAGCTTTCCCCCAAAAGATAAGGGCTGGGGGCTTGAACCTAGGTCCTTGTGCATAGCAGCATGGGCACTTAACCACACGTGTCACTACCCTTCTTTTTTTTTTTTTTGAAGACTTATTTTTATTTTCTTGTTAATCAGAGACAGAGAGAGAACACTATAGTATCAGTCTGGCACATACAACGCTGGGGATCCAACTCAGAACCTCAGGCCTACGAGCCCCATGTTTTACCACCTCCTAGGCTGCCCCTCTTCCCCTTTCTCAGCTACATTTCCTCCATTATAAAGATAGTATTCTAGAGGGCAAGGAAGATAGCATAATGGTGATGCAACAAGAGTCTCATGCCTCAGGCTTCAAAGTCCTAGGTTCAGTCTTCTGCATCACCACCATAAGCCAAAGCTGAGCAGTGCTCTGGAATAAATAAGTAAATAAGTTTTTTAAAAATATATTATCCCAGAGATAAACAAAACAAAAAAAAAAAACCACGCAGTTTTTTAAAAGCTGTAACATCTTATGTGGGATTTTCCCAAAAGCAAGGTAAAGGAAAGCTGCTCTGGTTGGGATGGGGAGTTGCCCCGTTACTTCCCTGAGTCCCCTCAGGTAGGGTTAAAGTCCACATGAGTGGACAGCCTCAGAGTACCTTCTCCACACTGATCCTGCCTACCACCATCCTGGTAGGGCTCCTGGCCAAAGGGCTGCACTTCTATCACTGCCCAAAAGGAGGTTTCCTGAACTGCCAATGAGGAGGGAAGCAAGCCCCCTGCACAGGGAGGCGAGGGGGGGCATCTCCATGGATACCATGCAAATCTGGTGCTGTATCAAAGGCCATACGCCACAAAATAGTTCTTCATGAGAGTGGTCATAAACAAGAAAACAGAGACACCAAGGGGGAAATAGACCAAGTGAGTAATCTACAGAGTGGGTCATCTCAACAAATTCATCCGCCTGGCAAGCTAATCCACAGACAGGATATTCTACTGAGTAATCTATTGCTACATGGTGGCAACAGACAAAGCAGCAATCTGCAATGGTGCTCACAGAATGAGACTAGCAGGAAGGTCCTCTGGTCCCTCCTCCTCCTCCCACTCCCAAGGCTGGGCAGTCCAGCCTCACTCCATTACTCACTCCGCCTCTGCCGTTTCCCCTTGGTCCCCTGGCTGCCAGCAGAGATGAGATGCATCCAGCTCAGAACCAGGGCCACCACACACAGTCCAAGCCGCATAGTCACTTGCCAGTTCCAGGCCCCTGGGAGGAGGGGTGGTCTCTGGGGGTGCAGGGCTCTTGCTAAAGCCTCCGGGGCTGGGGCAGTGGCAGTGGCAGGAGGCCCAAGCCTGGGCCGTATCCCAAATCCACCATAATCTCAACTGGGGATAGAGAGGGTGTAGGGAGCCCACTTCTCCATCAGCCCATAAGGAGGTGCAGAGGGCTTTCCTCAAAGGCACTTCAGGTGTTACATGGGAGATCCCTTTGTCACTTCAGCAGGGAAACCTCCAAAAACCAACCTGTTGGGGGAGGAGAGAGAAGGGTTAATATGGGGGTACTGTGGAGTTCCTTCAAACTATGCCTCTGACTTATGTCCCCTACCCCCCTCATGAGATCCCCTACCCAGAAGACAGAGAGCTCAGAATTTTGGATGTTGCAAATTACCCACCTGACACTCCCACAGGTGAAATGTGCTTCTTTTCCCAGCCTGCAGAGTTCCCTGACCTGGCACTGGAGAAGGCCACCCAAGTCGTCAGAACACAGTGGACACTCACAAGCTGTGTATAGCAGCTCCCCCCCCCCAGGGTAGCCAGTTATAACAGGAAGTCCTCCTTTCAGTCTACCCTGTAGATCTCATGCTGCAATACAGTCTCTTGAAGAGGAGCTCTCTCTGTCCTTCTCTAACCCCCTTAGCCTTCTCTCCCTATGTTGAGTCACCCCCCCCCCCATGCCTTTCACCTGTCCTGGAGCGAGACCAGCCCTCCCCTACTTACCACCCCCCCAATAAGCTGGCAGACCCTGCCTGGCCCTCTGGGCTTGGCGGGAGAAAAGGAAGTAAGGCTTCCCCCAGCCACAGAAACTCTGACACAGCAGGCCTGGCGGGCTGGCCTTTGTGAGAGGATAAAAGAGGCAACGATGCCCGCCCTGGTCAGAGACACAGAGAATAGGGCTAATCCCCCAGCCCAGTGAGAGCCAGGTCTCTGGACCCACTGGCTGGGGTGATGGGGGCAGATGGGGATGGGGGGGAGCTGGTCTTTCCAGTGAAATGAATCTGGGAAGTTAAAGCCCAACCTGGGAGTCTGAAGACAAAAACCGTCGCTTGGGACACCCAGGATCCCCCACTCCCTACACCCTCTCACATTGAAGATCTGCCCACATGAGGCCCCCCCAAACTTTGCTGAATGGCCACGTGGCTCACACAAGGACAGGCAATGACAGTGAATTCCCCCACGGCAGCAACGCAGGAAGCACTGCAGATGCCAGAAAAGCCTTACCCTCCCCACCACTGGACAGGTCATGGTGGCCTCTCTGAACTTCAGTCTCCTCATCTGTCACATGGAGATGAATACGCCTGTTTTGCAGGCTTGCTCTGAGAGTTGGCTGAGTCTGGACTTAACGAATGAGAAATCTGAAATGCTAGCATGGAGGTGCTGCTCCCACCCCCCAGGCCTGCTCTTTCTCCCCTTCACCTCTCAGGGAGGCCCCGTAGAGCCCACCTGCAAGGGAGATAAATCATTATCCCCACAAGGGAGTTGAGTGCCTCCCTCCCCAGCCTCTCCCACTGCCTTTGAAGGCCAGACACACTCAAGTGGTTAAGCTGCCTGTGAGAAGTGTTTACACAAGGCTGATGGATCCCACCTGGTGCCGTGGCCTGAGCCAGCAGAGATGCCCCCAGCCACCCCCGAATGCCAGCCCCTGCATGCCCCTCCAGTACTCCAGGCCTGACCTGCTGAAGTCATTCCAACCCTTCCCAGAACCCATCCCCACACCCCATGTCCCTCACTTTGAGTTTCTCAATCTGGGGTCTGCAGCCCTAGGTGCAGAGTCTTGGAGTTTGGTTATAGACCATGAGGACTAAGGGCATAAACTTCAGAGTCAGAAGGCCTGGCTTCATGCATTGGCCCCGCTACTTAGTAGCTGTTACCTTGGGCTAGTTACTTAGCCGATCAAAGTCTCTCTTCCTTTCTCTGTCAGACGGTTGTGTGCTTTTTATAGCTTTGGTGAGTTCAAATGGCTTATAATTGGGCCTGGCATCTAATGAAGACTTAATATTCTCTATGACCAGGACTTGTTATGTTCCACTGGTCCTCTAAAAAAGCAAATGGAATTAAAAAAATAATAATAATCTGTATACTAACCTTAATGAAAAAGCACTGTATTTGTAACTTCCATGTCTGTAATTATCTCTATGGTGATTGCCTTCCACCAAAGTTATCCTTCAGAGTGATAGGGCTGAAGCTTAATGGCATCATTTCTCAAATTAGGTGTGTGTAGGGGTGGCTGGTAAATACATCTTCAAGGCATTAGGAGTCCTTACAATTGACAGACATTGGAGGAGACCCTATCAGATATACCTAGTGTTAAATTCCAGGTCTGGCTGATTTTGGCCTCATCTGTGATCAATTTTCAAGGTCCTTGGAACAGCAAAAGTCTCCTATGTATATCTACATTCTCTGTGTGCTCCACACAGCATCCCACCCCACCCCCACCCACCACAATGTGCCTGTGCCCAAGCTCATCATGGTAGCATTCAGTGAATGTGAGCACCCATCCTCTCCCTTCCTCTTCTCCCCCTAGACTTTAGCTTTGAGTCCAGTCTTCCCTGTGCCCACCCAGCAAGGCTGTCCTGCCTCCCCTCCCACCTGAATCACCACCTGAACCATGACATCAGCTGGGAACAGGACAGACTAATCCAGATCTGAAATTAACTGCAGAAAATGATACTGGCCTTCCTCACCATGCATCACCAAATGGGAAAAGTTTCAAGCACTCCACAAGATATGTATAGATTCAACCCAGAAAGGATCTACACCTACCCTATGCTGGAACAAATAGCAGAGACTCTGGATGTGGAGGGGCATGTGCTAATCTGAAGGGCAAATGCCATTCAGCTCCAGCTGACTGCTGCTGGTAGGCAGAAATAAAGGCTCAGCTCTGTCAGACCTGATTTTTTGCAAAGAGGAGTTGAATGTTCCAAATTTTAGGTGAGGTCTGGTCCTAAATCTGGGAGCATCTGAGGCTGGGAGCAGTGCAAGCATCAAAGCCCCATGGGTCACAGGTGCCTGCAGCCATGTTCCTCCAGCTGGTACCTCCCTGTCATACACTGGGCACTGGGCACACGCAGCAGCCCAGAGCTGAGAGAGGGTTTGGGAGCTGTTGATGTTCTTGTAAATAGTCTGTCTCATTGTTTCTCTGTCTGATTTCCATTCCCCTTGGGCTAAATGGCACAGGCGGTTCCTTTGGGGAGGCCCATTCCTTTGCAGAGGCAGAGCTAGCGGTGGGAACCGCTGGCAGCCATCAAGGGCTCAGGCATGGGGGCGGCAAAGCAGGGCATTTTTGCCTCTGCCACGGCAGTGGGCAAAAGGTTCTCTTCACCCGGTGCTCCACCTGCTGTAGGCCCGGCTCTCATTGACTCCAATACAAATCGAGGAGGTAAGGAGAGTTATTCTCACTTTACTGGCTCTTGGCGTTGCAACAGTAAGCCCCACGTTTGCACCTCGCTGGAAGGGTGGGCAAGGAGAAGGGAGCTAAGGGGCGTGGAAGCGTGGCCCAGTTTGGGGGACAGACACCCCCCCCACACACACACACCGAGGTGCGGAAGGGGCTGGAGACTGCAGGGAAGCCACTTGCGTTATGTGGTTCAGGGTTGGAAGAGGCGGGTTGGGGAGGGGGACAGAGCTGCGGGCGAAGCTGAGGGCTTGGACCAAGTCCCGCCTCCTTCCCGCAGCCCACCTCCCACAAGCCGCCCCCCCCCCCAGCCAATGAAATAACTTTCACCTTTTTGCTTGCAACATTGTGAGGATAAATTGGTACTCCGTCCCAGGCCGGATACAGACCCCAAAATGTAAACCATTCAGATAATTTCTCATCAGCCCTCCGCTGGCGGGCAGGCGTGGGCAGAACTGCTGGGTGGGGGGTGGGACCAAGTGTGTGCCTCGGCACCCATTTGGGGTCAGAGAGTCTGCTTGAGCCAAGCCAGGTGCAGGGGCCACCCCCACTCCTACCCCCAACTCAACACCAAGGGCAGCGGGGGAAAGCCCGTCCCGGTGCTCGTAGGGTGCCAAGGACTCCCAGGCCCTGCCCTCTTCCGCTGAGGCCCCGCAGGTGCGGAGGGTGGGGGTAGGGGTGCGACCCACCTAAAGCGTCCCTACCTGCACCCACCCCAAGTAAAGGGGACTCGGGATGCCTGCGAGGCTGGTTGCACAAGAAAACTGCCCCTGAGCAAACGCATCCAGAGCCCATCCCTGCAGTCGCGTGAGCCCTGGGGCAAACAGCCGCCACGTCCTCCCCAAGCCGGCGATACCACCGTCTGTCCCTGCGCGCCCACCCCGCGGCTCAGCGGGTCCCTGCACCTCACCGCGCACCCGGGACCCCAGAGCACCCCGCTCGCCTAGCTCGGACCCGGGCTGGAAGGAACCGGGGGTTGCGCGGCTCGGGGCAGTCTGGGGCGAGGAGACCAGAGATGGCAGGGACCTGGCGGGCTCGGGAATCCGAGCTGGGAGTGAGGACCGTCACCGGGGGCTGAAGGGGTGAAGCGAACCCGGCAGGGGTGCGCGCTGGCTTTGAGGAAGGACTGGGAGGTGGAGGGGGGAGGGAGGGCTAGTGGGTCCAGGGTTGGGGGGCAGGGAGCAGCCAGAAGCCCCCTGCCTCACGCGGTCCCCCTCCCTGACCGTTCTGTCCAGCCCCGACGGGAGGGCCGGTGGAGCCCAGGTCGGGGGTGAAGGTGCGCTAGGGAGGAGGACGGAGCAATTGAGGGGGAACTCACCTCGGCGCTGCCAGCCGCAGCGGGGGCAGGCCCGGAGGGGCGAGGGCGCGGCCGGCTCTCCGCCAGCAGAAGGACTGTCCTGCGCGCCCGCTCGCCGGCGCTCCGCCCGCCAGTCCCCAAGTTGCTCAATCTGCGGGCGGATCAGATCCGGGCCGCCCCGCCCGGCGCATCGGTGCTCTAGGGTGGCTCGCTGTCCGCTGTGCCTCCTCAGGCTGTCTGCTCTGGGCTCTCCCGGCCCCAGACCGGAGAGGGGCCAGTTCCCCCGCTCGTTCGCTCGCACGAGGGAGGGAATCCCCCCAGCTTTACAGTCCCACCCCCCTAGCCGGCCCCTCTTTCCCGATCCGCAGCAAAAAACGGACTGGAGCACCAGGCCCGGGAGTCCACAGCCCCCTCCCGCATGCCCTGGGCTGTAGTCGCAGCCTCCCTCTCCTAGTGCTGGGTTGGCAGTCCCTGGACCCAGCCGGACCCTCTGCTCTGGCCTGTTCCCATGCCCCCTGCCTAGCACCCTAAGGATCCCATCCCATTCAGGCCCCTTGCAGCAACTCCGGGCCTCGACGTTCAGAAAAGGGGTCAAGGAGCCTGGGGTGGGGGTACCTCAGTTTCGCCATGGACCATCTGGCAAATGACCAGGAAAGGGCGAAATAGGGCCTTGACCACGCCTTCCTCATCCCAAGGTCAAGTCCTGGAGTGTGCCTTCCCAGTTCGCAGGAAATTAGAAGGGTTTAGTGTCCTGAGCAGCCAGGCGAGAACACCTCCCTGGCCACTGATGCCTAAGAGTGAGGGCTAGTTGGGAATACAACACATCCCTACTCCATCACTTGCTAGCTGTCTGGGTATGCCTGGGTTACTTAACATCTCTGAGCAGGTCCTCATCTCTTTTGAGGGTTGGGTGACATAAAGGACTCAAACATCTGGTTAGTGGTGGAACCTCTCTCCACATCTAAGGAATGAGTCTTGAAAGGCAGCAGACACCTGTGGTGGCCCCGGATGAAGTTCAAGTCTAGCAGGAAGGAGGGAGGGAGAGACTGTGGCAAGGAGCTGTGTGTCACCTTCCTGGCCAAAGAGGCTAAAGGGAATAGATGAAACTGTACTTAACAAGTTCAGTCAGAGCAGAAGGACTGTATTGATGGGAGGGTGATGATAGGGGGTAGTAGAAAAGACAGGCAGTGAGAACATCTCAGAAGAAAGAGGAAGCTCTGACTATGGAGACCGGGGACCTTCCACAGCAACCAGGATGCATGGACCCAGGGGACAGGGAATGGTGATGGCCAGAGAAAAGGAAGCCCTTGAGTCCCAAAAGCCTAGTGTCTGGGCTGGCTCAGCCAAGGCCTTGCCAAGTTTGCAAGAGAGAAACAACCATTTCCCAGCTGGTCCTGGGGGCCCCCTTCAGCCCCCCTCCACACCCCCTCCCCCCCGCCCCCGCCCCAGCCTTCCCCACCTCTCACTGGCCCTTGGCTCTGCTCCGTGCCTAATCAAACAACCCCAAATGCTGAAAACTCAATGTTTATTTTATTTTATTTTTTTACACACTTGCATAACTCCCTGACAAGCCACGCCAGGCATTGGGCTTTTTGTTTGGTTCTTATTTTGTTGCATTCAGGGAAAAGAGAGAGAGGGTGAAGGGAAGGAAAAACACAAACCACCAGCCTTAGAAGCTGTCTCAGGCCAGGCAGTGGGCTCGGGTTTCCTGCCTGAGGAAAAGTCTGTGGGAGTTGGGGGGCCTTGCTACTAGGTTCAGGAATGAGTGAGAAAGAGAAGAAAGCCACCTGGGTTAAGGAAGATAATGAATTAGAACCATGTGACAATAATGGCTGGATAATAAAAAGCATTTCTTGTGCACCTAATATATGCTGTGCACTATGCTTTGCTGCACATCTGTTGTCACCTAGTTTCTCAACCACCTTTCTTTCTTCCTTCCTCTCTTCCTTTGTTTCTTTTTTTCTCTTTTATAAGTGTGAATTCAGAGCCTCAGAAACAGCAAGGAAATCACTCAGGGATAAGGGCCAGCTAAGTTTCCATTATGCTAAAGAACTTACAGTTTTCCTGGGAGAGCTCTGTGACCCCAACTTTGTAGATGCTAGTTGTCCATTCAGCCTTAGAGTGCCTTTTTCATTGACCCTTCTCTGATCCTTTGAAAACACCTCCATGGGGGACCAGCTGGTAGCGCAGCAGGTTAAGCGCACATGGCCCAAAGCGTTAAGGACTGGCCTAAGGATCCTGGTTTGAGCCCCTGGCTCTCCACCTGCAGGGTGGTCACTTCACAGGTGGTAAAGCAGGTGTTCAAGTGTCTATCTTTCTCTCCCCCTCTCTGTCTTCTCCTCCTCTCTCCATTTCTCTGTCCTATCCAACAATAATAATAACAGCAATGATAAACAACAAGGGCAACAAAAGGAAAAAAATAGCCTCCAGGAGCAGTGGATTCATAGTGCATGCACTGAAAGCCCCAGCAATAACCCTGGGGGGGAAAAAACAGCTCCATAAAATTTTACCTTGCAAATCAGCCCCCAGATTCTGTGTACATAGACTTGCACCCCCTTCATCACAGGGCTCTGATTACCTTTCCCACTGCACTGGGACTGGACTGTTCAGTTCATCCTTGAGATCTTAGCATGGGGGCAGGAGGGGTGGGCGGTGGGGAAGGCACACCTGGTAAAGCACACATATCACCAAACACAAGGACCCGGGTTCAAGCCCCCACTGCTCTCCACCTGCAGGGGGCATGCCTCACCTCACTGAGATGAGACAACCAGGACTGTACTTGATGTTGATCCTGCACAGTTATTCAGATGATGTCTCAGCTCACTAAAACACCAAAGGTCAGGGTAGCAGTTCCTAGATATTAGTAAAATTCCTTATATTTTTCATTATCCATTTTTAGGTATGAATTTTCACCACCTGTGTAGACACTATCAAATCATATATCAAGAAGTGCAGAGGCAGGGATGATCTGGCAGTTCAGAAGCCATACTGAGAATCAGATTCTCCCCTCATATTCTCATTTTACTGTCCTCTGTGTGGACTACTGCCCTTTCTTTCATGTGCGTGTATGTGTGTGTGTGTGTGTGTGCATGGGGGGAGGTGGGAAGGAGAAGGAGAGAGAGAGGAAGAAGGAAAGAGAGAAGAGACCAGAGCCTTGCTCAGCTCTGGCCTAACGTAGTGCTGGGGACTGAACCTGGGACCTAAGAGCCACAGGAATGAAAGTCTTTTACATAACCACTATGCTGTCTTCTAAGCCAGCTTTTGTTCTTTCCTTTGTGAAATATTAGCATACTACTGTATCCTGGGTCCCAGGCTGGGAAATGGAGGGTAGAGAAATTAATAGCACAGTGTCTTCTCCAAAAGAAGTTTATTGTCTAGTGTGGGAGACAGATTCATTATAACACAAAGGAAGGGGTGATCACGACTCCTTGAGGACAGTAGAGAAGTTTCTCCAAGGAGGATATACTTGATAGACTTGTTGCCAGTGTGCCAGCCTAGGCACAAGAAGTGGAAAAGGCATCCCAACAGAGGCAATGATAAGTGCAAAAGCCCAACAGTCTGACATTCCACAGACCCCTAAAAGGTACAAGTGGTTCTACTTTGTGAGGCTTTAGAATGAGGGCAGTAGATGAGATTGTTTCTAGAGGTCTGGGAGGTGGCACAGTGGATAGTGTTGGGCTCTCAAGCATGAGGTCCTGAGTTCAATCCCTGGCAGAGCCTGTACCTGAAAGATGTCTGGTTCTCTGTCGCTCTCTCATTGATAAGGAAATAAAATCTGTGTGTGTGTGTGTGTGTGTGTGTGTGTGTGTGTGTGTGTGTGTGTGTGTGAAAGAGAGAGAGAGAGAGAGAGAGAGATTCCAGAAAGGTCTCATGTAGCAGGATAAAGAATAAGGACTTTACTTTTAGGGTGGTAGTTGTCCCTCTGGGGTTTATTTGATGGGTTAGAGGCAGGATTAGAGTTGTGTTGTTGAAACAGCACTGGGAAGCTCTTGTGAAGGCTGAGTTTGAAGGGGGGGGGGAGAACATAATGAGTGTAAGGAGGCCCAGGAGGAGAAGAAAAGAGATGTTCTGCTCTCCCCTTTCCTCTCACTTCCCTTCAGTGGGCTGGTTCTGTCCTCTGAAAGTCCACTGCCACCATAAACAGCCCTCCCAGACTCGGCACCTTGCAAGAGAACTCAGATTTCCTTATCACACACCTGAGATACCACAGACCTCACCTGCAGGGTCTGCAGCAAACACCCCTTCTCCCACACAGAGAGAAGGAACCTGCAGAGCCAGCCTTCACACTCGCCCCCCTTTCTAGCCTTTTCTTCATCTTGCAAATGCTCTGCTCTTTTTTCTTTCTTTTTTTTCTTTTGCCCACTAGGGCATCATGCTGGCATGATTCCACCACATTCAGAAGACTCTTTTTCCCCTTTTAATTTCAGATAGCAACAGAGAGGGAGACAGTCTGGGAGGTGGCACAGTGTATAGAATATTGGACTCTCAAGTCTGTGGCATCCCAGAGTGGTACTCTGGTTCTCTCATTCTCTTCCTCTCTCATAAGTAAATAAATATTTTTATGTAGGTGGAGAGAGAGAGATAGAGATAGAGAGAGAGAGAGAGAGAGAGCTGCTCCACTGCTCATGAGGCTTCCTCTGCTGTAGGTACTCCCATGTGTGTGGTATAGGGGCTCAAACCCAGGTCCTCACACATGGCAAAGTGTGTGCTCTTCCAGGTGAGCTATCCCTTGGCCCTACCTCTGCTCTTTTTGATCCATGCTCTTCTACCTCAGTTCTCAGTTCACCTGGGTTGCCTGCCACGTGCCCTGGGGTATCTTCTTTGATCATGTGGGACTTTGATATCTGTTTCCAGGTTCTCTTCTCCACTGCAGGATGAAGCATCATCTTGAAGACCTCATGCTCCATGCCAGTGCCACACCCAGCGCCTCCTGGACCAGGTAGATGGTACCCATATTCTCCTCCACTCTATTGCTATTTTGAAGTTCACATGGCTGCTGCTCCCTTGTCCTCCCCCAAACTGCTTCCTCCCTGAAATCGTAGATCCTAAGGTACTCAGACACCACCTCTCCATCATAGCCTCCTGCTCCAGACTTCTCATTCCTTCCTCCAAAATTCTTTTTTTTTTTTTCTCTTCTTTTCCTCCTCCAGGGTTATTGCTGGGCTCGGTGCCTGCACCATGAATCCACCACTCCTGGAGGCCATTTTTTCCCCCTTTTTGTTGCCCTTGTTGTAGCTTCGTTGTGGTTATTATTATTGCCCTTGTTGACGCAATTCGTTGTTGGATAGGACAGAGAGAAATGGAGAGAGGAGGGGAAGACAGAGAAGGGGAGAGAAAGATAGACACCTGCAGACCTGCTTCACCGCCTGTGAAGCGATTCCCCTGCAGGTGGGGAGCCGGGGGCTCGAACCGGGATCCTTACGCCGGTCCCTGCGCTTTGCGCCACATGCGCTTAACCCACTGCGCCACCGCCCGACCCCCCAAAATTCAATTCTTGATGTTTCCATTTCTCAGTCTTGATGTATGCACTGGTCTTGCCTCAACATCTCACCTGTCTTACTAGCTTTTTGCCTCTTCTTGCTAAGCTGCCCAAGAATCCCTCCAGTCACCTGCATGGCTAAGATCCTTGGCCACTGGCAGAGACTACTCAGATCACCCAGTCTCATCCTCATCATGACAGATGAGTTCACCAAGAGTGTGTCCCTCAGTTTCCTACCCTGACAACTAAACTCAGCATCTCCACCCAGAAACTCTTTCTCCCCAGGTTTTCCCTGCTTGGTAAACATCAACGAACCTGACAAATAGGCAGCTGGAAGTTGCCTTCCTCCTTCCCCCCTCCCACACCATTTTATTGACAGTTTTGTTGGATTTACCTCCAGACCATTTCCCAAGCCCATGTGCCATCAGCCATCTTCACTCCTTAAATGGGTGGTTGTAAAAGTCCCTGACTGATCCCCCTGCTTCCACACTATCCCCCTCCGTCAACGTGGGCTTTACAGTAGCCAGAGTAAACTTTAAAAATTAAAAAGCAGATCTCATCATTCATTCCCCTTGCTTAAAGCTTCCAGTGATTTTCCATCACACTTAGAATCAAATCCAAACACCATCCCTTATAAGGCCACATCCCTCCAGCTTTGTCTATCGCCTCTCTCCTGGCTTCAGACTTACTGGGCTTCTTAGCATTCTCTGATGACTCTAAATTCTTTCTCTCATCTCAGGACCTTTGCACAAGTTCTTTACCAGCTTTCCCTAACTATAGCTCTTCATTGGGTAGCTTCTTTCCCTCTTTCCAGTCTCAGCTTAAACATTGCTCTGTTAAAAAAAAAAAAAAAATATATATATATATATATATATATATATATGTCTTTCTCAACCTCTCCACTAAGTATTTGCCCATCATAGCTTCCTTTCTCATATCCTGTAATCCTGTAATCACTTACTTGTTCACTCAGTTACTAGTCTAGACTCCTCAGGGTTTGCATGTGAAGGAGCCCTCTTCTTTCCATTGCTATGTCACCAACAACCTCCTCACTGTCTCATCCTGAAGCTCCTGCCTACCTCCTTCTGCTGCTCTCTGAAATTCTGGACACTGCCTCTTTGGAATGCATGCCAATCATTCTGGTTCTTACTTTGTCCTTATATCTACCTTTCCTCCCAGTCTTTACCCAGCCCAAAGTTATCCCATAACCTTTGTCCTTCCCTTCAAAAGCATAACTATTGGGGGTGGGCAGGTAGTGACACACCTGGTTAAGCGCTTACATTACATACAGTGCACGAGGACCTGGGTTCAAGCCCCTGGTCCCCAACTGCAGAGGGAAAGCTTCACGAGTGGTGAAGTAGGGCTGCAGTTATCTCTCTGCCTTCCTCCCCTCCCTTCTCAATTTCTCTCTGTCTATATCTAATAAATAAATAAATGCTTTTTAAGAAAATAAAAAATTTAAAGATATAATTATCAATATTAAGGAAAGTAAGTGTGGTGGTTAGCTTTACATGCCAATTACCTTGGGCAGTGGCATGAAGATTCTAGGTGTTTCTGTGAAGGTATTTTGAGATGAGGTCAATGTTTAAGTCAAACTTTGAGTAAAGCATGACTTTAGCTCTCACCCTCTATGATATGAGTGTACTTCATCTAACCAGTTGAAGGTCTTAAGAAGAAAAACTTTTAAAAGACTGACCTCTTCTGAGCAAAAAGGAACTTGCCAGTAGACAACCTTTGGACTGGAACTGCAATATCCACTCTTCCTGTATCCCCAGCCTTCCAGCCTACCCTACAGATATTGAACTTGCTAAGCCATCACAACTGTGAGCCACACACACTACCAATTCCATTTCTTGGAAGAACCTTAATACTTTTAAAACTAAATGTTAGTTGCAAAGCTCCCAAACTTTTTCACATAGTAAGATCATCCTCACAGACTGAAACATCTTTAATCATGAGATGGTTCTACATACTGGTTCTATCAATAGTTCAAGTTAGCCACTTTTTGGTAGAATGAACTCATTCAAGTCCCCTGACTTTGTTTGTTTCACCAAGGTTTTGAAATATGATATTCCATACCTCAGGGAGAACTTTTTCTTTTTCAGTTTAAGACAGAGGCAGGAGGGAGAGAGACAGAGAGAGAATGAGAGATAACCACAACACCTGCCATGTATAGTGTGCCCATGTGTTACTGGGGACGCCTAGGTCCTCTTGCATGATGAAATATGTGCTCAACCAAGTGACCTAGCACCTTGCCCCCTTGGCATTTCTTAAACTGATTCTCCCTTAGTCTTTCCTATTTCAATAAACATGGTCTCTCATGGTATTTATTTGTATTCATATAAATTGTAGTCATATTTGTAGTCATATAAAAATAAATAAAAGACACATCTCCAGTCAACAACTACTTAAGGTGAAATTCAAGGGACATTCTTGATTGTCATCACTCTTCTGCTCCCCACTGCTGAGCCAATATCAAGCTGATGTACTTCTACATCCAGAAGGCTCCACAGATGCATGCACTGGACTCCATCTCCTCTGCTATATCACCCTGTTCAAACTCTATTGTCACCTTCCAAGTGCTTCTGGTCTTTGTTTTTACCCAACATCTACAGCCACCACAGTTATTTAAAAAAAAATATATATATATATATATATATATATATATATATATATATCACCATGTAGATTCCTATGCATTAGTATACTGAACTAATTGGCTTAAATAATGCAAATATATTAGCTTACAGTTCTGGAAGTCAGAAGTCCACTAAGGGTTGTTAGGGCTGCATACCTTCTGGAGTCTTGGGGGAAGAATGTATTTTTTTGTCTTTTACCTTTATAAGCCACCCACTTTCTTTAACTCATGTTCCTTTCTTTGCATCATGTTGACCAGTATCTGTCATCTTATCTCCTCCTATGACACTGATCTTCCAGACTCCCTTTAATTAGCACCTTTTGTTTATATAAAGCCACCAGGATTATCCAGGATAACTCTGCCAATTCAATATCTTACTTTATCATAACTATAAAATTTATTTTACATGGTCCAGGAGATGGCACAGTGCATAAAACATTGGATTCTCAGGCAGGAGGTCGAGAGTTCAATTCCCAGCAGCACGTGTAACAAAGTGATGCCTGGTTCTTTCTCTCTCTCCTCCTATATTTCTCATTAATAAATAAATTAAAAAAATATTTTTAAATAAAATTTATTTTACCATATTAGGTAATATATTCATAGGGTTTGAGGATTCAGGCATATTTATCTTTGGGGTGGGGCAATCTACCACAATATACTTAAGTGTCCACAGTGGTTTCCCATTGCATTTAAAATTAAAGAGAGACATTTCTCTTGATTTACAAAACACTGGACAGCCAGCCTGTGTTCTTATATTCTGCCCATGGTGGACCTCCTTACTGTCTTGAGTGTACCAAATCCAATTCTGGTACACTGGTACCAAAGTACTAATATTCCTTTACCAAAGTTTATAGGATTTCTTGCTACACTGGCAACTGATCCTTCATCTCTCTCTCTCTCTCTCTTCTAGTTTCTATTAAATAGGACAAAGAGAAATTGAGAGAGGACAGGGAGATAGAGGGAGGTAGAGAAAGACAACTGCAAGCCGGCTTTGCCACTTGGGATTCTTCCCCTTCCCCCCATGGGGAGCAGGAACTCAAACTAGGATCCCTGTATTGGGCTCTTGCACTTAGTACTATGTACACTTAACCAGGTACACCACCTGCCCCGCCTGGAATTTCCTTATATGTAATGCATGGTTTTTCTCTTGCTGCTTTTAGGACTCTTTCTTTATCTTTTATCTTTGTCATAATTATAATGTGTAGTGGTATGCATCTGTTTGGATTTTGTTTTCATTTTTGTTTGTTTGTTTCTTGGATATGAGTGTCTGTCTCCTTAGTTTGGAGAAATTTTTTTTCTAATAAAAATCTTTCTTTTTGCCTCTCTTCTTCTAGTACCTCTGTGTTATGAATGTTGTTCATCTTGGTGCTTTCCCATATTTGTCTTTTTCTCTTTCTTTTATGATACAGAGAGAGAAAAGGAGAAATAAAGAGAGATATTGGAAGAACTGCTACTCATGAAGCTTCCCTTTGCAGGTGGGGATCAGTGACTTGAAATACATGGTAATTTGTACACTTTATCAGACGTAGGAATCCAGTACAACATACCACACTGTTGGTATGCATGAGACCCCTTCTGTTTCATTTGGTTTAAATCCCCCCTGCTTAACACTATTCTATTTACATAACCACTTTATTCTATTTACATAACCACTGTTAACAAGTTCCACCCTCCCTCCAGGGCATTTGTGGTTCAGTGATAGGATTCTCGCCTAATCCACCCCCTCCTTGTCACACTCTGATTTTCGCCAATCACTTTTCTCTCCACCCTCTCTATGTCACATCCTGTTTCCACCCTACTTGGCAAGTATATATAAAGACAGCATTGTGAGTTGTACAGTACTGTACTTTGAGTTTAGCTTAGCTCAGCTTAGATTGCACTGCGTCCTGCATGAATAAAGAGATACTGCCTACAGCTCAACCATGAGTCCCTGGTCGTCTGTTACCCGCCTGTGAAGCCAGCCCGGCGAAAACAACATAACCCGTCGAAAACAACACCACACTGCTCCCCAATTAAATTTCTGTACCTCAGAGAATTGTGACTTATTGTTATGCAATGGGGTATTTCTTGGGAGAAAATGTCTCTCTGTCTTCTAACTGCTTGGCTACCATCCCTTGTTTATCTGAATTTTGAAATCTTGTTTATCTGAATTTCGTGTCTTTTTCTTTTTTATTATCTTTAATTACTTATTGGATAAAAACAGTCATAAATCGAGAAGGAAGGGGGAGAAAGAGAGGGAGAGAGATAGAGAGACACCTGTGGCACTGATTCACCACTTGTAAAGCTTTCCCCTTGCAGGTGGGGACCAGGGGCTCAAACCTGTGTCCTTGCATATTGTAACATGTATGCTCAACCAAGTGCACCACCACCTGGCCCCTTGTGTCTTTTTTTATACAGGGCGTTCCATGTATTGCAGCTTTGCTGTTATTGTAGGAGGTGGTAAACACAAATCCTCCTTATTTAATATCTTGACACCAAAATAAGCTCTACTATTATTATTATTACTATTTTTTTTTTTTTTTTTGGTCTAGAGCACTACTCAGATCTGGCTTATGGTGGTGCTTGGAATTGAACCTGGGAGCACTGGTGCCTCAAACATGAAAGTCTGTTGTGTAAACACCTGTGATATTTCCCCAGCTCTATATTTTTCTTAATAACACTTTATCTCTGCTTGGTGTCTTCTTACTATTACATACTTGTTTTTTGTCCATCTTTCCTATTAGAATATAGTAATGCTCAATGGTGGGACTTTCTCAAGTACTGGAATTCAATTGTATCTGTTGAATGCCTCGGTGAGTCTGAGTCTCATTCCTCCAACAGTATCTTCTATCTTTAGCCCACATTTGAGTCAAGCACTGCACTAGGAACTTCATACTCAAGCTAGAGTATTCATGCTCTATTTCTTTCTTTTTTCTTTCTTTTTTTTGCCTCCGGGGTTATTGATGAGGCTTGGTGCCTGCACTACCAATCCCAATCCACTGCTCCTGGAGGCTATTTTTCCATTTTGTTGCCCTTGTTGTTGTTGCCATTGCTGTTGTTGTTGGTGGTGGATAGGACAGAGAGAAATCAAGAGAGGAGGGGAAGACAGAGAGTGGGAGAGGAAAATAGACATGTGCAGACCTGCTTCACCACTTGTGAAGCGACTCCCCTGCAGGTGGGAAGCCAGGGGCTTAAATTGGGATCCTTACACCAGTCTTTGCGCTTCACGCCATGTGCACTTAGTCCACTGCACTACCTCCTGGCCACCTATTCATGTCTTATTTCAAGGTCATTTGGTAACAAAGAACAGAAACCCTTTCAAGTCAGCTCAATAAAAAGGTTATTAGACACTACAGTCCACTATCTGGGAAGAATCCAAGAAAGGGAACCAAACACAGAAGAGACAGGCTGCTTCATAGGAATAAGAAAAGTAGCTGCCATATCTATGTGGGAATCCCAAGATTCCCTAACTAGGGCACCAGATGATGGGGTGGTCTGGTAGTGCCAAAAGGGTCATCTTTAAAGTGTGCCGGTCTCTTGCCCTTATCTAGCTTTTGTAGAGGACCTTGTCTTCAATGTAGAATAATAGTGGTAGAAATTGCTCCATTCTCCAAAGGGAGGCTGTGTCAACATACTCTGCTAATTGAGGTAGAATGGTCTTGAAATGAGTGCAGTCTAGAATGTTCCTAGCTATGACCATAGAATGTGAGTTCAGACTGATAGGAATGCAGAGGTTACACAGGCTCCTGTGCTAAAGATGAATATGACCTGACTTAGGGCAGATTAATGGGGTTTACAGTTAACAGTATTTATCTACTTTCCCATATTTGCTTTCTAATTCTATTCCCAATTACCCTGATCCAATTTTCTAATCCAATTCCCAACTCTGACACCATCTTCCCAGACAATACTTTCAGCCCACCTACATGTTAGCCATCGAACTCAGACAAAATTAGTAAAGTCATGGGCCCCTTGGAATATACCTAAAATAGATTTTCTAGCTTCTTCCAACATGAAGACCCCAAATATCACCTGTTATATTCTTACCTTTAAGTTCCTGATTATTAAACAATTCATTCTACCTAATATCTTAATGCTTTTCAGACACCAAGTTATAGTTGCTACCATGATGCCAACCTGACATCCCTGGGCAGATGGCCTCACCAATGTGTGCTGGAACCCCACCTCTCCAGAGCTCTATATAACTAGGGAAAGACAGAAGCAGACTGAGGCTATGGATCCACTTGCCAATGCCCATATTCAGCAGAGAAGCAATTACAGAAGCCAGTCCTCCCACCTTCTGCATCACTTAAAGATCTTTGCTCCATACTCCCAGAGGGATAAAGAATGGGGTATCTTCCAATGGAGGGGATGGGATATTGAACTCTGGTGGTGGGAAATGTATGGAATTGTACCCCTTTTACCCCACAATCTTATTGATCATTATTAAATCACTAATAAATTAAAAAAGAAAGGTGACTATCATTCCCTCCCTGTCTCTCCCTCTATGGAGCCACATGGTCATTTCTGTCTTAGCTACTATGCCTTCTATCTCAAGAAAAGCTTCCTCTACTTATACATGACCACTCATGGTTCAGTACAACCCCAGCTTTCAGTCCAGTTGCCCTGAACTGAATTGCTAGTAGGCCCTTAGTTCAACCATTTGTGGAAGGGCTGATGAAATCACAGGAACATGGGGCTGCCCAGTCAGGAGTCTTCAGGAGGGATTGTAGAAGAGGCAAAAGTCTAAAGAAAGGAATGTGAAGGGACAGGCACCCCCAAAACATGTGTACTCTAAAACAGAACACTGAGCATATGTCAGCACTTAGTTGCTCTCTTTTTCAACTGCCCTTCCCTTCTGCAGTTCCACAGTTCTCTGTCTCCTCAATATGTCTATTCGCAACTTGGTTCTCTTAGCTTCACACTAGTCATTACTTCATGCTTCCAGAGATCTCTTTTAATTCAATTGATTAAAAAAAAAAAAAGATGACCCTTTCTTCTGTTTTTTTTGGGTTTTTAAAAAAATTTCTTTATTGGGGGATTAATGTTTACATTCAACAGTAAATACAATAGTTTGTACATGCATAACATTTCTCAGTTTTCCACATAACAATACAACCCCCATTAGGTCCCCAGATGACCCTTTCATGCAAACAGTCTCATCATTCCAGTTTTCTTGTCTTTAAGCCATCCTGTCAACTTCTAGGCAACCAACTCCAACCCCCTGCATCTCATTACCTATCTCTGACCCTGGAAGAAGTCCATGCCTTCCTAGACTCTCTCCTGGGGTTAATCTTTTACCTCTTGTGTTCATCTCTAGAGAAGTAGTGACACATCATCCCATGGCTAAGTGATTAAGCTCAATGCTTTGGAGTCAGACAAACCTGGTACCAAATCCCAATTCTGCCTGTTAATTTTGTGATGTTGGCAAGCCTTTTGAAATTGGAGAGATAATGATAGTTCTCTCTCTAGAGAGGCATTGTGAAAACTGATGTGATGCATAGAAAGCATACATATGCAGCTTTTTCAGTAGTTGATTAATTTTTAGCACTGTTTCAGGAAAACAAAAATCAGTCTGAAATGGTTCCTGATCTTAAGGAGCTTGAAGCTTCAACAGATCTGCTTCACTCACTGCAATAGCCTTTGGACTCCATGTCTGTCAAAGCCATTCATAAGCTGTTATTTATTATGTCATGAAATTTTAACTATATGCTACTTGTCCTCATTTATAACAGAAATTATGATTATTTGAAAAACACAGTGGTGGGTTAGCACACTCCATTTTTTTTGGCAGTGCCAGGGCCTCATGCACATATAATTTCACTGCTCCCAAGTCAATACTTTTCATTCTTTTTATTTCAGATAGGTAAGTAGATAGGGAGAGAAATTACAGCAAGAGATTCTCTCCCCTTATATATATTACCAGAGCACTGCTCGTCTCTGGTATATCGAGGTGTGGGGGATTGAACCTGGGACTTTGGAACCTCAGACATGAGAGTCTCTTTGCATAACCATTATGCTATCTACCCTCACCCTCTCTTTGCTTCTCTATCTCCCCTCCCCCTCTCAATTTCTCTCTGTCCTGTACAATAAAAGAAAAGAAAGAATTAAAAATGGCCACCAGAAGCACTGGATTCACAGTGCAAGCACCAAGACCAAGTAATAACCCTGGTGACAAAAAAAAAAAAAAAAAAAATCTGTTATGCCCGAGACTGGATGTGGAAGGCCTTGAATGCCAAACCAGAGAGTCAGACCTTAGACTATACAAGGCCGAACAGTCTCCCAGACTCCGAGAGGCTAGGATTTCTAACCTCCAGCCCAAACATTACTCCTGACCCCAGACCCTGGCTCTTCAAGGGTGTGCCCAGCACCGACTACCTGCTCCGTGATGCACTTCCATCAGCAGCACGGCCCAATTTCTTTTTTCTTTCCTTCTCTTTCTTTCTTTGTATTTGTCAACACAACTTCTTCAGGTATCTTTCTCCAGGCCTCCCAGGACCCTGCTTTGTCTGTGGAGAGCTGGGTCTAGTGGCAGGCCAGGCCAGGATCTGTAAGGCAAAAGCAGTGCAGATCCAGATGTGTGCACATGGAGACTCAGCACACACATATGCAAACCATGCACTAGTACAAATATGCATAGCATCCTTGTCCTCTGGGCGCTGATCCAAGAGAGGCAGCAAGAGCCAAGAACTGGGTCACAGTGTGCGCCAGATACACCTGGAAGCCCTGTCCTGTGCCCTGCATCCTGCACCTCAGGTCCATGCTCAGGGGTCATCCATGTAAGCTGATGCTGGGGCTGATGGAGGAGGAGGTGTCTGAATGCAGAGCACACGGGGTGCCTTGCCAGGTAAACTGAGTCACCAGAAGGACTTCCTATGGGTCTGTGAGGCTGTGTAGGCAATGTCGCCCACCATATGACCCTCTTATGCCAGGATGTGTGTACACACAGACACAGACACAGACATCCCCAACACACACATACAAACAGTGGCTGTGACTTGGTTGGGTGTACAGTGAACAGAGAAAGAGCTTTATAGTCAGGCAGACCCAACTCTTCCAGTCATATGACTGTATGACCTTGAGCAAAGCACTTGACCTCTCTGAGCCTTGGGTGGATATGATATAACATGGAGATAGGGAGCTGGGTGGTAGCGCAGTGGGTTAAGCGCACATGGTGCAAAGCACAAGGACCAGCGTAAGAATCCTGGTTCAAGCCCCTGGTTCCCCACCTACAGGAGGTCACGTCACAAGTGGTGAAACAGGTCTATAGGAGTCTTTCTCACCCCCTCTCTGTCTTCCCCTCCTCTCTCCATTTCTCTCTGTCCTATCCAGCAACAATGACAGCAATAACAATAACAACAATGATAAACAAGGGCAACAAAAGGCGAAAAAATAGCCTCCAGGAGTAGTGTAGGCACCGAGCTCCAGCAATAGCCCTGGAGGCAAATAATAATAATAGCATGGAGATAGTGCCATACCTCCCTGGTAGAGTTATAACAGAATAGCAGGTGTAAATTCATTTATGCCACATACTTTGTTGAATGCCTGCTATGTGCCTGGCACTGCAGGTGCAATAGTGAACACACAGGTGCTTCTGCTTTTGTGGAATTACACTCTGGGATGCGCATACAAACACAAGCATGGTCCTCACAGCATACAGTAGGTACTCAATGAATGCTGACTTCTTTTTTTTTTTTTTCCCTCCAGGGTTATTGCTGGGCTCGGTGCCTGCACCATGAATCCACCGCTCCTGGAGGCCATTTTTTCCCCTTTTTGTTGCCCTAGTTGTTGCAGCCTCATTGCGGTTATTATTGCCATTGTTGACTTTGCTTTGTTGTTGGATAGGACAGAGAGAAATGGAGACAGGAGGGGAAGACAGAGAGAGAGAGGGGGAGAGAAAGATAGACACCTGCAGACCTGCTTCACTGCCTGTGAAGCGACTCCCCTGCAGGTGGGGAGCCGGGGGGCTTGAACCGGGATCCTTACGCCGATCCCTGCGCTTTGCGCCACGTGCGCTTAACCCACTGCGCCACCGCCCGACCCCTGAATGCTGACTTCTTACTCTCCTCTCACCTGGTAGCCTGTCCTGGGAAAGGAGCAAAGCATAAAGCTTTTCCTCCCTCTGGGGTTCTTACCACCAGCCCACATACCTGCAGAAACCTCTGGCTCTTCTTTCAAGGGTAGGAGTGGGATGGGTGCATGGTGTCAGACACTATGACTGTCCAATAGCTACCAGCAGAGCAGGGTATGTTCTGCCATTAGCCTTGGGATGGGGAGGGGGAGAAGGGCCGATGGCCTGGCTTGTGATGGAGAGCCCCCCAATTGGAGGGCACAGAGTAGCTCTGTGCGCCAACATTGTCTACCACCCAGCATCACCCCTCCTTCTCCCAGGAGCCCATGGCCCCTGATATGTGGGGATCTGATGGGCAAAGTGGGTGTGATGTGAGAGGATCCTTAGTGGAGAGGCTGCATACTGTCATCCAGGCAGGGTCCCACTGTGCCCTCCCCACTCTGTGGGGGCCTGGATGGGAATATGTGCCAAAGGGGCTCCTGGGGGTGCAGCATGCCCTGGAGTGGTGTCTGCTCAACTGGTTCCAGCAGTAAGTCAGCAAGATTTCCCTGGGAACCTGCTTAGGGCCAGAGACTTTGGTGGCCATGACCTTCCTGGATCCTTGCCTCAAAGCCTTCATCCTGTATGTATTTGTAAGGCAGCAAACGAGTGCTCAGAGAGATTCACAGCTTTCCCCCAAGTCATAGTTTAAAGACTTGAGCTTGGGTCTGTCCTTAGTGCAGGAACAGAAGAGAGAAGCTAGCTATTGCTCAAAGCACAAGCAGGAGGTGGAAGGGAACTATCAGTGAAGCCTCCCAATATACCTGTGTAGTGGCAACCAACCAAAGAAGGGGGTTCCCTTGCCCCCTGCCCTGGGTGCATGGAGCCCTAACAAGGCACAGCTCTTCTCCTATCTGCCTTGGGGTCTGGTTTGGAGGCACAGAGGCTGACTCATAGGCAGCTGGAAGGTTCTCTGGGGAAGAGTGCAGCAAGGCATGATGGGGCCCTGGAGACCACTCCTTGCCTTCTATTTCTCTTAACTCTTATCTTCTCAGCTCCACAGCCATTCACCACTATGCCCACCTTACTGGATGCTAAGGGGGCTGGGAAAGGCACCCACTGAGCCCTGGAGCACCAAGCAGGCAGGCTCCTGGGTTGGGCTGACCGAGCCATAACAGAGAGGTGGGTGGGAGATAGGGGAGGTAGGAGAGCCAAGTGTGAAGGGTTCTTGTTTCCAAGTTCAAAGTCCAGATCTGGGGGTTGGGGATGGTGGGCAGGAGGTGCCAACCAATGAACTATCTGGGAAGAGGAGCCATCACCCTGACACTTCACCCTACTGATTTGTTCCCCACCCATCACAACTCCTTTCACCTGGAGCCTCTGGAGAGTTCTTCCAGAAGTGGGGTTACAGGGACAGGTACTGCCAGGTGTTAGGGGATGTGTTTAGCACTCCCCAATCTCCTGACCCCAGGCCCCCACAGCTGGGTAGGGCAAAAGAGTTCCCAGCCTGCTGAGAATCTGAGGAATGGTTGACCCCAGCCCCCAACACAGCAAGTGTAGCCCTGTGAGCCCAGCTGTCCTACCCATGGGTGCCTGCCCATCCCCTGAGCACCCCAGGGTGTGCGTGTGTGGATGAGCTAAGAGAAGAAGTACAGGTGTAAGTGTGAACTGGGGTTGGGGTGCACGCATTTGGGCTGGGTTACTGAGCATGCGTGCAGGTGCAGCTGTGGACCTGAGACAGGAACCATAGACCCTCAAGTTTCCCGGGGACCCTAGAGTTCCTTCCATCTCACCTAGTACCCAGGGATTCAGTGTGTGGGCAAACATGCATGAGGGCCGTGCACATGCTCAGAAGGAGGTAGAAACAGGAGCAATGACACTCACAGGTGCCCTGTTTTCCTACCTGGCTTCCACATAGGCCTTTAACCAGCACAAAGACCCCCAGAGGTAAGGAAGGTGGTAGCCTGTTGTACAAACAAGGGGGTTGGGGGCTTAGCAGATGAATGTAAGGTCACATAGCTCAGAGGCTCCACATCTAGACTGTAACACAGGCCACCCTATGACCTATAGGGTGTGTGTGTGTGTGTGTGTGTGTGTGTGTGTGTGTGTGTGTGTAGATAGTAGACTGCGTGGGGTGAGGGTGAGGGTGAGGTCTCCCGAGGGGACAGGTATAGGAGATGCAGGGGCCTGAGACTGTGTACACTGGGCTGTGCTTGTCGATGGCTGGGGCAGGGTCTGAGACACTCATGAGCACTGAGCTCTCCTGTGGCAGAGGGAAAGGCATGGCCATCTGAGTATAAGTGAGGCTCAGGGAGTGGATTGTAAGGGTCTCCAGGGAAGAGGGAGACACACAGAAAGAGTCTGGAGGAAGCTGCCAGTCCATGTGCCTTTGAGTGAGGGTGTGTGAAACGCATGGAGTTTTCCTTTTTTCTTTCTTTTCTCTGACTTCAACCAGGAACAGATGTCTGAGCAGGCTAACGAATTGGAAACATCTGAAACAACTGTCCGAGCTGAAGTATAATAAATAGACCTTTCATCACATTCCCTGGAAGGGGATCGCTGGGGACAGGCTCCAGGGAGCATTTAGAGGGGCTGGGGGTTGACAGTGCACGGACAGACAGACTAGTCTCCCCTCTCCCAGAAAGGACAGACTCCCCTGAGAGGGTGGAAGGACAGCCCTACTCCCAGCGCCTCCTGGATGACAGGCCTCAGTTCCCCACCTGCATAGTGGACTTGCTATTAGTTCTGGGTCCTGAGCCCTGAAACCCCAAAGGTAAAAGCTCCTTGAACTTCCAGACAAGCTGACCATTAGCCATACTTGCTGCTGAGGCCTCCATGAGCCAGTGCCCACATCCCTGCCACCCTTGGACCTGGCCTCTGTACCCCTACATGCAAGATGGATTTGAATTTTCCAAAACATGGTGCCCTATCCTTCTTGGCTCCCGTGTATTGGCCTGAAGGGTCTCATAAGAGAAGAACAGCTGGGGCTGTTGGGGGCATGCAGGGGCCTGGAGAGGGTGGCTGGACACCCCCACCGCACATTGTGGCCTTCTCCCAGGCCCACATCTGACACAGCTGCACACACACGTTCTTGGGAACTTCCAGGGGAATGAGGCCCAGAGGCCTTGTTCTGACACGAGCCAGATGCAGTGTCCAGGAATTCCAGGGAGAACAAGGTAGGCAGAGATGGGTCCAGTGAGCACAAGTCTCTGTTCTGGGACTCTGATAGGTTGGGTAGGGGCAGACAGACCCTCAAGGCTCAAAATGTACAAGAGGTTGCCAGAAATTCAGACACCAGGGATTTCAATCTCAGAGACCCCAGGGACTGCATCTCAAAGGAGAGGGGGCTCAGGAGCGCTCCTGAAGCTTGCCAACCCAGGTCTTTTGTTTGAGGGTTCTCTGCAATAACAGCAAAGACACCATTCCCTAATCCTCCAAAGCCAGGGGAAAAGAGGGTAGAGGGTCCTGACTATTCTTCTGGCCTACAAGTTGGTAAGCTTGGCTGTCTAGGGGAGCTGCTAAGCCTTAGCTTCTGTCTCTGTGAAATGGGGTGCACAGGGTTATTGGGAGTTTTGGCTGCAGAAGCTTGGGGGTAAAAAGGGTCAGCATTGATGGATAGCTAGTGTAGCAGAAATGTATGAAATTTGCATGCCAGAAGCTCCAGGTTTAATCCCCAGCACCACCAATAGACCAAGTTGAGCAGTGCTCTGATAAACCAATAAAGATCAGTGCTACATTCATTCATCACATGACCACTGAGGGTTTACTCTGGGCCAGACCAGGAGTTTATAATAATGACTGAGGGCTCCCACCTCCAGGTCTTTGTTAATGTTGTTTCCCCTGTTTGGAGTACCCTTTTCCCCCCTCTTCCCCTGGATACTCCTACTTACCCTTCTATTCTCACCGTCAACACCCCTGACTCAGGAAAGCCTTCTGCAAGCTACTGCTTAGGTCAGGATGCCTGCTTCGTGCTGCCCTAAAATCCTGCCTTCATCCTTTATAAAGACCATCACCTGTGATTGTGACAATCTGATCATGGATGACACACCTTCTGTCCCCAGCACCCCCCCCCCAAGACTTCAAACTCATGGCGACAGGCACTACACCCACCAAGTTCACTGCTGTAGCCCCCTCCTCTGTCAGTGTCTAAGCACGTGGTTGTAAACACCTTTGAGCTAATATTTATGCAGCATTACTTCCTGCTAGGTGATAGTTCTGTGAGTTTTGCAGCTAACAGCTTACTTGATATTAACAATCCTTGAGGAGGCCAGCAAGACTGCTCTCCTGGACCAGTGGAGCCTGATCTCTCTGTGATAGCTTCCCCCATCCCCCCCACACCCCTATTTCTCCGTCTCTGTCTTTAAAAAGTTGGCCTGGCTTCTTTACCCCATCTTGAATGGAGCTTGAAGAAATCATGTTAAGTGAGATAAGTCAGAAACTGAAGGATAAATATGGGATGATCTCACTCATAGACAGAAGTTGAAAAAATAAGATCAGAAAGGAAAACAGTAAGTAGAACTTGGATTGGAGTTGGTGTATTGCACCAAAGTAAAAGACTCTGGGGTGTGTGTTGGGGGTGGGGGTGGGTTTCAGGTCCTGGAACATAAAGGCAGAGAAGAACCTAATGGGGGCTTAATTGTCATGTGGAAAAATGAGAAATGTTATACATATACAAACTATTGTATTTTACTATCAACTGTAAACCATTAACCCTCCAATAAAGAATTTTTTTAAAAAAAAGTTGACCTGTAGTGGTGAAGCCCTGGTGATGACAAATAAAAAAGTAAAAATAAATTTTTAAAAGGAGAACAGAAACAAAAAAAGAAAGAAAGAAATACCTTGAGAAGATAATTAATGGTCTCACATTTCACAGGTAGTAATCAATGAATCAATGAATCAATGACATCAGATGAGGTCACCTTCCAGTGAGGGAAGAAGGTAACTGGTTATAACAGAGAGAAAAGGTACATACAGGATCCTGGAAGCACTAACCTAGGGATTAATAAAGGGAGAGAGAAAGAAAGTAAAGAGGGTGGGGGAGATAGCATAATGGTTAGGCAAAAAGACTCTCATGCCTGAGGCTCTAAAGTACCAGGTTCAATCCCTTGCACCACTATAAACCCAAACTAAGCAGAGTTCTGGGGGGAAAAAAGAATAAAGGAGAGGAGCCTGGGGCCCAGGGGGTCCAAGCCTCAGGCCCCAAGAGAGGCTAGCCCAGCACTAGCTCTGCGTGGTCCCTCTGGCTGCCGGCAGAGTGGAGGTTCTTCTTTACACAAATCAGATCTCTTTCCTCCCTTCAAGCCCAGGACACTCTGCCCTCAGTCATCGTGCCCAGGCTGGGGCAGAGGAGGAAGACTGGCCATCCTGACCTGCCCCTGCCTCAGTCCTCACACTCCCATTTCTCCTGAGCTTCATGGGGACAGAGGCCTGGGCCTCCTGTTCCTCCTCCTTTTGTTTAATCAAACAAACCAGATGTTCTCAACTTGGACTGGACAAGGTGTCCGCCCTAATCCAAACCAATGCTTCACTTTGGCAAGCCCCCCCTGCCTCACCCCAGGGAGCCTCTTGCCCTCCCATCCCCCTTTTAGATTCAGCCTGGGGCTCCAGCACCTGAGGTTCTGAGTCATCATAAGTAGCAGCTCAACATAGCCTGTCTGACAGAAGTCAGATGTCGTGAGAACTCCTTGACCTTGGAGCCAAGACCAAGAGCTGGGTCTGTCCCTGGGTGATGTTGCCTTCGCTGAAGGAGGGAAGGGGGAGAGAGGGTTGGCCAAGCAGGGATGGGATGGGATGAGATCGATTTCCAGTTTTCCTCCCGGCCCTGCAACCCTAGGTTTCCATGCATGTGACTCTGCCCTGAGATTGGGGACATGCCTGAGCATGTCTGCGTCTGTGAGTGTGCTTTTTGGGGAGCATGTACTCCCCTCCCAACACACACACACACACACACACACACACACACACACACACACACACACACAAAGTGAAGTGGAGTGGGGTGTGCGACTCTAAGCGTTCAGTGGGGTGTCTACGTGTGCACACAAAGGGCTGTGGGAATGTGGACTGGAAGGACAGGAATGTGTGGGTGCCTAGTTGAGTCTGAGTGAAGGGGGGTCTCACGTGGGCTTGCCGTGTGCCTGCAAGGTCCCAGCAGGGCGTGTTTATGTGCAGTGGGAAATGACGAAGCTCCGGCCATTTGACATTCACACCCTTCCCTGTCCAGGGCGGCCCCTGCTTTGCCTGGGGCCTGGCTCAGACTCTCAGAGGTTTCGGAACTTTTGAGCAGGCAGCAGCTTGGCCCCTCGCAGTCACCCAGACAGACCCACTGGGTGGGGAGGAAACTGGAGCCTTCGGTGGCTCCTGTGGGCCTAACTCAGTTACATGGTCATTACCCAGCTTCTCCTCTGGGAGCCCAGCAAGGCGAGGGGAGGGGGAGGGGCTGGGAGGCTGGGGGGCTAGGGCGGAGGCGGGGTCCCCTCCCCCAATCACTGCTGGCCTCCTGCTGGGTGTGGAGAAGAGTTGAGGGATGGAGCGTGGTCCTAGAAGATTGGTCTAAGGGGCCCCACCTAGCAGATGGGGAGCCCTGATCCCTGGGGAGGCACTAGAGGAACCTGGAGCTCTGCTGCTTCTTTGAGCCCCAGATACACGGGAAGACAGTGTTGCATGCCTGCTCTGAAGGCCTGCTTGGAACGCCAGCTTCCTAGCCCTCTGGGCTGACACTTGGAGAGTGCTGGGAAGTCACCTTGGGGAAGGGGGAAAGGCCTGACCGCTCTCCCCCCTCACACAAGATGCAGTTACTCACACCCCCCCAAACCTTCACAATTAAAAGTGTGGTTTGAAAAAGCCAACGCCAGCCTAATGAGAAGCACATTGTCTCCTAGAAGAAGCTGGAGGGAAAGAAGAGGGCAGCACAGCACCCTGCCGCCCAAGGGAGGGCCTGAGCGCCCTCTACCAGGCCCTCCCCCTCCCCAGGATCCCCAGGCAAAGGCCTGGGGCGGGGGTCATTTGGAAGCCAGATGTGCAGCTCCAGCTCCAGCCTCTTTGAAGGAGGGGAGAAGAGAGAGAGAGAGAGGGAGACACTGGGAATCAAACAGATGTAGATGCTAGAATTTGGGCTCCATCACTTACACATGAACTGTGTGATCTTAGGCAAGGTTCTGAACCTTTCTGACTAAAGCCCTCCAGCCCCTGTGGGCTGCCAGAGTGTGAAAGTAGATCATTCCCCAAAATGTGCAGAGAATGATTGGGAAGAGCTGCTTGAGGAGGGAAAAGCCACAGGGGGCCTTCTGAGTGCTGGCTGCCACGGAGAGAAAACTAGATCCAGAGGCCCCAGCTCTGTCCCCAAGCTCCCTCCGTGGGGACCAGGCCTGCACAGGTCCTGGTTTCTAGGTGTGCAAGTGAAACTGCAGGTTGAGGCCATTAGACTGGTTTCTTTCTTCTTTTATTTTTTTTAAATATTTATTTATTTATTAATTTCCCTTTTCTTGCCCTTGTTTTATTGTTGCAGATATTATTGTTGTGGGATAGAACAGAGAGAAATGGAGAGAGGAGGGGAAGACAGAGAGGGGGAGAGAAAGATAAGACACCTGCAGACCTGCTTCACCGCCTGTGAATCGACCCCCCTGCAGATGGGGAGCCCGGGACTGGAACCAGGATCCTTATGCCAGTCCTTGCACTTTGCGCTACCTGCACTTAATCCGCTGCGCTACCGCCCGCGCTCCCTAGATGGGTTTCTGTCTGAGCTGCACACTCACTCTGGGTGACCATACACAAGCCAATGCCCTCTGCCAGCTATGGTGTTCTGCTCTGTAAAGCAGAAAGGGTGACAGTACTGCCCATCCCTTGGTGTGGGGAGTGTTCCTTCCTCTGCCTGGCATTAGTAAGCCTGTAAAGAAATGGCCCTCTCTGCCTCTGACTGTCTGTCTCTCTCATCAACCCTGTCTCTCCCTAGCCTATTTAAGGTGATCTGACATTTACTTATTTTTTTTTCTTTTTTTTTACCAGAGCATTGTTCAACTCTGTCTTATGGTAGTGCAGTTGATTGAACATGGGACTTTGGAGCCTCAGGCATGAAAGTCTCTTTGCATAACCATTAGTATCTACCCCTACCCACATTTACAAATATAATCATTTAGAGTTTCTAAAAGACCAGCTGGCCCAGGAGGTGACTCTGTGGTACACAGGGAGCAGGACTTGTGTACATGAGGCCCTGGGTTCAATCCTCAGCACCGCATGATGCCAGAGTGAGACTCTGGTTCTCTCTCTATTTCATTAAATAACCTGACAATTATTTAATTAAAAATAGCCTGTGGTGGTCTGTGAGGGTACATGTTCAGTGCCGAGAGCACAGGGCTTGTATGCATGAGGCCCTGGGTTCGATCTCCAGAAATGCATATTCCATAGTGGTGCACTGAACATGAAAGATATCTCTCATAAAAGATATCAAATACCCTTATGAACTCCAGTGTCCCTCACCTAGTGAGTGGCCAGTTGTCACTCAGCGCCCTGAGGTGCAGCCACCCCTGGAGCCTCCTTAACAACAGCAGAGTAAGCACTGCCCCATGCTCTGCCCTGGGTGAATCTCTGCGTGTGAGGCCGAGCACAAGAGGGCAGCCACAACAGAGTGTGGGCTGTGTGGCTCCCCTCAGTGGAAATGGCCAGAAAAGGCAAATCCAAAGACTCTGCAAAATAAATTATTGGGTGCCTAGCTGAGGGTGGGGATAGGGCTATTTGGAGGATGAAACGGTCCACTCTCAAAAACTGGATCATGGTGATAGATGGACAGCCCTGAATATTTACTACCATCAAATTGTACATACAACATGGATGGGCTTAACATTCAATTTATTTATTTGTTTATTTTAAAGATTCTCTTTTTTAAAAAAGCTATTTATTTGTTGTTGGATAGAGACAGAAAGAAATTGAGAGAGGAGGAGGAGATAGAGAGGGAAAGAGACAGAGAGACATCTGATGTCCTGCTTCACCACTCATGAAGCTGCAGATGGGGACCAGGGACTTGAACCTGAGTTCTTGCACATTGTAATGTGTGTGTGCTTAACCAGGGGCACCAACACTTGGTCCGTGAATTTATTTTTATATTTATTTATTTATTTATTTGCCACCAGGGTTATCACTGGGACTGGGTGCCTAGACTCCACTATTTCTGGGGGCCTATTTTTTCTTTTTGTTCTGATAGAGACAGAGAAATAGAGAGGTCAAGAAAGGGGAAGAGAGAGAAGAAAGACACCTGCAGCACTGTTCCACCACTTGTGAAGTTTCCCCCTGCAGGTAGGAAACAGGGACATGAACCTGGATTCTTATACATGGGAAAATGTGCACTTCATTGGGTATGCCACTGCCCAGTCCCTATATATTGAATGTTATACCTTAAAAAAGTTTTAAAAAAATGTCTTTAGACCAGAGAGATGGGTTTCTGTTGGGCATTACGCCAGGGCCCCTGCTCCATCACTGATACGATGGTCTATTTACATAATCATTGTTTTGCCTGTAGGGTATTGGTTAATCCCACTAGTTAGAACCTTCGCAACAGCTGCTATGGAAGCTGTCTACCTTTGTGCTCTTTTCTTTTCTCCACCCCCTCTCCTAGCCATTTCCTTTTCCCACTTGCCACCTCTGGTTAAAGATATATATATATAAAGGCGTTGTCTCTGATTAATAAAGGATTGCGTTGCGTTCTTGCTCCGCCATGAGTTCCTGGTCTCTCTCCCGCATCGCTGAGTAAACAGCAGCCCAGGTTGGCTCTGGTCGAGCTCTCTCCAACCCAGAGAGCACGTGCCCAGGAAGAAACACCCTCACGCTAGCCCGACAGGTTTCTGGGAGGTGGTGCAGTGGATAAAGCACTGAATTCTCAAGTGTGAGCTCAGGACTCAGACTCCAGTATGATGCTCTGGTTCTTTCTGCACCTACTCCACCCCTCCCCAGTAAATCTTTTAAAAAATGTATTTTTATTATTGTATTTATGTTTATTTACATATTTTCCTTTTGTTGTCCTTGTTTTAATTGTCATTGTTATTATTGCTATTGTTGTTGTTGGATAGGACAGAGAGAAATGGAGAGAGGAAGGGAAGACAGAGGGGAGGATAGAAAGAGAGACACCTGAAGACCTGCTTCACCACCTGTAAAGTGAATCCCCTGCAGGGGGGAGGCAGGATCCTTAAGCCGGTCCTTGTGCTTCACAACATGTGCACTTAACCTACTGCTCCACCACCCGGCTCCCCACATAAATAAATCTTTAAATAAAAACAGCAGGTAGCTCCACTGGGTAAATGGTATACCTTGCCATGTGTAGGGCCCAGGCTAGGACTCTGGCACCACATGTGAAACACCATAGCACTGCAGGGAGCTCTGATTTGGTGGTGTCTCCTCTTCTCCGTGTCTCTTTGCAAATAAAAATCTTCCCAGGAGTAGTGAGCTTGAATGCCCTGAGTCCACAAAAATAAATAAATAAAAGTCAAAACCCAAAATCTATGAGGCAAATATTATCAGCCCTTTTGCCCTCAAAAATGTGTGTATCTATGGGCCAGGTGGTGGCACACCCAGTTGAGTGCACATGGTATAGTACACAAGGAACTAGGTTTGAGCCCCCAGACCCCACCTGCAGGGGGAAAGCTTCACAAGTGACAAAGCAGGGCTGCAGGTGTCTCTCTGTCTCTTTCCCTATCTCCCCTTTCCCTCTTGATTTCTGGCTGTCTCTATCCAACAAATAAAGATAATATTTTTTTTTAATGTGTGTATCTGGGGCCAGGTGGTAGCACACATGGCGCAAAGCTCAAGGACCAACTTAAGGATCCCGGTTTGAGCTCCCAGCTCCCCACAGGGGGAGCTTTACAGGTGGTGAAGCAGGTCTGTCTCCCTATTCTATCTCAATTTCTCTCTGTCCTATCCAATGACAGCAATAACAACAAGGGCAACAAAAGGGAAAAGACAGCCTCCAGGAGCAGTGGATTTGTAGTGAAGGCACCAAGCTCCAACAATAACCCTGGAGGCAAAAAAAAAAAAAAAAAAAGTGTGTATCCACTTTTGGAATGCCACACCAGCTTTGCTCCCAAGGCCCTTTACTTAGGTCCTTTAGTTTGGGAATAAGAGAAAATGAAAGCGCCATCTGAGGCAGATATGTTGTGACTGTGACACTAGTCTGTTTTGCACCCTGCAGACTTGACTCAGAGAAGTGACGTGAGGACCAAGAAAGGGAGACTGGAGGCCAGCGAGAGTATTTCCCCCAGGGCTTAGACTTCCCCTGCAGCTTACAGTCCCTTTTTGGACAGTGCTGATGTCTGACTGCTCAGTCCCTTCTCTACAAAGTTGGGTGTCATTAGTTCCACTTTGCAGATGGCAAAATGGAGGCTCTGATAGGTGCAGTATCTTGCCCTGACTCTCACATTACTACGTACCAGGTATGCTTTTATATTCATTATATTCATTCATTCACTCACTCACTCATTCACTAATTCATTCATTTTATGTCATTCCTGAGTCTTCACCACTCTGGCTCAAGTGTTTGAGAGAGAGAGAGAGAGAGAGAGAGAGACCTCAGCACTGAAACATCGCCCTGCTGCAGTGATGCTCCTGTGTAGTGTACCGGAGGCTTAAACCTGAGTGCTGTATATGGCAAGGTAATTGCTCTCCCCCGTGATCTCTGTCCCAGGCCCCCAGATGTGATCTGAAATGCAGCAGAGATTAGACTTCCCACTCCACCAAGCTACCCCAACCTCCACTGTCTGTTATTCTGTCTCTGCAAGACTGTTTCCGTCTTCTCAGCTCCCTCTTCTCTATCTGCCTGTCTTTCTTTGTCTCTCTTTGCTTGCCTCTATCTCTCAGCCTCTCTGTCTCTGTTTTTCTCTGTCTCTGGCTCATTTATTTTTAATAACCACAATAATGAGAAAAGCTCCTTTCCAACCCTCCTGGGGAGGGAGACAAAAGGAGGGGAGTCCAGGGAAGAGGGGGAGGGATAACCTCTCCTCTTGCTCCTGAGAAATTTAATAAAGGGCCTGAGAAAGTGCTGGGCTCCACTGCTGGCCACTACCCTGGGAAAGGGGGCAGCCCCCTCCCAACACCCGCCCCAGACACGGCTCTGCACAAGCCTGGGGTCAGGGGAGGGAATGTCTCCATGCTGGGCCCCCCCTTCTCCAGCTCACAGGCTTTATCTCTCCCCTCCCTGCTGGTGGGAGCAGTTCCCCTGGCTAATCCGCCCCTGAATATGGTCCATACCACATCCCCTCCCCTTGACCCAGACCTGCTGTTCCCAGAAGAGCAGCCTGGAGGGGAGACCCTAGAGGGGAACTGCTGTCTCTGGGCTGATGGGGAAGTCAGGCAATGCAGCCCCCCTCCCCTGTGTCCAGCTCCCCACAAGACTGTGACTAGTTTCCCAGCAGTATCTGGCAAGATGATGGGGGTTGGGGGGGTGGCTGAGCCTTCCTACCTGCATCCTTCCCAGCCTGCAAGGGCTTAAGGCCATACTTAGCTGGCCCAAGAACCTGGCCCAAGAGAACCCAAGAAGCTAGGAAGGGGACAGCCCAGCCCTTGCCTCCACCCTGGGGTGTCAACACTGAGCCAGCTGGTTACAGGCATCCCCAGCCTCAGCACCAGTCAGGCCAGGGCAGGATGCCTGGATGAAAGCTCTTTGTCCCTATCTAGAGAGAGAGAGAAAGAAAGAGAGAGAGAGATTGAGAGAACACAACCAAGAAGGGTGGTCGAGGCTGCTCTGCAGCTGACATGGTCCCACAGCAAGAAGGAGTAGCAGGGACAGAAAGGGGATCAGCTCATGAGACAGAACAGGGTCCCAGTCCAGTGGTGCAGGTGGGTGAATCCAGCTCCCCAGCCAGGAATGTGCTCCAGGATCCTTCTGTCCAGGGAGGCAGGAGGCCTGAGGTTGCCCAGGCAGTCATCCCACTGCTCCCAGGTATCTGGACTTCACTCTCCCTGTTGGGAAACCACACTCTGGTAGAGCTGACCAGTCTCCCACCTGGCTGGGAAGGTGGGGCCGGCAAGCGGGGTCCTGGAATTGATTGTGCATTCACTGCTTCATTTGCTCCTCTGTATCAGGCCTGCAGAGTCCTGGGGGAGTGACAATAACAGCTTGTTCTGTAGAGGGCTGTGCCAGTGTGTTATCTCACTAGCTGCACAATGTGCTACCTGTACTTCATTTTTGTTTTCATTTCATTGTATTCTTTTAGAATTAGAGAGAGCAAAACATTGCTGCACCATCCATGGAGCTCCATTTGTCACTCTCATTTGAGAGTGCTGGCAATTGAACCCAAAACCTCAGGCACACCAGATGGATGGTCTTCCACTGTATCAATTTCCCAGCCCCTGTTATTGGCACTGTAAAGACAAGACAATCAGAAGCACAGAAAAATTGTGTCCCCTGTCAAAGGTCACACAGCCTCTTGGGAAGAAAGCCATATTTTAAACTAAGCATGGAGTTGCATTGAACAGAGCACACTGACCCCAGCGCCTGGCCAACACTGCTCACCCACGGATAAGGAGACACCCTCCCTGTCTCAAGGTTAAGAGAAAAGTCGGGTTAGGGTCTGGGAGAGGTCAGGAAGGACACACAGGAGAGAGGGTTTCTGAGTCAGACAGCCTGAGTGGAACTCAGCAGTGAGCTCACAGGAGTTGCTGACAGACACAGAGGCCAACAGATGGCACAGACAGAAGAGCCACCAGTTTGCTCACTTACTGCCATGGCCATCTCATGGGCAGCTGGAACAGCCCGAGTTCCTGCACACCTGAGCAGAAGAGTTGGCCTTGCCATTCCATGGGCCCCTCACCTGGGGCCTATGGGCAGAGGAAGGCGAAGAGATGGAGCAGGGAGACAAGCACATGCCCGGCTCTGGCCTGACTCTTCTCTGCTCCTGGACCTGCAGTGGGCACTGTCTGGATGTTAGATGAGACCTCTGAACAACTCTGCCCACCTTGAGGAGCCAGAGATCTGATCTTCTAGAACCTTCTCAGACAGCTGCAGCCAGGAAAGGTGGTACTCAGCGGACACCTAGTGGAAGGTTAACTGCAGAGGCTAAGCTTCCAGAGGCCCCTCCCATGGGTTGCAGAGTGGGAGTGGGGGGGAGGCTGGCTGCTTCCTTTTCTAACTCTACAGGCCAGGAAAGTAAAATTGTTCTGAACCCCATGTCCATCTTCCCCCCCCCCCATTAGTAAGGCACTTTGTGCCTTTTCAGACCCTTCCTTGTTTGCTCAGATTATTTTGACCTTTCAGTCTTTCCAGATAAGGATTAAAATGTCCATTAAAGAGGACTAGGAGGTGGTTCATCCTGTAGAGTTCACACTTAGTTACGACTGAGGTTCAAACTCAGGGCCATCATATGGGAGCACCTGCAGGAAGATTAGCCTCACAGGCTGTGGAGCAGTGCGGCAGTCTGTCCTTCTCTCTGTCTCTGTTTTTTTTTTGGGTGTATGTGCCTTCAGGGTTATTGCTGGGTGGGGCTTGCCCCTGCACTACAAAATCTACTGCTCCTGGCAGCCTCTTTTTTTTTTTTTTTTTTTTGATAGGACAGAGAGAGAAATTACAGGGTGGAAGGAGAGAGAAAAAGAGAAAGAGGAAGGGAGGAAGGGGGGAGAGACCTGCAGACCTGCTTCACCACTCGTGAAGCATCCCTGCTTCAGGTGGAGAGCCAGGGGCTTGAACTTGGGTCCTGCAAGCATCCTTCCATATAGTACTATGTGCACTTAACCAGGTGTGCCACCATTCAGCCCCTCTGTCTCTGTCTTTATCTCTCTCTCTCTAAGTCTCTCACCCTCTATCTAAAAAGAGAAAGAAAGAGATACATCAAGGAGCAGGGGAGTTATGTAGGTGCAGAGCCCCAGCAATAACTGTGGAGGCAAAAGTAAAATAACATTTTCTGTTAAAACAGCCTGCTGTGGTCTCTCGCTTTTTCCCAGCTTTGGAAAAGAAAATAATCCTCGGAGGGGCCGGGTGGTGGCATACCTGGTTGAGCGCACATGTTACAGTGCCCAAGGACCCTGGTTCGAGCCCCTGGCTCCCACCTGCAGGGGGAAAGCTTCACGAGTGGTGAAGCAGGACTGCAGGTGTCTATCTCTCTCTTCCCTCTCCATTTCTGACTATCTCTATCCAATAAATAAATAAAGATAATGAAAAAAAAAGGAAAGAAAAGAATCCTCGGGCTCAGCCCAGGGAGGTGCCGTGTGCTGTGGCAACAGAAGAAAGACTTGGTGCTGTGTTGTCTCACCCTCTTTCTGTCACTCTCTGATTCTCTTATCTGAATGACAACTATAGCCTGAAGCAGTGGGATTGTGCATGTGGGCATAGAAGAAGGAGGAGAAGAACCGTGTTGAGTGAGATAAGCAAAGAGAAGGAAGAATACCAGATGCTCTTACACACAGATGGGAATCTAAAAATCAAAGCAAAGGACAATACAGGATGAATCCTTAATGGACTATAGTCCATTGCAACAGATTTGGGGACTCAGAAAGAAGAGTAGGGAGGATTATTAAGGAGAGGTTGAGGAGCTAAGTCACAATAGTTGAATAAGATGATTGCTTGGTTGAGACTGAAATATACTGACCCCTATCTGGGGTGGGGGCAGTGTCTGTGAAAATGCACCCCTGTGATAGCAACAATCTTGTAAGCCAACATTTCCTCAATAAAGTGATATTGGAGTTGAGGGGAAGAGAAGAAAAAGAAGAGGAAGAGGAGGAGGAACTTGAGGGGCTGGGAGATATCTCCCTGGATAGGTGTCATATCTTTACTATGCAAGGGAGGGGGTAGCATGCTCGAGTCTCAGGACCAAATGGGAACATTGCAACACCACAACATGAGGGAAGCTAACGCTGTGGAGTCTCTTCCCCTCTGTGTGTCCACCTCCCCTTTTTTCTTTTTTTTACCAGAGCACTTCTCAATCCTGGCTTATGGTGGTATGGGGAACTGAACTTGGAACTTTGGAGCCTCAGGTATGAGAGACTCTACATAAATATTATGCTATCTACTATCACCCTTCCCTTTTTTCTCTATTTAAAATTTTAAAAGAATGAAGAAGTTAGCCTAGGAGCAGTAAAATCATTCATGTGAGAGAAAAAGAACAGGGAAAAGAGAGAGAGAAAGACAAGATCTTGATAGCCCAGAGAGGTGAAGTGCTTTGCCTAAAGACACACAGCTCCTAAGTAGCCATGTGCAGAAGCTGCATCTCCCAGCTCCTGTGTGGTGTGCGTAGGCTCCTGGTTGACAGTGGAGCTGGGAGAATGTTGGAGCAGCTAAGCTGGCTGGGAAGCCTCCTCTGCCCAGCAGGCAGCTGCAGGTGTGTGGGCAGAGCTCCCACCTGGAGCACCGCACCCACCTCTTGCGGGGCGGTGAGCAAGTGAAGGCTCCTCAGGACACGTGTTTCCACTTTCACTGAAGTTGGGAACTAATAGCAGAAAAACCTGTGAAGCTGCTAATGGGATAATGGAGAAAGTATTTATTTATTTTTCAAAGGAGGCCTGTGAGGCTCTGGGCGGCGGGCTCAAGTGCAAGGCGAGGCGTTGGAGGCAGGAGGTCAGCTGGCTGCTCACAGGGATTAGGCAGACACCACACAGAATGAGGGGGTTTCCAGGCCCAGGCTGACAGTCAGCAAGCAGAGTCTGGACTGGTGCCCTCAGTGACCACCCCCCCTGGAGAGGGCCAGGCAGGCCCCATATTCACATGACCCTTCTAGGTGGGGAGCCGGGGCTGGGATCTATCCTACAAACCTGCCCCCTCCTTCTCCCTCACCCAAGGGGCAGCCCATGGTCTGGGGCTCAGACAACGGCCACCTGCCTCTGGACATGTGTCCCCAGCAAACTCAGGAGCACAGGCTGGTCCCTCTCTCCCCATGTGCAGTTACAGGAGTGAGAGGTGGCTCCTTCTAAGGAAGCCAGGGCCTCCTCAGGGAAGAGGTTCAGTGTGACAGACACCTTCTTGAGCTAGTCACAGATATCCTCCCATACCTTGTTCAACCACTTGCCAACATCTTCCCAGCCAGATTCACTGCCCCTGGACAACCCAGCATTCACCTACTTAGAAACCCCATTGAACTTGAGAGCAACAAGTTCCACAGCCTCACGCCTTCCAGTGGCTTTTGAATTTGCCTGGAAGTGCTAGAGTATGTTTGGAGGCTGAGTAAGTGGGACCCCAGGCCACCCCTCTTAACAACGAGAGCCATTTGGTTTGGATCTGTTTTGTATAACAGACAATGTGCCACCTCCAATTTCTCCCCAAATACTAAAGTATGTACTGCCTTTAAAAGGAGAAGTGGAAGAGAAAAAGTATTAGAAATTTGCTAATCCTCACCCTTGCCCACTCTGTGCCAGTGAAATAAGTCAAGGTCCAGAAAGAAGAGACTTGCCCAAGGTCACACAGAACTGGAGCTTGACTGCAGACCAGCTGCCCCCTCTGCCTTGAGCAGTTTCCATCTGCCCCAACCCCTCTGCTGGTGGAGCCAGTGGGGCTCATGGAGAAGCAGAGCAACCACCAGGAGTTCTGCAGAGAGTGAGGCTGGAGTTCCCGGGGCCCCTATGAGGTTACATTGTCTCCCCAGGCCTGCTGCAAGGTAACAGGGAAGCCTGGGGTGAGGCTAGAGAGAATGACAGTGGCATGTCTCCACTTAATCTGGGAGACTCCTGGCTTTGGAGATGACCTGGGCCCTCCTTCCTGCAAAGTCACCCTTGCAGATGCTCCTTTTTTAAAAAAAATGTTATTATTTATTTTTATTTATTTATTCCCTTTTGTTGCCCTTATTGTTTTATTGTTGTTGTAATTATTATTGTTGTTGTTGATGTCGTCATTGTTGGATAGGACAGAGAGAAATGGAGAGAGGAAGGGAAGACAGAAGGGGAGAGAAAGAGAGACACCTGCAGACCTGCTTCACCACCTGTGAAGTGACTCCCCTACAGGTGGGGAGCTGAGGCTCAAACTGGGATCCTTACACCAGTTCTTGTGCTTTGCGCCATATGCGCTTAACCCGCTGTGCTACCGCTCGACCCCAAAAGCTCCTTTATATAAGCATGCTGGTGAGGAGTGGATATAGCCCAGGTCCTGGCATTCTGTCTCCAGGCAAGCCTTAAATTTCTTCTTTTATTTTATTCTTCTTTTAAAAATTAATTCTCCTTTATTTTTACTATTTTTTAAAAATATTTATTCATTTATTTATATGATAGAAATAGTGAGAAATCAAGAGGGAAGGAGGAGGTAGAGAGGGAGAAATAGAGACATAGGCAGACCTGCTTTACCACTCACAAAGCTTCCCCTCCACAGGTGAGGACTGGGGGCTTGAAGCTGGGTCCTTGTGCACTGTAACATGTGCATTCAACTGGGTGCACTACCACCTGGCCCCAATTTTTATTTATTTATTAAAGAGAGAGTAGGAGAGAACTAAACCAACACTCTGGCACATGTGATGTCAGGGATCAAAATTGGAAACTTGGACTCAAACCACTGTGCCACCTCCCGGGTCACCTTCTTCTCCTTCTCCCTCTCCCTCTCCCTCTCCCTCTCCCTCTCCCCCTCCCCCTTCTTTTTCTTTTTCTTCTTCTCCTTCTCCTTCTCCTTCTCCTTCTCCTTCTCCTTCTCCTTCTCCTTCTCCTTCTTCTTCTTCTTCTTCTTCTTTTCTTCTCCAGAATTAAGGCCTTCTATATGCAAGGTTTCACTGCTGTGGATAGCTTGGACCATTTTTCTTTTTTACCAAAGCACTGCTCAGTTTTGGATTATGGTGGTGCGGGGATTGAACCTGGGACTTTGGAGCTGCAAGGATTGAGAGTATCTTTGCATAACCATTATGCTATCTACCCCTGCCCTGGACCACTTTTCATTCAGATAGACACACAGAGAGAAAGAGAGAAGGAAAGACATCACAGCACCAGAGTTCATTCCAGTGCTATAGCAACACCCAAGCAAAGTGGAGGCTTGCATGGCAAGATACGCCCCCTACCTGGTGAGCTATCTCTCCAGCTCTGAGTTGCTCCTTTCAGCCCTAGTCCAGCCTGGGAAGCTGAGGACCTGGAGTTTCCTGCCACAAGCCTGCTTTCCCACCTCTGCCTGGTAGGCTTTCCAGGATCCCCAGTGCCCTACGCTATGCACCCAGCTGGCACTAAGCACGCTTGGGGAGGCCTGGATGCTCATGGCCTGAGAGCAAAGCCCTCTTCATTGCCAATGCCTCTCCTCCAGAAAGGCTTTTAAGATTCTGGTCAGACACAGGCTGTCTCTGCCAAGCCCTACTTTGCCAAGCCTTGCTCACCACAACTACATTCTATTCCCTCAGGAACATGTGCCTGACATTTGTCAGTTCCATTTCCAGCCCACCCTCCACCCCCTGCTAGCTTTCCTGTTCTGGTCTCTGTGCAGTCTTTCCCCTGGGGAAGCAAGCAGAGGCATTCAGCAGGGAGACCCGTCTGCTTCCATGATGCCTGGCTCTGGGACAAGAGACTTTAGCTATTGCTGGAAATTTAGGCAGACATGGGGAGAACTTCCTGAGCAAGAGGAGCCAGAGGGAGACAGTGAAATCTTAGCCCTGGAAGCATTCCCTAGGGAATGAGCATGAGGAGTCCATAGAGGGAGGAGGCAGGCAACCATTTAGGGACCCCTGTCCCACACACAGCACCGCAGCTCCAAAGTCTGTCCTTAACTTCGTGGCTTGACAAAGATTTGTCAAGCATCTACTCTGTACCAAATATCTGTTGGGTTTTAGAGAAGAGCATGGAACAAGAGGCATGGTGCTTGCCTGTTCCAGCATAGAGACAAGAAACCAGAACCTCCAAGATGTGCACTGTAAGTGACAGTCAGACTCATGGAGGACAGGATATCTGGACCATCTGGAGGGGAGCTGGGGAAGACTTCCTGGAAGAAGAGACCTCTCAGCTGTGACCAAGAGGCAGTAAGCAGAGGAAGAGCCTAGCAAGATAATGTCCCTCTTGGGGTACACCCAGAATCTTGGGGTGGGGGGCTGCTATCAGGGAGCCTTTTCTCTTTGATGAGTTTTGAAAAATTACCAACCCAGAAAAATAAAGCCACCACATTATATATGAATGAACAATAACCTGGACACACGTCCCTACTGACTCTACATTTTTAGCTCAGCACTGGCACAGTAGTAATTCAACAATCAGTTCGGTAAAGCAAGATATATAGTTGGTCTGGAATTTATTCCTTCCCACTGACCCTTTCTCTTCTCCCAAAATACAGTGGAGTATAAAATCACATCAGGAGAGAAATAGCCTCTGTGTCATCTCCCCAAGGAAATTATCTATCAGGCCTTTCTTGTACCAGGGTCCAACAAGAGAGCAAAGACAATGGTGGCTGCTAACTACTTTTTAAAAAATTATTTATTTATTCCATTTTGTTGCCCTTATTGTTTTATTGTTGTAGTTACCATTGTTGTCATCATTGTTGGATAGGACAGAGAGAAATGGAGAGAGATGGGGAAGACAGAGAGGGGAAGAGAAAGACAGACACCTGCAGACCTGCTTCACCGCCTGTGAAGCGACTCCCCTGCAGGTGGGGAGCAGGGGGCTCAAACCGGGATCCTTGAGCCGGTCCTTGCGCTTTGCACCACATGCACTTAACCCGCTGCACTACTGCTCGACTCTCAGCTGCTAACTACTTTACACAGGCTGCCTCATTCAATCTTCACAACCACAGAGAAACAGACTCCACCATGATCTCATCCCATGAGGCACCTGGGGCACCGAGAAGTTATGTGCCTCTCCCAAAGCCACACAGCCAATGCCCCATGGAAAGAAGGTCCATCTCAGTCCACAGGATGTCAAGCAGAGATGGGGACTCTCATCTTTCAAATGATTCAGAGAAGCGGTCCCCATGCCTTTTTACAATCAGGAATACCCAAGGAAGGCTCAAAGAGTTAAGTAACTTACCCAGCCTGGGTGCTACTCCTCTGGAATTTGACTCCCAATACGGTGTTCTCTCTCCCCTGAACCCCATCAGTTCCCTAGAGCCTTTTCCCCAACTGGGGTGCAAGCAGTTCCCCAGAGAAGCTCTGGGAAGGAAGCAACCAGCTAGTTTAGGAGGAGGGCCGGCCTAGTGACTCTTCAGTAGGATTTATGTCCTGTCCGGGGAGGACAGTTTGGCTGCTGTATGAAAGGCTAAGAAGAGCTCAAAGATGGAACTTATTCCTGTTAAATGATTGCAAATGTCAGGCAGCATGGCCTGGGAGCTCCTTGCGCACGCACCCAAGCGGCTGGAGGCCAGGCTGCCCATAATAAGCATGCCCACTGACCTCATGGTTACTCCTAATGCAATTACAGCCCACTAGGAGATAGTGGGTTCCAGCACAGAGCCTGAGCAACGTGCTCTCCAGGGGACATGGGGGGGGGCCCTCCCAACTAAGAGATGGCTCTGGGACAGAGGGTGTTGTTCTAATTAATTGAATGAGATCCGTTCCAATGCAGATGAATACAGAAATTACCTGCAGATGTGACTATGCACAACCATTTTCACTGTCCAAGCTGTCACGCAGGCTTTGGGAGCCAGGGCCTCTTGGAGCAGGGTTCATTCCATGCTGTCCTCTGCCTCTGGGCTGGGGAGACTTGTGTTAGTCTGGGTTGATGAGTGAGTGTCATCTCTCTTGGTCCTTCTGGCCATCAAGAGGGTCCTGGATTGTCCACAGGTCCAGTTGACAGGGTGGAAGTAGGTAATGCCCTATTGGAGAGCTTCTACAGGGTGCCTAGAAACAAAGTGGTCCCACCCCCACCTTCCAGCATGCTTCTGAGAGCCCAGGCGTTCCTCCACATGCAAAGCCTCCTTCTCTGGCCTTTGAATTCCTGTATATGTATAAAACTAGATGATATTTTTTTAAAAAAAAAATATAAAGACAGCCTTCTGTTCTGGTAGATGGCACAGTGGCTAGAGCATTGGATTCCTAAGCATGAGGTCCCAAGTTCAATCCCTAGCACTACATGGGCCAGAATGATGCTCTAGTTCTTTCTCTCTTTCTCTCTCTTTCTCTCTCTTTCTCTCTCTCTCTCTTTCCCTCCCCTTTTCTCTCCCATATTAATAAATAATTAAAACATTTAAATAATAAAATAATGGTTAAGCGCACATGTCACAGTGCACAAGGACCCAGATTGGAGCCCCTGGCTCCCACCTGCAGGGGGAAAATTTTGTGAGTGGTGAAGCAGGGCAGGGCTACAGGTGTCTCTCTATCTCTCTCCCTCTCTATCACCCCCTTCCCTCTCAATTTCTGCTGTCTTTATCTAATAAATAAATAAATATATATTTTTTAAAAAGATGATGGGTCTGTGTAAGTGGTGGGAGAAAAGAAGTCATGAGAAGGAAGGAAGAGACAGGAGGAGGCTCCTGCTCAAAACACAGTTGTCCTGGCCCTTCTAGTTGTCCTAGTACCTCTCTGGTACATTCTTAGCTATGTCATACAGGCTGGGATCTCTCAACAAATGACTTTTCTTCTTCTATGAACACATTGTCTCAAGGCTTTGCTCCTCTAGCCCTGGGCCCCTAGTGACATCCAAGCCCATCTATCCACAAGCGAGCTGGGCACCCATCACCCCTGGCACTTCTCACATTATGTCTCCAGACCCTCCCTCCCAGATACTGACATGTCTTCTCTCAGCCCTGCCCTCCAGCCTCATCAACCTCGTCACTCTTGCACTCCTGCCTTCTCGCCTTCTGAGACACATTACAATGGTCCTCACTCTAGGGCCCCCTGGAAAGCTCTTCCACCAGATCCACAATTTTTAAACATTTTGGTCCCATAACACTTTTTTTTCCAAATATTTTATCTTTATTTATTTATTGGATAGGGACAGCCAGAAATCAAGAGGAAAGGGAGAGAAGAGACAGAGACAGAGCAACACCTGCAACACTGCTTCACCACTTGCAAAGCTTTCGCCCTGCAGGTGGGGACTGGGGGCTCAAAAATTTGTCTTTGCGCACTATAACATGTGCACTCAACCAAGTGTGCCACCACCCAGCCCCGACACTCTTTTTTTTTTCTTTTCTGATTTTTTTTTAAATTGGGGAATTAATGTTTTACATTCAACAGTAAGTACAATAGTTTGTACATGCATAACATTCCCCAGTTTCCCATATAACAACCCCCACTAGGTCCTCTGAATCCTTCTTAGACCTGTATTCTCCCCACCCTCCAACACTCTTAAATCAAGAACCCAGGAGTTGGGCGGTAGCCGAATGCAGGGTGTCACTTCACAAGTGGTGAAGCAGGTCTGCAGGTGTCTATCTTTCTCTCCCCCTCTGTCTTTCCCTCGTCTCTCCATTTCTCTCTGTCCTAACAACAATGACAACAACAACAATACAACAACAATAAAAAAAACAAGGGCAACAAAAGGGAAATAAATAAATAAAAATCAAGAACCCCAGATAACACACCTCACACAGTGTCTGTGTTTTATGTATGAAGCCCTGGGTTCAAGTCCTGGCACCTCATGAAAGCACCATGGATGGAACCCATGAGTGGTGGAGTAGTGCTGTAATGTCTCTCCCTCTGTCTCTCATATTAACATAAATGTCAAAGTCTGCCCAGGGAGGGGCCATTCAGTAGTGGCACTGCACATGCATAAGGCCCTGGATTCATCTCCCAATGTCAAAAAGAAATAAAGGAAGGAAGAAAGAAAGAAAGAAAGAAAGGAAGGAAGGAAGGAAGGAAGGAAGAAAGAAAGGCACACATAATAGTAAGGAATGTTTGGTGGCCTCAAAGAGCTTGTTTGCATCAATTTCTACCACTTTTTCCTTTTCCTTTCTTTATATGATAGGACAGAGAAATCGAAATTGGTGGGGGGAAGGCGGGGACCAGGCAGTAGGGCAGCAGTTAAGCACAAAAATGCAAGGATCATGGCACAAAGCGCAAGGATCGGTATAAGGATCCCGGTTCAAGCCCCTGGCTCCCCACCTGCAGGGGGGTTACTTCACAAGCAGTGAAGCAGGTCTGCAGGTGTCTATCTTTCTCTCCTCTCTCTGTCTTCCCCTCCTCTCTCCATTTCTCTCTGTCCTATCTAACAACGACAGCAATAAAAACAATAATAATAACAACAGCAACTAGAGTGAGACCTTTCCTTTCATAGGATTCTCTAATTCCATTCCAGGTGGTTCACTTCCTAACAAAGTCCTAAAACCTAGATGTAGACCAGGTCCTGTGAGATAGAGCATATGTTCACATGTATCCATAAATTAGGGCAAACTATATACCTGAAAGCAAAAGTACACAATATTCTGCAGTAAGTCAGTATAAAGTTCATAATGAAATAGTGTCTACTTAGACTTAGATACCCTCCTCACCTACTTCCTATTACACTTTCCTCATTCCAAAGCTAACCTTGTCAAAGCAAGGACTGCAAAAGCTGAATAAGGGCAAGAGACTGGCATACTTTAGCGATGACTCTTTAGTCACTATCAGGCCACCCCATCAGCTGGGGCCCTATTTGGGGAGTCCCAGACAGACATGATGAGCCTAGACCTCGAATGGATCCCTCTCTCTATTGTTACTGGTCATCTCTATCAGGAGCGACACAGTGGACCCCTTTGTGTCGTATGCTTTACATTGGTTTGTTCTAGCCCTCCCCCGCCAAGAGAATTGGATCAGTCCAGTTAATTTTGCGGGCCTGCTTGGCCCCGCCCCAAGGAACCCCGGGAGAGGGTTCCTGAGTTCGAGAGTTCCTGAGTTCGAGAGTTGGAGAGTTCCACAGTTGGAGAGTTGAAGAGTTGCAGAGTTCGAGAGTAAGAGAGGGTTCCTGAGTTCCAGAGTAAGAGGGAGTGCTTGTGCCGCTGCAAAGAAACAGCAGAGTTCTGTTTGGTGATTAGTTTGTCTTAGTTTATGAATCGTTGTTCCTGAATAAAGAAATACAGCTTCCCTGCCCAGCCATTGTCTCCGCGTCTCTGTTACCCGCCCATGAAGCTATCCCGGCCGGCAAGAGCCACCGAGAATTTTAACAACACCTTTGGACCCCCATAGCACCTTGCCCTCAACTTGGATCAACAATGGTGGAGAGTGTTCCATCCTCTGAAGGGAGGCTGGACAACATACTCTCTGCTACACCTGAGGAAGATGGGTCGATATTGGGGCAGCTTGGAACATTCCTACTCATGACCACAGAATGTGAGCTCATATCTACAGGAATGCAAAAGTACATAGGCTCCTAAGCTGAATATGGGCCCCAGATCACATTAAATTGGTGGGGTTTACAGTCAATAATATTTATACACCTTTCCCATATTTGGGAGCTACTCTCTTCCCTGACCAGCTTTCTGGTCCTTTTTCTTTTCTTTTTTAAAATTTTTTTTTAATATTTATTTATTCTCTTTTGTTGCCCTTGTTTTATTGTTGTAGTTATTATTGTTGTGGTTATTGATGTTGTTGTTGTTGGATAGGACAGAGAGAAATGGGGAGAGGAGGGGAAGACAGAGAAGTGGAGAGAAAGACAGACACCTGCAGACCTGCTTCACCACCTGTGAAGCAACTCACTGGCAGGTGGGGAGCCCGGGGGGGGGGGGCTTGAACCAGGATCCTTAAGCAGGTCCTTGTGCTTTGCGCCACTTGCGCTTAACCTGCTGAGCTACCGCCCAACTCCCTCTGGTCCTTTTTCTAGCCATGACATTATCTCCCCAAACAATGGCTTGGATCCACCTGCATATCAGATTTCAGGCTCAGGGGAAAAAAAGAAAGAAAGAAAGAAAACCTAGTATAGCCACAGGCCCTTTGGAATATAGCTAAAATATGCCTACTAGCTATCTACAAAATTGAGACCCCCCCCCCAACTCATCTGCACTATTCCAGCCTTTAGGTTCATGATTAGTCAACAATTTGTTTGGCTTTGTATGTTAACTCTCTTTTCAGCCACTAGGTTCCAGATGCCAGAATTCCTTGGACAGATGACCTCACCAGTGTGTCCTGGAGCTCCGATTCCCCAGGACCCCGCCCCACTAGGAAAAGGGAGAGGCAGGCTGGGAATATGGATCGACCTGCCAATGCCCATGTTCAGCGGGGAAGCAATTACAGAAGCCAGACCTTCCACCTTCTGCATCCCACAATGACCTTGGGTCCATACTCCCAGAGGGGTAAAGAATAGGAAAGCTATCAGGGGAGGGGATAGGATACGGAGTTCTGGTGGTGGGGATTGTATGGAGTTGTACCCTTCTTATCCTACGGTTTTGTCAATGTTTCCTTTTTATAAATAAAATGAAATAAATAATAACAACAATAAACAACAAGGGCAACAAAAGGGGAAAAAATAGCTTCCAGGAGTAGCGGATTCGTAATGCAGGCACCGAGGCCCAGCAATAACCCTGGAGGGAAAAGAGGGGGGGGGGAATAGACAGACATACACTTGTAGTGCTTGCTTCACCACTCATAAGGCTTTCCCCCTGCAGGTGAGGAGCAGTGGCTTGAACCTTGGTCCTTACGCATGGAAATGTGTGCTCAACTGGCTAAACTCCAGGTGGCACCATCCCCTGGTCCTTAAATCACCTTTCTTATCCATAAAATAGGGTGAATCATTACTACATCACAGGGTTGTAGATCACCATGAAGCAGAGAATCTGCTCAATAGCTAATTGTTCTTTTATTGTATATGACACTGAGGAATGAACCCAGGATCTCATGCCTGAGTGACACCACTGAGCAGTCTCCCAGTCCACTTTTCTCTTTTCTTTCTTCTTTTCTGTTTTGCCTCCAGGGTTATCACTGGAACTTGGTGCCAGCACTACAAATCCACTGCTCCTGGAGGCCATTTTTCCCATTTTGTTGTGGTTATTATTGGATAAGACAGAGAAAAATGGAGGCAGGAGCGGAAGATAGGGGAAGAGAGAAAGACACCTGCATATGTGCTTCACCGCTTGAGAGGCAGCCCCCTGTGCAGGTGGAGAGCTGGGGCCTCGAACCAGAATCCTTACACCGGTCCTTGCACCTTGCACCATGTGTGCTTAACCCGCTGCACTACTGCCCACCCCTTTTCTTCTTTTTTTAAATGTTTTATTTATTTATTTATTTTTCCCCTCCAGGGTTATTGCTGGGCTCGGTGCCTGCACCATGAATCCACCGCTCCTAGAGGCCATTTTTCTCCCTTTTTGTCGCCCTTATTGTTGTAGCCTCGTTGTGGTCACTATTATTTCCATAGTTGATGTTGTTCGTTGTTGGATAGGACAGAGAGAAACGGAGAGAGGAGGGGAAGACAGAGAGGGGGGAGAGAAAGATAGACACCTGCAGACCTGCTTCACCGGCTGTGAAGCGACTCCCCTGCAGGTGGGGAGCCGGGGGCTCGAACCGGGGTCCTAACGCCGGTCCCTGCTCTTTGCGCCACATGCACTTAACCCACGGCACCACCGCCCGACCCCCAAATGTTTTATTTATTAATGAGATAGATAGGAAGAGAGAGATAAACAACCAGACATCACTCTGGCACATGTGCCATGGGGGACTGAACTCGAGACCTCGTACCTGAGAGTCCAGTGCCCCATCCACCGCACCACCTCCTGGACCACCACTTTTCTATTCTTTATTTTTAAGAGAAAGATTGGGCAGAAGAAGAGACAGGTACATAGGTGAGAGACACCACAGAACCATCCATGATGTTCCCATGTGGTGCCAGGGCTCAAACCCAGGACCTTACGCACAGCAGGGAACATGAGCTCCCAGGTAAGCTAACTCCTGAGCCTGATGTTTCACTCCTATTGCCAACTAAGACCTCCTATGCAAGATGTCCTGCTGTTTGTTTTTAATTTTTTAAATTTATTTATTGATTGATGAGAATGATAGGAGGAGAGAGAGAAAGAACCAGACATCACTCTGGCACATGTGCTGCCGGGGGTGGAACTTGGGACCTCAAAGTTGAGAATCCAATACTTTATCCAGTGCACCACCGCTGGACCACTCCTGCTGTTTTTCTCAGAGGAAAATTACATATATATAGTTTTGAGTTTTTATATTTATGAGATCCTTTGATTTTTGCAACAGCTCCATGAAGTCTAAACTTTTGTCTATGCCCCCCTTTACTTTTTGTTGCCCCTCAGAAAAGATGCTGGAGTTGAGTGACATGAAATCACTTGCTCAATTCCCATGAGGGTAGGTGGCAAAAGTCCAGAACCTTCTTTACCACACAGCAGTAGCCACAGAGGCCCCTGGCCCCCAGGAGAGGTTATGCCCTGGCTTCTCTGGGCAGAACAGAGGCAGGGAAGCCTAAGGTGGGAGGGGGAGCCGAGAAGCTGTGTCCTTGATGTGGTGGCCGAGTCCAGTCAGGGCTGTCGCCACAGTTCTCAGGTTTGGCTAGGGTAGTGACCACTATTTCCGCCAGTGTGGCAATGTCGGGTGGATCTGGGTACTTAATTCCAGGCGGGGCTGGGGAAAGGAGGATGTTCTGCCCAGCCTAGCCTGTGGCTCTTTGCTATGGGGGTGTCTGTGTGTGTGTGGGGGGGGGGGAGGAATCCTCTTGAGTCCTGTTTCTTTTCTTTCTTTTTCTTTTTTGGTATTCCATTTATTTAGAGAGAGAGAGAGAGAGAGAGACCTGCAACACTGCTTCACCACTTGCAAAGCTTTCCCTCTGCATGTGGAGACTGGGGGCTCAAACCCTGGCCCTTGTGCATTGTAACATATGCACTCAACCAGGTGTGCCACCACCCAGTCCCTGTCCTGTTTCCTTTTTTTATCATCCATCCCAGACAGCAGGGGGCATATGCTCGGCCCAGCAGGCACCCTACAGAGGAGACAACAGCCTCAGCTTCCAGTCCTCCAGGGGACAGAGGACATGGACACCAGCGCCTACACTAGACTAGTCAAAAACTTACAGTGCACTGGGTCTTATCCTCTATGCTTTCAGTGAATGAGCTCATTTCATGTCAATGATCCTCGTGTTACAGGGTAGATAAAGTCCTAGACAGCAGAGCAGGATTGTGTCAAAGTTTACAATTTTTCCTGGACACCTTGGCCACCATCCACTAGTCAGAGCTACCACCCCTTCCCCCTACACTACTACATCAGGTAAGGCAAGTCCCTCTTCTCCATGCCAGGCAACCACAAAGAGCCCTGCAGCACTTCGGCAGTTCAGTTCAAGTCCCAAATGTGGGGACCAGTGTGGACTGAAGAAAAGATCCAAAAACTGAAGTCATAAAGACAAGATATATGAGTTGACATGGAGTTATTCTGATTAGGAGACCAACAAGAGACAACACAGAGTAGATAGGGTCTGAGTTGGGCCTGGAGAAATGAAGCGGTCTCCTTTCCCATAGTAGGGACCATGGTATTTCTTTGGGGGCTAGGGGTGGGGGTTTAGGGCTCTTTTCCCCAGCAGAGGCCCCAGCTGCTCCATGGAAGCAAGCAACTTCCTCCTGGAAGAGAACACTAGCTAGAAATCTTTTCTGGAGAGAGTCGGGCGGTAGCTCAGTGGGTTAAGTGCACATGGCACGAAGCGCGAGGACCAGCTTAAGGATCCCAGTTCGAGTCCCCAGTTCGCCACCTGAAGGGGAGTCGCTTCACAGGCGGTGAAACAGGTCTGCAGGTGTCTATCTTTCTCTCCCCCTCTCTGTCTACCCCTCCTCTCTCCATTTCTCTCTGTCCTATCCAACAACGACAACATCAATAGCAACAATAATAAGTACAAGAACAATAAAAAACAACAAGGGCAACAAAAGGGAAAATAAATAAGTAAATATAAAAAATTTCAAAAGAAAAAAAAAGAAAAATAAATCTTTTCTGGAAAATGATAAGAGACCAGGAGCTGGTGATGACACACAATAACTTGGGGTTGGCAGACACCTCGTCAGGACCTCTAGAGATACTGTCACGTGGAAGCCACTGGCTGTGAACAGAAGTCTGAGTAACAGAAGCCTTTGGGAGTAGGTCAAGGCCACATCCTTCACTGATGGACCAGGAGCCTACTCTGCAGAGTCTCAGGTCCAGACTTGGAAGAAGAGAAATCTCTCCACATGCCTTACTTGCAGTAGGGTGAAAGGGAAATGGGGTGAAACAGGTCTAATTTACAGAGCCTGGTACCAAATCAAAACCCAGCTTCTTGTTCAAAAATAATTTTAAAAATTTGAGAGGTACAGAGAGAGAGATCATTGGAGGAACTCTGGTGCTATGATGTCTCTCTGAACGAAAAAGCTGCCCAGGAGCAGTGGACTCACAAGATCCTGACTCCTGGAGGGAGAATGGGGAGGGACTTGTAGCAGACCAGGAAGTGGTGCAGTGGTTCGAGTGCTGGACCTGTGAGCATGTGCCAGAGTGGTCTATGGTTCCCTCTCTCCTTCCACCTCACTCATGTTAATAAATAAATGAATCTTTTTTTCATTCAATTTTTGTCTTATATTTGATAGGGCAGAAAGAAATTGAGAAGCAGAGAGAGGGAGAGAGAGAGGGAGAGAGAAAGAGATACCTGTAGCACTGCTTCATTATTCATGGTGCTTCCTCCTTGTAGGTGGGAACTGGGTCCTTGAATCTGGGTCCTTGCACATAGTAACATTTGCTCTCAAGGGAGTTTGTCACCACCTGACCCCAAAAATATATCTCTTAAAGAGTTTTTCTTTTGAAATGATGAGAACAGAGCACTTGGCCAAACTGGCGGCCCTGGGAAGTACAGCTCACACAGCCATGAAGCCATCTTGGTGGAGTCTGAGGAAAGTGAGCAATGAATAAGGCCCTAGGAGGGGCAGCCATGGGGGCTACTTCAAGCCTGGGGGTCTCCTGCCCCCAAACAAAGAGAACCTGGATGCATGCAGGTAACTATTTCTGAGGTCCCATCTGGAACTAGACTGACAGCCAGCTTCACTGAGGCTTTCCCAAATAAACCTTCCACTTCAGCCAACCAGCATCCTCAGAGAATCTGGGCGTTACTTGGAGGGAGGGCATTTAAAGTTCCTCTGCATTGGGGGTGCTTGAAAAGCTGGAAAAAGATGTCATGCTTGGAGCCCATCTGGAGAAAAGGCCTTTGGAGCCATTCCTTTATTTTATGGGACTGGCAATCAGGGAGAGGGGCCTTTGGCAAATACAAAGGGTGATGGCCCAGAAAAAGAATCAAAGTATTAATAACGGTCTCGGCTGGCACTGTCCTTCAGTGTCCCCCCTCCACCCTCACCCCAACCCCCTGCCCTGGGGTTCGTGTGGCTGGGAAACCTGATGTCTCTGTTTCAGCAGCGGGATCAAAACCAGCTTTCAAAGCAACATAAGCCAAGGGCAATTTTTAGCACAGACATGACTTTCTAGTTCCTTTTTCCTACCCCTCATTTCTCAGTTGCCTTTAAAGAGGCCGCAACAGAGCAGAAAAACAAATCCAAGTTTAAAGAGACAAGTGCAAAAATGCGAACTGGGCAAGGGGACAGAGCTGCCAGCTGGACAAAATGTGCCTGGAAAACAGCATCCTCTGCTTGGCAGGTGCCGGGGATTTATGGTCGAGTTCTGCAGACGTTTCATCACGTTATGAGCCAGCTCAGGAGACCCTCATAAAACTCCGCTTATATGAAAGAACAAACTAGCTGATAAAAGTCAGCTGCTGCCTATAAACGCACGGTGGGGATTGCACTCGAGCAGGAGATTTATTAGTCTGGGCTCTCTGTGCAAACTAAGAACTACTGCACCCATCTGAACAGGGAAGAGAAGAGCTCTTGCACCGAGAGGTGCTCCTTGCTCACGGACCAGGCCTCCCCCGGTGCCTGACTCTCTTAGAGGCCAGAAGGAACATTCTGGAAGATTCTTGCTGAAATTAAGTTGCTGGGGATTTACTCTTTTATCCCACCTTTCTTTCCTTCCACCGAAAGACCCAGTTGCTCTTCCTCCATTGCACCCCCAGCACATTCTCTAAGGCTAGTACTTCTCATCACAGCTGTACAGATCTGCCCGGTCCACTGAACTGTGTCCTTTTTTGTGTCTGTATCACCAGTAATTCATTCTGTGGTGAGCGCACAAGGAGGCCTCTGAATGAATGGGTATGGGCATTAGTATATATAAGCTGTCAAATATCTGTTGTTACTACCCAGCTTCAAACAGCATGGAAGGGTTGAGGGAACAATGCTGAGGTGCCCGCTGGAATTGAGAACAAGTAAGCGCTAGGAGGCAACATAAAGAGCACAAGAGGTACAGATAAGGAAGGTGTAAGAGTGAGTTTCTTACAGGCTAGGGGTATGGGTTGACCTGCCAATGCCTATCTCCAGCAGAGAAGAAATTACAGAAGCCAGAACTCCCATCTTCTGCACTCCCAGAAAGAATTTTGGTCCATAGTTCCAGAGGGGTAGGTAATAGGGGATGATAACCAAAGGGCTCTGAACCCCAATTCTACCAAGACCCAAAGCATTTGTCAGCAGGAATCTTATTTCTATACCATCACTGAAAGGAGGCAAATCTGGAAAACACCAGAGGAAGCCAGGCACTTTTTCTCTTATCTAAGAAAAAAAGGAAGTACACTCAGAAGTAGTAATAGGTGTAGGGGTGACTGAGAAAGGAAGTGAAGGCAGGATTGTAGAAAAAAAGGGAAGCAGGGGTAGATAGCATAATGGTTATACAAAGAGACTCTCATGCCTTAGGCTCCAAAGTCCCAGGTTCAATCCCCCATAACATCATAAGCCAGAGCTGGGCAATGCTCTGGTAAAAAAGAAAGAAAGAAAGAAAGAGAGAAAGAGAGAGAGAGAAAGAAAAAGAAAGGGGAAAAATAGAGAGATAGTGAGAGATATAAAGCTACCCCCTATCTGTGACCTTAGGAGAACTACTGCAGTTTCCAGTGGAGGGGATGATAAGGACAGAGGACTCTGGTGGTGGGAATAGTGTGGAATTATATTCCTGTTATAACTCTGTAAATTATTGTCACTAATTAAATAATAAATTTTTAAAAAGCTAGATTCTCCTGAGAAGACAGTCTTTTTTTTTTTTTTTTTTTTTTTTTTACCAGAGCACTGATCAGCTCTGGCTTTTTGGTGCTGCAGGGGATTGAACCTTGCACTTTAAAGCCTCAGGCAGAGAGTCTCTTTATACTATCTACTTTATACCATTATACTATCTACACCTGCCTGAGAGGACAGTCTTTGTGGCTACCCAGATCTCATTCTCCCAATGTTAATTTTATTCAAGACTAAGGTTATTTCTTTTCTTTTTTCCTACCAGGGTTTTCCACTTGCACAGTTCCACCACTCCCATTTTTTTCTTCTTAATCTTAGAAACAGAGAGGAAGGCAGAGACACCATAGCATCGCCCCACCATTCACAAAGCTTTCTCTGAGTGTGGTGCCCCCATGTGGTGCTGGGAACTCAAACCTGGGTCCTCACACATGGTGAAGAGTGCCAACTACTGGCTGAGCTATCACCTGACTTGATTAAGACTAAGGTTGGAGAAACAGCTCGCTTGGATAGTGCACTGCCTTACCACATGCACAACCTAGGTTCAAGCCCAGCCCCCACTGTACTGAAGGAAGTTTTGGTGCTGTGATCTCTTTCACACACACTCTCTCTACCTCTGGGGGGTGGGTAGGGAGAGGGCACTGGGCAGTTGAGTGCACATGTTGCCATGCACAAGGACCCCAGAGCTAACCTCTGATCCCTACCCACAGAGTCAGGGAGGTAGTTCACAAGTGGTGAAGCAGTACTGTAAGTTGTCTCTATTTATTTATTAGAAAGATAAGAGGAGAGAGAGAAAGAACCAGACATCAATCTAGTACATGTGCTGCTGGGGATCGATCTCAGGACCTCATGCTTGAGAGTCTAGTGCCTTAGCCATTGCGCTGCCTCCCAGATGACAGTTGTTTCTCTTTCTCTCCTTCTCTAACTCCCCCTCCCTACTCAATTTCTTTCTGTCCTATCAAAAATAAATGAAATAAAAGAAATGAAATGAAGAGAGAGAAGGGAAAGATGCCCACCAGGAGTGGCTTTATCTTACAGGAACTGAGTCCCAGCAATAACCCTGGTGGTGAGAAAAAAGAAACAAGAAAAACAAATTTAAAGGGTAAGGTGGGGTTGGGTGGTGTATAGCTGGTTGTGTGCAGATGTTGCTATGTGCAAAGACATGGGCTGAAGCCCCTGACCCCTACTTGTAGGGGGGTAGTTTCACAAGTGGTGAAGCAGTGCTGCACATATCTTTCTCTCTTCCTCTTTATCTTCCCCTTCACCCTCAATTTCTTTCTGTCTCTATCCAAAAGAATAAATAAGACGAAAGACTAAAGCTATTTGTTAAGGGATGACCTTGCAACACAATGAGGCATACTTACTAAGAATGCAGATTCCTACCCCCATCCCACAAAGTTGACCAGTATCTTTGGGGCTGGGATCCTAATATGCTATACTAGGTACAGTTTTTAGAAAGAATGAATTCCCTTTGTACTATGTAGAAACCAAGGAGCCTTCCAGGAATGATGGGGAAAAAGGGTGCCCCCTGTAATTCCTTGATAACTGGCTTCCCCTCAGCCCTGACATAAGGGCCAAAGTGTTAGATTCTGGCAAACAGCCCTCTTGGCTGTGGGGACAGTAAGGAGGGTAACTGGCAAGTATGCAGCTGCCTTGCACAGCCTGGGATGTCTCATGCAATAACTGCCAAACCAGATAGGGACAGTGCTGCCCTCACTTCTGAAGGAATCTGCCCCAAAGGGCTGGGTACTCAGGAAACCCAACTGTTGTCACAGCTGAGCAGGCAGTAGGGATGCTTTTGCCTTCTGTGGCAGAGAGGAAATAGTGATGGGCGGGGAAGCCCCCTTTCACCAACACCAATAAAGTTCTCGTGCCAACACTGACTCATTGTGGACATGAGAAAACTCACTGTCCCACAAAACGGGAGACAAGAGCTGGAACTGACATGGAGAAAAAGGAACCCTGACATACTGTTGTGGGAATACAAACTGATGCAGCTCTTGTGGAAAGCAGTATGGAGAATCCTTAAACAAATAAAAATGGAAATTCCTTACAATCTAACAAAATTGTATTAGGCATTTATCCAAAGGACATGGGAGCACTCATTTGAAAATGACATATGCACCCCTTCGTTCCTAGCTGCACTATTTTCAATAGCCGAAATATGAAAACAACCTAAATGTCCAACAATAGATGGGGTATGGGCAGAGGAGACAGCATAATGGTTCTAACAGAAGACTTTCCTACCTGAGGATTTGGAGTCCCAGGATCAATCCCCAGCACGATCATAATTTATACCAGAACTGAGCAGTGCTCTGGTCTCTGTATCTTTCTCTTTGTATTTCTCAGTAAAAATAAAATACTTTAAAAACAAGTTACGGTGTACACATTCAGTGAAATATTACTCTGCAATAAAGAAGATGAGGTAGCATCATTTGAAACAAAATGGATGGAACTGAAGTGACTATGCTAAAGAGCTGAAGGAGAACTATCAGACGGTCTCACTCTGGTGTGGAATATAGATGACTAAAGTAAGTAACCTTGAAAAAAAAAAAGGAAAGAAGGAAGGAGGAAACTGTCTCTTGGACTATATGAGAACAATGGTGGCTATGGAGGTGGAGGATGCAGAATTTGGTGAAGGTGTGGTGACTTATACACATCATGTGTGGGTGTGAAATTATACCCTACACCATTAAAATCTTATAATTTTGTAAAACATAGTTGAATCTCTAATGAAAAAGGGGGGAAAAAAGTCATTATTCCTCTGCATGTTTTCTCACATACCGATGGAGGTAGGCACACTTGTTTCACTGTTTGTCAGGGATTAAAGAGGATGTAAAAGATCTTAATGTAGAAACGCAAATCTACTAGGTAACTAGTGAATCTCAAGTGAATTTCACTCCTTTAAGTGTTTACAAATGTACCAAAAGTCCTCACTTACCTCCTCTCACTTAAGGACATATATCACCACTTCCTTTTTTAAAATATTTATTTATTTTCCCTCTTTTTAATGTTTATTTATTTACTTACTATTGTATAAGAGACAGAGAAATTGAGAGGGGAAGATAGGGAGAGAGACAGAGAGATCCCTGCAGCCCTGCTTCACCACTCGTGAAGCTCTCCCCCTGCAGGTGGGGACCAGGGGCTTGAACCTGGATCCTTGCACACTGTAATGTGCATGCTTAACCAAGTTGATGTAAAAGAGGATGTAAAAGATCTTAATGTAGAAACGCAAATCTACTAGGTAACTAGTGAATCTCAAGTGAATTTCACTCCTTTAAGTGTTTACAAATGTACCAAAATGTACCAAATCTACCACCTGGGGCCCCTATTTTCCCTTTTTTTGCCCTTGTTTTTTTATTGTTGCTGTAGTTATTATTGTTGTTATTGATGTCGTCCTTATGCCGGTCCTTGCGCTCCACACCACGTGTGTTTAACCCGCTGTGCTACCACAACTCCCTATCACCACTTCCTTTATACAGATGAGGAAATTAAGGCAGAGAGTGAAGATGACTTAGCCAAGATCCTTTGGCTATTAACAGGCTGAGCTGAATCTTGTACAATGAGATTACATCACTGAATAAATAAACCAACTCAGGTTTGAGCCCCTGCTCCCCACGTGCAGACAGGATGTTTCACAAGCAGTGAAGCAGGTCTGCAGGTGTCTCTCTCTTTCCCTCTCTATCTCCTCCTCTCTCAATTTCTCTGTCTTACTGAATAAAGTAGAAAGGGGGAGGGAAAAGGAAGAGAGGGTGGTAAATGACTGCTGGGAGTGGTGGATTTGTAGTGCTTGCTGAACCCCAGCAATAACCCTGATGGCAATAAAAATAAATGAATGGGGGCCAGGCGGTGGCTCACCTTGTTAAGTGCACACACTACAGTGCACAAGGACCCAGGTTCAAGCCCCTGGTCCCCACCCGCAGGGGGAAAGCTTCACGAGTGGTAAAGCAGTGCTGCAGGTGTCTGTCTCTCTCCCTATCTGCCCCCCTTTCTCAATTTCTCTCTCTCTATATATATACAATAATAAAAATATTTAAAAAAATAAAATGACAATAAAAATAATAAATGAATGAATGAATAAACAAGTAAAATGTTTTCAAATATATTCTGTTTATTTTTTATTTATTGGATAGAGAAATTCAGACGGGAGAGGGAGACAAAGAGGGAGAGAGACAGAGAGACACCTGCAGCCCTGCTTCACCACTCATGAAGCTCTCCCCCTGCAGGTGGGGACCAGGGGCTTGAACCTGCGACCTTGCACATTATAGTGTGTGCACTCAACCAGGTGTGCCACCGCCTGGCCTCAGTAAAATGTTTAAATAAAGACAAAACATGGCAGCACTTAACAGTAAATGAAAAGCTAAGAGAAATATTAAAGCAATTATATTTGAATAATACACAGTACTAAGCATCATAAATATACATAAAATCCATTTATAATGACTGTTTCATTGAGAGAATTTTTTAAAAAGCCCTTAATTACACATACAAACAGGCAACTTCCATTAACAGAGTAAAACACTTTTTTCTTTCTTTGTGGTGTTGGGACCTCAGACATATGCATGATATCACTGCTCCTGGCTGAGTTTTCATTTCTTAATATTTTTATTATCACAGACAACAGTTTTTGAAGTAATCTTGGTTTACACTTTACATTAAGCCCCCTCAAAGTCCACAGGACCTCCTTCCTCTCCACACACACCCCAGACCCTCCTTAGTTCTGCAGTGCAGGTGCACAGTTTTCATTGGCCTTGGTTTGCTGCCCTTGTTTTGTCTCTCCACCTCCTATGGGTGAGGTCCTTCTACATTTTTTTTTTATTGCTACAGTTATTATTGTTGTTGTTACTGATGTCATCATTGTTAGCTAGGACAGAGAGAAATGGAGAGAGGAGGGGAAGACAGAGAGGAAGACACCTGCAGACCTGCTTCACAGCTTGTGAAGCGACTCCCCTGCAAGTGGGGAACCTGGGGTTCAAACCAGGATCCTTACGCGGGTCCTTGTGCTTTGCACCACATGGGCTTAACCCACTGCGCTACTGCCCGACTCCCTACATTTTCATTTTTATATACATCTCTTTAGCATTTCTTGTAGGTCTGGCTTGGTGCTAATGAATCTTTCTCGCTGCTACTTCTTTGAACAGCTCTTCATCTCCCTCTATCTCACCACCTTTTCAAACCTAATTGATAACTCAGGAGAATATAAAGTATCCTCAGGGGGAGGTTTTTGTTCCCATTCAAAATGCAGACATCCTAACAGTCCTTTCTAGCCAGAAGTCAAGAGGAAGGGGGAGACAGAGATGGAAAGAGACAGAGACACCTGCAGCCCTGCTTCACCACCTGCAAAGCTTTCCCCCTGCAGGTGGGGACCAGGGGCTCGAACCTGGGTCCTTGAGCATTGTAACATGTGCAATCAATCAGGTACACCGCCACCCAACCCCTAAAAATACTTTTTTAATGCTTATTTATTTTTTATTAATTTAGGATAGAGGCAGAGAGAACTTGAGGATGGGAGAGATAGAGAGGGCAAGAGACAGAGACACCTGCAATACTGTTTCACTGCTCATGAAGGTTCCCCCCTGTAGGTGAGGACTAGGGGCTTGAACCTAGCTCCTTGTGCACTGTAACTGTACTACTGAACCATATGAGCAACAGATTAGTGTATAAATGAGAAAACCAGAATAACACTGACATATGTTGTGTCAGGGACTGAACTCAGAATTATTTTAATATTTATTTATTCCCTTTTATTGATCTTGTCATTTTATTGTTGTAGTTATTGTAGTTGGATAGGACAGAGAAAACAGAAATGGAGAGAGGAGGGGAAGAGAGGGGAGAGAAAGAAAGACACCTGCAGACCTGCTTCACTGCCTGTGAAGTGATTTTCCTGCAGGTGGGGAGCCGGGGGCTCGAACTGGGATCCTTATACCGGTCCTTGCACTTTGCGCCACCTGCGCTTAACCTGCTGCGCTACCACCCGACTCCCTGAACTCAGAGTTTCATGCTTGCAAGTCTTGGTCCTTCATTGTAGGTGATTTACTTTGTCTTCCCAATATGTGCTTAAGATTTATAAGGAAGAGAGAGAGGGAGAGAGGGCAGGAGAGAAAGGAGAGGTGAGAGAGAACACAAACCAGAGCACTGCACCCCCTCTGGGTCACCTCATTGACTCTTTATGAAGACCACGGCCAACAGTCTGATGGGACTGGCTACAGCAGACCAGGGCAGTGGCGCACGGAGGTAGCAGGTGGCAGAGCCTTCATGGGGATCAGCCAGGGCAGTGTCAGGACAGTGGCCTGGAACACTGGGGCCGTGACAGCAGATCTTTGGCCCGTTACCACTCGGACTCTGCGTTGTTTTTCCTTACTGTTAGTTTATTTTTTTTTAACCTTTATTTATTTATTGTATAGAGACAGCCATATGTTTAGAGGGAAAGGGAGCTAGAGAGGGAGAAAGACAAAGACACCTGCAGCCCTGCTTCACCACTTGCAAAGTTTTCACCCTGTAAGTGGGGATTGAGGGCTTGAACCCAGGTCTTTGTGCAATGTAACATGTGCACTCAACCAGGTGTGCCACTACCCAGTCCAGAACACAGAAGTTTAATATATATATATATTGCTTTTATTATTACTACTTTGTTGTTACTATTAATGAGAGAGATAGAAGACACACAAGGGAGTCAGGTGGTAGCGCAGCGGGTTAACTACAGGTGGCGCAAAGCCCAAGGACCTCAGTTCGAGCCCCTGACTCCCCACCTGCAGGGGAGTTGCTTCACAAGCGGTAAAGCAGGTCTGCAGGTGTCTATCTTTCTCTCCCTTCTCTGTCTTCCATTCTCTCTATCCTATCCAACAATGACGATGACAACAACTATAACAACAGTAAAACAGCAATGGCAACAAAAAGGAATAAATAATATATATATATATATATATATATATATATATATATATATATATGATCAGAGCACTGCCCAACTCTTGTTTACGCCGGTGCTGGGGAATAAACCTGGGACCTCAGAGCCTCAGGTATGAAAATCTTTTGCATAACTACTATGCTGTCTCCCCAGGACCTTACTGTTAGTCTATCTGAGCTCCAGCTTTGTTAAGATATGTGGTCTGCCCTGGTCTTGGTCAGAGGCACTAACTTTCTTTTTTGGTTTGTTCATTTTTTAAATTTCATATAGAGCAGGAGAGGGAAAGAAAGACACTATTTCACCATTTGTAGAGCTTCCCCTAGTGTCATCATTGGTACCCCCATGTGGCACCAGGGCTCAAAACTGAGTCCTCAAGCTTGGTATGGTTGTGCTCTCCTGGGTGAGCAATTCCCCAGCTCAAATACATATTCCTGAGACATTCAGGATTCTTTACTACGGACCCGGAATACATTGGATCGACCTTCTCGTGGTGCATCCCGTGAGTCCCCATTCATTGGGGAAACTGACGATCCTTCCTAGCCGACTGAATCCACATGGATCCCAGTCACTTTCAAAGCCGGCAACAAGCAGCTCCTGACAGCTTTCAACCTGACGCTGTTGACTGGCCATGGAAGAAGGGCAAACGCTAGAAGAAGAACTACGGACCCAGTTCCTGTTACTTTCCCACCCATCTTCGGATGTTAACTCTACACTGAAGTGTTGGTATTCACCAGTTGTAGCTGAAAAAGCAAAGCGTTAGCTTTCATTCTTTATTTACATCATTTATCATTAACCAAAATTTATAGATGATATTAGGGCTCACTTTTCGGTATAGATGTTTGCTACTTACTACATTTATTTATTTATTTGTCTATTTATTTATGTGGCAAGAGATTAAAAAAAAAAGTGTACCACTCTGGCATTTGATACCAGGAACTGAAACTGAACTTAGAGCATGTTAGATCTCATGCACGTGAATGTGGTGCTCTGCCTCCAGGGTCACTAGTGTCCACCCTTTCTCAAACACTGTCTTCGCTTAGACTATCCCATGGGGGGGCCGGGCGGTGGCGCAGCGGGTTAAGCGCACATGGTGCCAAGCACAAGGGCCAGTATAAGAATCCCAGTTTGAGTCCCTAGCTCCCCACCTGCAGGGGGTCATTTCACAAAAGGTAAAGCAGGTCTGCAGGTGTCTATCTTTCTCTCCTCTTTTCTGTCTTCCCGTTCTCTCTTGATTTCTCTGTCCTATCCAACAACAGCTATCACAACAATAACAGTAACAACTACAAAAAGTGCAACAACAAGAGAAAGACAGGCTGGGAGTATAGATCGACCTGTCAACACCCACGTTCAGCAAGGAAGCAATTACAGAAGCCCAGACCTTCCACCTTCTGCATCCCACAATGACCTTGGGTCCATACTCCCAGAGGGTTAAAGAATAGGAAAGCTATCAAGGGAGGGGGTGGGATATGGAGTTCTGGTGGTGGGAATTGTGTGGAGTTGTACCCCTTTTTTTTTTATTGGGGAATTAATGTTTTACATTCAACAGTAAGTACAATAGTTTGTACATGCATAACATTCCCCAGTTTCCCATAAAGCAATACAACCCCCACTAGGTCCTCTGAATCCTTCTTGGACCTGTATTCTCCCCACCCACCCACCCCAGAGTCTTTTACTTTGGTGCAATACGCCAATTCCATTTCAGGTTCTACTTCTGTTTTCTTTTCTGATCTTGTATTTCAACTTCAGCCTGAGAGTAAGATCATCCCATATTCATCCTTCTGTTTCTGACTTATTTCACTCAACATGATTTTTTCAAGGCCCATCCAAGATCGGCTGAAAACGGTGAAGTCACCATTTTTTACAGCTGAGTAGTATTCCATTGTGTATATATACCACAACTTGCTCAGCCACTCATCTGTTGTTGGACACCTGCGTTGCTTCCAGGTTTTGGCTATTACAGATTGTGCTACCAAGAACATATGTGTACACAGATCTTTTTGGATGGATATGTTGGGTTCCTTAGGATATATCCCCAGGAGAGGAATTGCAGGATCACAGGGTAGGTCCATTTCTAGCCTTTTGAGAGTTCTCCAGACTGTTCTCCACAGAGGTTGGACCAATTGACATTCCCACCAGCAGTGTAGGAGGGTTCCTCTGACCCCACACCCTCTCCAGCATTTGCTGCTGTTACCTTTTCTGATGTATGCCAGTGTCACAGGAGTGAAGTGGTATCTCATTGTTGTCTTTATTTGCATTTCTCTGACAATCAGAGACTTAGAGCATTTTTTCATGTGTTTCTCGGCCTTTTGGATCTCTTCTGTGGTGAATATTCTATCCATGTCCTCCCCCCATTTTTGGATGGGGTTATTTGTTGTCTTGTTGTTGAATTTGGCAAGCTCTTTATATATGTTGGTTATTAAACTCTTGTCTGATGTATGGCATGTAAATATCTCCCATTCTGTGAGGGGTCTCTTGGTTTAGGTAGTGGTTTCTTTTGCTGTGAAGAAGCTTTTTAATTTGATGTAGTCCCATAGGTTTATACTTGCCTTAGTCTTCTTTGTAATTGGATTCGTTTCATTGAAGATGTCTTTAAAATTTATGCGGAAAAGAGTTCTGCCAATATTTTCTTCTAAGTATCTGATAGTTTGTGGTCTAACATCCAAGTTCTTGATCCACTTGGAATTTACTTTTGTATTTGGTGAAATGCAGTGGTTCAGTTTCATTCTTCTGCATGTTTCAACCCATTTATTCCAACACCATTGGTTGAAGAGACTCTGCTTTGCCCATTTAATAGTCTGAGCCCCTTTGTCAAAGATTTGTACCCCTCTTATCCTGTGGTTTTGTCACTGTTTCCTTTTTATTAAAAAAAAACAAAAAAAAGCGTAACAAGGGCAACAAAATAGGAAAAATGGCCTCCACGAGCAGTGATTTGTAGTGCAGGCACCGAGCCCCAGCAATAACGCTGGAGGCAGAAAAATAAATAAATAAAAATATATTTAAAAAAAGAAAAGGGAGAAGAACAGAAGAATATCCCATGTGTGGAATACTCTGCACAATAATCTAGTTCAAGTCAGTCCCATGACCTAGCACAGAAATCCTGTGACCGCCAATTATTCCCACAAGTAGCCATCAGCTCTGGGGTTCCCACAGAACTGTCTGTATCCCAGGTACACTTTCATTAGTATATTATATTACAATCTAAATCTCTTCAACTCCATCTAGTTCTTAAGACTGACAGTGTCAGGTTACCTGGGGCCTTGTCAGAAATGCAGTATCTAGGGCCCCATAGTCAATGTATAGAATCAAAATGTAAATTTTTTTAAGTATCGAAGTTATATATTTTTTTACCACAGCACTCCTCAGCTCTGGTATATGGTGGTGCGGGGGACTGAACCTGGGACTTTGGAGCCTCAGGCATGACAGTCTCTTTGCATAGCCATTATGCTATCTACCCCACCCTATGTTTTATTTTTAATTGTCATATATATGATATGAAAGGTCTTTTGTGAAGCCTGAAAGACTATACATCACATTATTAGTAGATAGTCTAGTAGGTAGACAAAGTACATTTTCACTTTCTGGAACACATGAATTTGTTCACAGCCCTGTACTAACTTTATAGATAGAAAAGCAAAGATTTGGGAAAATTCATGCACAGGGCTGGGAGGTGGTGCAGCCAGCTGAGCACACGTTGCAAAAAGCAATTACTTGGGTGCCAGCCTCCCCGCCCCCACCTGCAGAGGGAAACTTCACAAGCAGTACAACAGCACTGCAGGGCTCTCTCCCTCCTCTCTCTCTCTTTTCTCACCACAGCACTGCTCAGCTCTGGCTTAAGGGACAGGGGACTGAACATGGGACTTCACAGCCTTGGGCATGAGAGTCTTTTTTGCAGAACCATTATGCTATCTCCCCCGTCCTCTCCCTCCTTCTCTATCACACCCTTCCCTCTCAATTTCTCTCTATCCAATAAGTAACAAATTTAAAAATTCTTTCAAAAAGTGCATGTAAATTTTTAAGATATAATACATACGACAAAATGGTATGGAATATGAGTGTATGACTATGGTCTGTATTTACAAGTAGGAACATGTAATGGTAAACATACATTACATATTAATGTATATTAATGTCACATTAATATACATTAATTTTTAAAGACAAAAATAGATACCTGTACAAAAAATTTGTGACTGTGGACACTGAAAAGGTACATACCAAAATATCTCTGAATGAAACTTTTACACATTGAAAATTTTTTCCTACAATTTTCCTAACAGTTTAAAAGCATATACAATTGTAATAAGAAAAAAAAAAGTAAAGTTATTTTCATTTTCAAAAATACACTCTTTATTAAGCCCTTTTACATACATGGCCAGTATTTTCACAATAGCCTAGGAAGCACAACAATTTAGAAGTACCACCACCATTTACATATGATGGCACTGAGTCTCAGAAATGCAACACTGATATATCGTCTCACACTAGGCTGCTGTTCTCCACTCCCCATGTAGCTACTCCAAGATCAGAGAAATGTGGCAGTTTTTTGCCCAGCATCCCACTAGCCTCAGTTATTCTGCGGAATTAAGAGCACTAGGAACAGCTTCAAAGACAAAGCTTTCAGAACAATTCATGCCACACCGCCTCCCCCTGGTGGTAGAATCTGGAAACTGAAATTCTCTTGAGGAGCTACTGCAATTGGAGCACATCAGTCACTCACTATGCTTTCCATCAACACAACCCTTTTTCTTTAAATTGTCAAAACCGATTTCTCCTTTACCAGGGAGTCAGTACTGGCGCAAAGACGTAAAAGCAGGACCTGGTATCACCCAGGCCAGTGCTCTGGTCAATACTGAGGAGTGGTGGCTCTCTACCTGTCCACTCCTCCCCTACAACTTTTGTGGCTATTGCTTCTGCCCCTGGTGCTTTTCAGCACTGCGCTTCCTGCATTCCCTCTGCCTCTGCCCCATTCCCTTCAGCCTCAGGAAAAGGCACAGGGTTGCCCACAAACCCTGAGCCATACCCTGGCATGGAGAAGCCCCAGGAACAGAAACATCTAGCACCAATCTTCACAAGAGCTGCTAGGTTGCAATACTGACATTTCTTTAGAAATATCAGAGTACAGAGCAATGTCAGTCTTCAGCTGTGGCCCCCTACTCTCCAGAGAAACACAGCATCCTTATTCTTCCAGGAAGAAGGAAACACTCAACAGGGTATCTAGAATTGGAAAAGAGAAAAAAACGTAAGATACCACCTCTTCAGAGGGGACGAAACATCAGATTTATCAAAGATGAATTTTTGTGAGGGCACTTCTGTAATTCTTTTTTTAAAAAAAAATATTTTAGTTATCAATGAGAGGAATAGGAAGAGAGAGAGAGAGAGAGAGAGAGAGAGAGAGAGAAAAGAAAGAACCAGACATCACTCTGGTACATGTGCTGCCTATGATTGAACTTAGGACCTCATGTTTGAGAGTCCAATGCTTTATCCATTTGTGCCACCTCCTGGACCACGGGCACTTCTATAATTCTTCCAGAGGAGGAGAGGAGATATGAAGGACTAAACAAAGCTCAGTACCTTGTACCCGGTCTTGGTGTTCATCTTCTAAAACTCTGTCCCAGGCTCTGGGCAAAGCTTGGATGGATGCCAAGTCTCCCCAATGGATCGAGGACAGAAGGTATTTTCTCTTCAGGTACCTTCCTGGCAGTTAAGGACTACTCAAAAAGAAAGTGAAGGGGAGTCGGGCTGTAGTGCAGCGGGTTAAGCACAGGTGGCGCAAAGCACAAGGACCGGCATAAGGATCCAGGTTTGAACCCCGGCTCCCCACCTGCAGGGGAGTCGCTTCGCAGGTGGTGAAGCAGGTCTGCAGGTGTCTATCTTTCTCTCCTCCTGTCTTCCCATCCTCTCTCCATTTCTCTCTGTCCTATCCAACAACGACAACAACAATAATAACTACAACAATAAAACAACAAGGGCAACAAAAGGGAATAAATAAATAAAATAAAAAAAAGAAAGTGAAATATGTTGAAGAAAAGAGAGAGAGGCCTTTCAAGGTTCAGTGAGCTTTATATTTTCTTCCACCCATGTGTACTTAATCTGCTGTGCTACCACCCAGCCCCCTTAGCTTTATACTTTCTATGTACTTGCCTATGCTACAAATCCACTTTTTCACTCACTCTTATTTATTTTTCCAGTTTTACTGAGGTGTAATTGACTTATAGCACTGTAGAAGTTTAATATGTACAATGTGACCGATTGACACATTCATACAAAACGGCTGCCACAATAAGGTTAAAACCTCCCTTTCACATAATAACCACATTTTGTGTGTGTGTGTGTGTGGTGGTGGCGGCTGTGTTGAGAGCATTTTTTATCTAACCGATTTATGATATAGGTAGGGAGGAGACTGCATAATGCTTACGCAAGACTTTCATGCCTGAGGCTCTGAGGTCCCAGGTCCAATCCCCTGCACCAACATAAGATAGAGTTGAGCAGTGCTCTAATTTCTCTCTCTCTCTCTGGGTCTCTCTTTTTTTTATTGTCACCAGCATTATTGCTGAGTTTCACTGCCTGAACTACAAGGCCACTGCCCTCAGTGGCCATTCCCCCCACCCCTAATTTTTATTAGATAGGGCGGGGAGAAATTGAAAGGATAGGGAGACAGAGAGGGAAAGGTAGACAGCTGTAGACCTGCCTCACTGTTCATGAAGCAGAGCCCAGCAGGGGCTCAAACTCAGGTCCTTATGTTTAGTAATATATGCACTTAACCAGATGTACCACCACCCAGCCCCCTTATCTTGCTCTCACTAAATTATTATTTTTTTTAATTGGGAAATTAATGTTTTACATTCAACAGTAAGTACAATAGTTTGTACATGCATAACATTCCCCAGATTCCCATATAACAATACAACCCCCACTAGGTCCTCTGAATCCTTCTTGGACCTGTATTCTCCCCACCCACCCACCCCAGAGTCTTTTACTTTGGTGCAATATGCCAATTCCATTTCAGGTTCTACTTCTGTTTTCTTTTCTGATCTTGTTTTTCAACTTTGGCCTGAGAGTAAGATCATCCCATATTCATCCTTCTGTTTCTGACTTATTTCACTCAACATGATTTTTTCAAGGCCCATCCAAGATCAGCTGAAAACGGTGAAGTCACCATTTTTTACAGCTGAGTAGTATTCCATTGTGTATATAGACCACAACTTGCTCAGCCACTCATCTGTTGTTGGACACCTGCGCTGCTTCCAGGTTTTGGCTATTACAAATTGTGCTGCCAAGAACATATGTGTACACAGATCTTTTTGGATGGATATGTTGGGTTCCTTAGGATATATCCCCAGGAGAGGAATTGCAGGATCACAGGGTAGGTCCATTTCTAGCCTTCTGAGAGTTCTCCAGACTGTTCTCCACAGAGGTTGGACCAATTGACATTCCCACCAGCAGTGTAGGAGGGTTCCTCTGACCCCACACCCTCTCCAGCATTTGCTGCTGTTACCTTTTCTGATGTATGACAGTGTCACAGGAGTGAAGTGGTATCTCATTGTTGTCTTTATTTGCATTTCTCTGACAATCAGAGACTTAGAGCATTTTTTCATGTGTTTCTCAGCCTTTTGGATCTCTTCTGTGGTGAATATTCTGTCCATGTCCTCCCCCCATTTTTGGATGGGGTTATTTGTTGTCTTGTTGTTGAGTTTGGAAAGCTCTTTATATATGTTGGTTATTAAACTCTTGTCTGATGTATGGCATGTAAATACTCCCATTCTGTGAGGGGGTCTCTTGGTTTGGGTAGTGGTTTCTTTTGCTGTGAAGAAGCTTTTTTTTTTTTTTTTTCCTCCTCCAGGGTTATTGCTGGGCTCGGTGCCTGCACCATGAATCCACCGCTCCTGGAGGCCATTTTTTTCCCCCCTTTTGTTGCCCTTGTTGTAGCTTCGTTGTGGTTATTATTATTGCCCTTGTTGATGCAATTCGTTGTTGGATAGGACAGAGAGAAATGGAGAGAGGAGGGGAAGACAGAGAAGGGGAGAGAAAGATAGACACCTGCAGACCTGCTTCACCGCCTGTGAAGCGACTCCCCTGCAGGTGGGGAGCCGGGGGCTCAAACCGGGATCCTTACGCCGGTTCCTGCGCTTTGCGCCACATGCGCTTAACCCACTGCGCCACCGCCTGACCCCCGTGAAGAAGGTTTTTAATTTGATGTAGTCCCATAGGTTTATACTTGCCTTAGTCTTCTTTGTAATTGGATTCGTTTCATTGAAGATATCTTTAAAATTTATGCGGAAAAGAGTTCTGCCAATATTTTCTTCTAAGTATCTGATAGTTTGTGGTCTAACATCCAAGTTCTTGATCCACTTGGAATTTACTTTTGTATTTGGTGAAATGCAGTGGTTCAGTTTCATTCTTCTGCATGTTTCAACCCATTTATTCCAACACCATTGGTTGAAGAGACTCTGCTTTGCCCATTTAATAGTCTGAGCCCCTTTGTCAAAGATGAGATGTCCATAGGTGTGGGGGCACTAAATTATGATTTTAATGAGAGATACAGAAAGATACAAGAGCACTGTTCACCTCTGGCTTATGGTGGTGTGGGATATTGAACCTGGAACTTTAGAGCCTCAGGCATGAAAGTCTTTTTACATAGTCATTATGCTATCTCCCCTGCCCCCAATTTTTAAATTATCTTTATTTATTGGGTAGAGACAGCCAGAAACCAAGAGGGTAGAGGAGATAGAGAGGGATACAGAAAGAGAGACACCTGTCTACAGCCATACCACCCTGAACATGCCCGATCTCATCTGATCTTGGAAGCTAAGCAAGCCTGGTTAGTACTTGGATGGGAGACAGAGACACCTGCAGCACTGCTTCACCACTTGCAAAGCTTTCCCCCTGTAGGTAGGGACCAGGGGCTTGAACCTGGGTCCTTGAGCACTGTAACGTGTATTCAACCCCAGCCTGAAATTTTTCTTTTTTTAAATGCCTTTCTCCTAATATACAGAACAAGGCCTAGCAGACAGTAGTTACTCGGTAAAATGATTTAGTGGGATGACTGTATAAAGGAAGGCAGGAAGAAGCGAAGATAAAGGGCCAAAGAAAATTGATGCAAACTATTCAGTGTTGTAACCTTGTGGAAGATGAAATTGCAAAGACCTCCTAGAACATCTTTGAATAATACGATATTTGTGAGCAAAGGATATGAATGTCGATAATGTCTCTCAATATCTTGCAACCATTCCAGCATGTCAGCTACAGAGGGGCTCACAGCTGATGCCTGCAAGACAGCATCAATGCCAATTGTGTCTGCATGCTGCTTGTAGATCTGAAGAACTTGCTCCACTTGGCTGCTGACTGTGTCACGCACCTTGAGGAGGTCAGCTCTGGAAGAAATAGTCTGATATTAGTGACATCAGGTATTAGGCCTAAGGCAGGATTTCTGAACTGAATTCCCTGTGGTAGAGGGTTTCCCTGTGCACTATAAGAATTTTAGTACCAGGAGTGGGGCGGTGGCACAGTGGGTTAAGCGCAGGTGGCACAAAGTGCAAGGACCCGAGTAAAGATTCAGGTTTGAGCCTCTGGATCCGCACCTGTGGGGGTAGGGGGGTTGCTTCTCAGGCAGTGAAGCAGGTCTGCAGGTGTCTATCTTTCTCTCCCCCTCTGTCTTCCTCTCCTCTCTCAATTTCTCTGTCCTATCCAAACAATGATAACAATAACGATGATAGCAATAACAACAACAAAAGGGGGGGAGATAAATAAATAAATAAAAAGATTTTTCGTACCATCTCTGGTTTCTCCCCACTAGATGACAGAAGCAAACTACACTCCCACTTTCCCTAAGCTGTGATAATAAATACTCTGAATGAGAGTCACTGGTTTAAAGAGTTTAGTGACAGGCCTGGAGGAAGGGGGTGGGCTCAAGAAATTAAATAAATTTAAAGGTGGAAACACCGCAGGCCAGCACGTGGCATAGGGGCTAGACTGTGGGACTCACAGCACGAGATCCTAAATTCAGTTCCGGGTGCTGTATGTGCCAGAGTAATGCTCTGGCTCTTTCCTTCCTTTCACTTTCTCTCTTTTTATAATTAATACAATAAAAATTAAAATTAAAAAAAATGGAAAAACTGAAGAGTTCACAAGGCTCTTAAAGTTGCAATAATCCCAGTTGTGAAAGAAAATAAAAGCCAAGGACCTTTCTGGGGCTGCCACAAGACTATACAAGAAGAACACATGTTCCATAGTTGCATGCCACATATATAAAAAGGAGTAAGCAACAAACCACCTCATATATTAAAGAAATAAGCAACAAACCACCACTATACATATGCTACCTAGCACATCCTAGGAAATTTGGGAGTGGCTACAATTGAAGCTCTGAATGCACAAATACTAACATGGTTTTTTTTAGTGAATCTTTTATTTGATAGGGGAGACAAACTGAGAAGGAAAGGAAAAACATAAAGGGAAATTGAAAGAGAGACATCTGCAGCAATACTCCACTATTCATAAAGTTCTCCCCCCCCACACACACACAGAAGGGGACCAGGGGCTTGAACCATGTGATCTTGTACATGTATGTGCTTAACCAGATACACCACTGCCCAGTCCCTGCAAGTTACATATTCTCAAGTATGTATAAAAACAGTCTGGGGCTGGCAAAATATCCAAGTGAGCTTGGATGGTGTGCTGCTTTGACATGTGCATGACCATAACCCAGGTTTGAGTCCAGTTACCACTACACTGAAGGAAGCTTCAGAGCTGTGATCTTTCTTCCTCTCTCTGTTAAAAAAATATATGGGAGTCGGACAGTAGCACAGCGGGTTAAGCTCAGGTGGCGCAAAGCACAAGGACCGGCATTAGGATCCCGGTTCGAGTCCCCAGCTCCCCACCTGCAGGGAAGTCGCTTCACAGGCGGTGAAGCAGGTCTGCAGGTGCCTGTCTTTCTCTCCCCCTCTGTCTTCCCCTCCTCTCTCCATTTCTCTCTGTCCTATCCAGCAACGACAATAACAACAACAATAACTACAGCAACAATAAAAAAGGGCAACAAAAGAGAAAATAAATAAATTAAAAATATATATATATATACACACACACACACACACACACACACACACACACACATTTTGTTCATGATATATCCTAATACCTAGAACATCAAGACTGGTGTAAAGAACAATAAATACCTTTTTAACATTTAAGTGAAAAGTGTTATTGTGGGGGGTCAGGTGGTAGCGCAGCAGGTTAAGCGCACATGGCACAAAGTGCAAGGACCAGCATAAGGATCTTGGTTCAGCCCCCAGCTCCCCATCTGCAGGTGAAGCAGGTCTGCAGGTGTCTATCTTTCTCTCCCCCGTCTTCCCCTCCTCTCTCCATTTCTCTCTGTCCTATCCAACAAGAATGACATCAGTAACAACAACTACAACAATTAAAAAAAAAACAAACCCTTAAATTAAAAAAAAAATTTTTTTAAACCCAAGGGCAACAAAAGAGAAAATAAATAAATAAATGTTAACTTTTTTTTAAAGTGTTATTGTGAAGATTAAATGCAATGACACACACAAAATGCTTAGGGTGGTGGCTAGCTAGCTTATAAATATTATTATCATATTTTATTGGTAACTTAAAGGCATTCAGTCACCAAGATGAAGGCTGCAATTTCCCAATGAGCAAAGCATTCCCTGGCCTAGTTGTGCCTTTTAAAAATTTTTTATTATGGCTGAGAATTAAAAGATGGGACGTAAAATAACAACCTAATACCTACACACAAAAATGTTATCGATTGAAACAAGAGAGAAATTGAGGAGAGATAGTGAGGGGGAGAGAAGCAGAAGAGACCCCTGAAGCCCTGATTCACCACTCATGAAGCTTTCCCCCTGCAGGTGGGGACCCAGGGCTTGAACCTGGGTCCTTGTATACTATAATGTGTGTGCTTAACCAGGTACGCCACCACCTGGCCCCAATTTGAGCAATTTTTTTTTTTGTCTCCAGGGTTATTGCTGGGACTCGGTGCCTGCACTACGAATCCACTGCTCCTGGAGACTATTTTTTCCCTTTTGTTGCCCTTGTTGTTTATCGTTGTTGTTGTTGTTGCTGTCCTTGTTACTGGATAGGACAGAGAGAAACAGAGAGGAGGGGAAGACAGAAAGGGGGAGAGAAAGACAGACACCTGCAGACCTGCTTCACCACCTGTGAAGTGACACCCCCCCCCCCAGATGGGGAGCCAGGGGCTCGAACCAGGATCCTTACGCTGGTCCATGCACTTTGCACCATGTGCACTTAACCTGCTGCGCTACCACCCGGCTCCCTTGAGCAATTTTTAACTCAACTAAAAAACTGTGGTAGTCTGGGAGGTGGCACAGTGGAGAAAGCATTGGACTCTCAAGCATGAGGTTCTGAGTTCAATCCCCAGCAGCACATGTACGAGAGTGATGTCTGGTTCTTTCTCTCTCTCCTCCTAGCTTTCTAATAAATAAAGTCTTTAAAAAAAAAAAAAAAGAAAGAAAAGAAAGAAGGAAGGAAGGAAGGAAACTATGGCTATCCCAATGCTATATTCCCAGCATCTTGTGCTTTGCATATAGGTGCTTAATAAAAGTATAAACACATCTTTGGCACAGGAATAGGAAGGTTATTATCCTTGACTGCTTTCTAATAATCTATGGCTCTATGCACTAGACCCTCCTTTTATTCTGGTTAAGAGAAGGTGTCCTGTGTTTTCTGCATTCTCAGAAAGAAAGGCTCTAACAATGGGCACCAGCAGGCATAATAAGAACTAAAAATGTGCTACTTTTAAAAGCAGAGTAACCAGCAGAACAAAGTAGTGGTCCTGGCATCAGCCATATGTAAGTAAGAATGCCAGCTTTACTGTTTACTAGTCATAGGCAATCTGCTCCAACCTCAACTTCCTCATCTGAAAAATAGGATAAAGTGATGTTAAGTGACAGAAGTATGGAAGATATTGTGAAATAATTTATTTTAAAAATCTACCAGCGGGGGCTGGGCGGTAGCACAGCGGGTTTAAGTCCAAGTAGGGCAAAGCGCAAGGACCCGCGTAAGGATCCCAATTTGAGCCCCCGGCTCCCCACCTGCAGGGGAGTCACTTCACAAGTAGTGAAGCGTGTCTGCAGGTGTCTATCTTTCTCTCCCCCTTTCTGTCTTCCCCTCCTCTCTCCATTTCTCTCTGTCCTATCCAACAATGAGCGACATCAACAACAACAATAATAATCACAACAAGGCTACAACAACAAGGGCAATAAAAGGGGGGAAATGCATTGTAAGCTTTAAATACAAATCTACTAGCCTGTAAGGATCCCGGTTCGAGCCCCCCACTCCCCACCTGCTGGGGAGTCGCTTCACAAGCGGTGAAGTAGGTCTGCAAGTGTTTATCTTTCTCTCCCTCTCTGTCTTCCCTTTCTCTCTCCATTTCTCTCTGCCCTAGCCAACAATGATGACATCAATAATAACTACAACAATAAAACAATGGCAACAAAAGGGAATAAATAATTTTTTTTAATCCACTAGCTTTACAGTATAGATTCCCATTGCTTTTTACCAAAGAAAACTATAGAGAAAAACTAATACAGGGGCTGGGTGGTGGTGTACCTGGTTGAGCGCACACATTACAGTGCTCAAGGAGCTGGGTTCAAGCCCTTGGTCCCCACCTGCAGCATGGGAAGCTTCATTAGTGGTGAAGCAGGTCTGCAGGTGTCTCTCCCCTTCCCTCTCCCTCTTAACTTCTCTCTGTCTCTAATAAAAATAAAATAGAAATGTTAGAGAAAGTAATATGTATTCTCCATTGCTTTTCTGTTCCACCCTTGGAACTTGTAAGTTTACCACTGCCATGCCTAGCTTGACAAGGGAAATAGCAGAAAAAGACTTTTTGAATGAGACCCATCTCAGTACAACAGATGGAAAAGAGGTAAGGTTTAGACACTTTCAAATTCCATGCTCTCAACAAGTCAGTAAAACACCCTTCTGATTGATCCTAGCCTTTATCAAACCCCTAGGTTTAAAATCTTTCCACCACTGAATTGGACCTCTTACAGTCTCTCCAACAGCTTGTCCAAGATAGTGTCACCAGCTGACAGCTGTTTCCGCTTCAGTCGCTCCTTTAAGTCTGGGAAGGCCCGAAGAGCAGGCACTTCCTCAAATCGCAGATTCTGCGTTGCCTGCAGCTGCTCTGCCAGGTTGCGGAGGGAAGTCAGGAGAGGTTGGCAGTCATTCAGAGTGCTCTGCCAGAAGCCCTGCTGCTCCTTCACCACTGGGAAGCATTTCTTCAGGGCCTCCTGGACTGCAAGCAATGATGGTTCTTGAGTCATCTGTCGGAAGACAAAAGCAGAAAGTATCCCCACCTGCAAGGAGAAAGCTTTGCAAACAGTAAAGCAGCGCTGCAGGTGTCTCGCTGGCGACATCCCTCCTCTTAAATCTCTACTCCCCTTTCGATTTCTGTATCTATCCAAATAAATAAAATACTAAAAAAATAAAATCAAATAAAAACACCAGGAAGTAAACAAACAGTATTACGGTCCCAAGTGGGTAAATGTTGTACCAAGTTAAGGGAGGGAGTTGCTTCCGATCCGGCTGACCCAGGATTTGCTCGGGTTGAGATGCTTATTCGTCCCGCCAGGCGCTCCCGGCGAGGCGTGGTCTTACCTTCAGCTAGGTCCCCGCAGGCAGGGAGCTTGTTTCCCAGGCTACCAAGGCTCGTCCCGGAAGGAAGATTCCGAGGCTGAAGCCCAATCTTTCCCATGCCAGCCTATGCTTTCGGAGCCTAACTCATGTCGCCTCTTTTCCAGACCGCCATTCCCGTTCCTTACACCTGCCTGAGCCCTCAAGGCCAAGACAATCCCAACGAGATGGCCAGCCCAGGGGACCACCTTGTTCCCGCGATCTCTTCGCGCAGGGCTCCGAGGCAGCGGCACAGTCGCCGGTGTATGTCGTCACGCCGCAATGCCTTCTGAGTGTTGTAGTCCTACGTGGAACCTGGCAGCCTAATGGCGGAAGTGCTCTGTGATTGGTTGTTGTGGGAACTTTCCTAAGAAGGCGACTTCTCATTCGTCCGCTGTGGCAGTTTGAATTTGGTGGCGGCCGTAGCACCCGTGATCTCTGCTCAGAACTGCTTTTCTCGGTTGGAGCACCGAAGACTGTCGTTGTCGGGCCCGTGTTGGGGGACCCTCAGGTAGAGCCCAGCTCCGAAGGGGCAGGTACCCCCACCCAGTCCCGGGATGCCCATCCGCCCTGTCTCCCCCTCCCGGTCCCAGTCTTTCTCCGGCCGCTGAGCTCGGGGCTCGGCCCTCCCCGCTTCCCACAGGCTCCACCCCAGCGCCATGGCTCCGACTAGGAAGGGCAGCAGTCGGGTGTCCAAGACCAACTCGCTACGGAGTCGGAAGCTCAACTCGTTTCTGAAGGACTTTGACCGGGAAGGTAAGGGGCGGGCGGGGTGGTCGCGGCTCTCTGGGGCGGCAGCGGGGTGCCGTGCGGCCGGGACCCCGTTGTCCAGGGACCCGGTTGTCCAGTCACCTGGCGAGTGACCCGGCTCCTCTCCTCCCGCAGTGCAGATACGGTCCAAGCAGATTCAGTCGGACAGGCAGAACCTCCTCAAGGAGATGGATAACCACTACAACATCGAGAACCTGCGGCTCCCCAAGGTGCTGCGCGAGATGAACTGGCTCGACTACTTCGGTAAGAGTCGCCCCTCCCGGCCCCTCCTCTGGTTGCCATGACAGCCGTCACCTTGCTGGTGATCACAGCCCTCCGGCTTCCACCACCACTCCCTCACTCTTGGTTTCAACTTTCTTGTATCTTCCCTCCCTTCGTCTTTTTTTTTTTTTTTAAGTCTTTATTCATTGGATAAGGACAGCCAGAAATCAAGAGGGAAGGGGGTGATAGTGAGGGAGAGAGACACCTGCAGCCCTGCTTCACCGTGCGCGCAAAGCTTTCCCCTGCAGGTGGGGACCGGGGACTCGAACCCGCGTCCTTGCGCATTGTACTACCTGCGCTCAACCAGGTGCGCCACCACCCGGCCCCTCTTCCCTTCCTTCTTTTCTGTTTATCTCTCTCTCCCTTTTTCCTTCCTCCCTTCCTCCCTCCCTCCCTTCCTTCCTTCCTGCCTTCCTTCCCATTGCTCGTTTTTGATTTAATAATGGTGCTGCAGGGGATTGAACCTGACACTTTGGAGCCTGGGCATGAAAGCCTTTTGCTATCTCCCCCCACACCCCACCCCCGCCTTCCCTGTTCCAATTTTCGCCTTTATTTTTCTCTATAAAACTTATCCCATCTGCCCTGGGTATGATCAGACACTTTCTCTTAAGTTAGAAATTATCTTTCTCCAAAACATAAATTATTCGAACTCTGTGGGCCAGCGGAACTTGTCTCACTACCCAATGTTATCCTTATAGTAGAATGGGTATGCACACAGTGCAATACAGGGTATTTATGGTCACTGAAATGTGTCACCAAGTGTTTTTCTTTTTTTTTTTTTTTAATGTTTTATCCACTTACAAATAAGTGAATGAATAATTTAGTAAGCTGCTAAAGCTCACATAGAAGGATAACCCCAAGCCACTCAAGGAAGTTGCCATTTTAAAAGTGGTACGTCAGACTGTGAAGTGCGAGGATTTTTTTTCTGATTGGAGGAAGACCCCATTGTTGCCCCCACCCTCTTGTTAAGCAAGTGCTCAAGACTGTCTGTCCTTTCTGCTCGACTACACTTAATTGTTCCTTTTTTCTCCCCTACCAGGTTATTGCTGGGACTTGGTGTTTGCATAACAAATCTACTGCTCCTGGCAGCCATTTTTCCTTTTTTTCTCTTCTTTATTTGATAGGACATAGAAGTTAAGAGGGAAGTGGGAGAGAGAGAGATACCTGAGCACTTGCTTCACCCCTGCAGGTGGGGAGCAGGGGCTCCAAGCCAGGTACTTGCACATGATAGCATGTGTGCTTAATCAGTTGTGCCACCACCCAGCCCCTTACTCTTACTTTTTCAATTGTCCTTCTTAGTAATTAATTAACCAGGATATAGCCTGAATAGAATAGAAATGCATGTTCTGCTCATATGCATGTTCTGTTCATGCAGGCTTTTGGTGATGCTTTTGACTTTCCCTTTTATTGCTAAGTCAGTGGTTTGCACACAACTGCAAATATTTATTGGATATGTCAGTCACAATGCTAGGTGCTGAGGATGTACTGATGAATAAAACAAAACATTATTCCTCAAGTTTTTAGAGAAGAATTACTTTTTAAAATTGTACATGGTTATGTAATAAAAATTATAACAACTAAAAAGGAGACAGAATAGTGGTCATATGCACACTAATACAGTGCTTCCTATATCAAACAGGCATTGTATCAGTTGTCTTATATGTATTGACTAATTAGTGTTTCTGGTTTTTTGGTTTTTTTGTTGTTGTTTTTTTTTTGCCTCCACGGTTATCACTGGAGCTCAGTGCACTACAAATCCACTGCTCCTGGAGGCCACTTTTTTCCTTTTGTTGTCCTTGCTTATCATTGTTGTTGTTATTATTATTATTGCTGTCGTTGTTGGATAAGACTGAGAAATGGAGAGGGTGGGGAAAGAAAGATAGACCTGCTTGTGAAGCGACACCCCTGCAGGTAGGGAGCCGGGGCTCAAACTGGGATCCTTACACCGGTCCTTGGCTTGGCGCCATGTGTGCTTAACCTGCCTTGCTACCACCTGACTGCCAAGTGTTTCTATTTTTAAGCTGACAAGAACAAGGCAAAGAGAGATTAGTTACTAGTTATAGACTAGTTATAGCAGAGTCTGTCTGAACCTAGATTTTCTTTTTAACATATATTTATTTCCCTTTTTTTGCCCTTGTTTTATTGTTGTAGTTATTATGTTGTTGTTGATGTATTTGTTGTTGGATAGGACAGGAAAAAATGGAGAGAGAAGGGGAAGACAGAGGGGGAGAGAAAGATAGACACCTGCAGACCTGCTTCACCGCCTGTGAAGCGACTCCCCTGCAGGTGCGGCGCCAAGGGCTCAAACCCGGATCCTTATGCTGGTCCTTGCACTTGGCGCCACGTGCGCTTAACCTGCTGCGCTACCGCCCGACTCCCTGAACCTAGATTTTCTAGTTCTAAAGCTGAAGTTCTTTTTTTATATATATATTTACTTTCCCTTTTGTTGCCCTTGTTGTCATTTCATTGCTACTGTAGTTATTATCGTTGTTGTTATTGATATCGTTTGTTGAATAGGACAGAGAGAAATGGAGAGAAGAGGGGAAGACAGAGGGAGAGAGAAAGATAGACACCTGCAGAGCTGCTTCACCACCTGTGAAGCGACCCCCCTGCAGGTGGGGAGCCGGGGGCTCAAACCAGGATCCTTATGCCACTCCTTGCACTTTTTGCCACGTGCACTTAACCCCCTGCGCTACCGCCCGACTCCCAAAGCTGAAGTTCTTAACAGGTATACTACATATAGCTGTTAAGGCCCTCACTATTCTACACCTGAATCTTATTTTTTATTTCTTTATTCAACACACATTTACTACATGCCTACTATGTATTATATTTTTTTGCCAGTAACTGTGATTCTCTCTGACCTCAAGGAATTCAGTTCAAGGTTAGATGAATACTCGAGACATCTTTGAACAGTTGCTGTGTATGAGGAGAGTCAGCATCTAACTCAACACTGCAGAAAGCTGCTTCAATAAGGAAATCTTAAGATTTTTGAGTTTCAGCTGGCTTTTGAAATTGTACAGGTACAAAGGAGTCTTTTAGGCAAGGGAAACAATAGTTATGGGGCACTGAGCCATATGCGACTGTAGCACATTTGGGATGATACAGGAACTGTAGTTTGCTGGAACACAGACAGGATAGTGATGGAGATGAGTCAAGCTTGAGAAAGGCTACACTAGACTTGAAAAGTTCTTGAATGTTGAATCAAGGACTTGACCCCTCTAGTTTAAAATAACTGGTCATGCTAGGGAAAACATTAAATTTACCATTAAAGCCTGGTAATAACTAAACAATGTTCTTTTTTAAAGCCTTTGGAGGAAACAAACAGGCCCTGGAAGAGGCAGCAACAGTAAGTGACCAGTCTTATTTTTTATCCTATTTTTGGTAAGTTTTTTTTTTTTTTTTAAGTTTAGTCTAATAACAAAATCCAACCAGTAGGTACTTTCTGAGGAAGAGGTTCCACAGGGAATATTACCTATTTGTGTTAACTGGAATTACTGTAGTTGTCAGATGCAGAGTACATAAAGCCCAAATAGTTTTGAACCCTACCAGAGGAGGGCAATTCTATTTTGGTAGGCACCAAAATCAAGTACCCTTTGCCCTGCCTTTTTCAGGGAAAGTAGAAAATCTCAAGCCAAGTTCCTTTCAGTTGCTGGCTCACTCTGACCTGTTAAGACAGCAAATAAACTCTCACTCTACCTTTGTTTGTTTGTTTTTTCAAGAGCACTGCCTAGCTCTGGCTTTTGGATGTGCCAGAGATCAAACCTGGGATTTCCAAACCTCAGGCATTAAAGTCTACTTTATTATTTCATACTCAAGAAGCAGTTGCTATTGCATGAACCTTTCAAGATTCCCGACACCATCTCACCTTCTCAATCTCTCGTTGGTACTTTTGAGTATCAGTACCAGGACATGAAGGCAGTAAGACATGGAGGCTGAAATAAAGAAACTATGGGGGTCGGGTGGTAGTGCAGTGGGTTAAGCGCAGGTAGTGGAATGTGTTAAGCGCACATGGCACAAAGCTCAAAGACTCCTGTAAGGATCCTGGTTCGATCTCTGGCTCCCCAACTGCAGGGGCGTCGCTTCGCAAGCAGTGAAGCAGGTCTGCAGGTGTCTATCTTTCTCTCCCCCTCTCTGTCTTCCCCTCCTCTCTCCATTTCTCTGTGCTATCCAACAATGACGACAACAACAATAATAACTACAACAACAATAAAACAACAAGGGCAACAAAAGGGGGAAAATCAAATTACAAAAGAAAGAAAGAAATTACATCTGGGGGTCGGATTGTGGTGCACCTGGTAGAGCATACACATTCTATGTATGAGGACCCAGGTTCAAACTCCCAGTCCCCACCTGTGCGGGGTATTGGGTGCGGGAAGAGTGAGGGGGTAGAGCAGCACTGCATGTATCTCTCTCTGTGCCCCTCTTCCCTATTTGTCTCTTATCAAAGAAAGAAAGGGGGCTGGAGAATGACCACAGGGAGCAGAGGATTCATTATATAGGTATCAAGCCCCAGCAATAACCCTGATTTGGGAGGGGGAAAAATAGATCTGTACTAACTTTTACAGTAGCCACCAGCCTTATGTAGCTATTTAAATTAATTAAAGCTAGTAAAGTCAGGACTGAGGGACTGGCTCAGTGGAGAATACATACTTTATATGTATGTGAGACCCTGAGTCCAACCCCTGGCACTACATACTAAACACAAGAAAGGCAAACACAAACAGAACATCACTCTAAAATATAGACAAGTCTTGTGAGTTAATCTTAACACACACACACACACACACACACACACACCATAAAATGGTAGAGTGGTACTCCATCCTGTCTCTTTCAAAATAAAAATGTGGCTGGAGGAATGGCTCAGTGGATGAAGTGCTGGACTCTCAAAATAAAAATTAATTAGTAAAATTGACATTTTCACAACTTCAGACCCTGGCCACATTTCAGATGTTCACTAGCCTCAGATGACCAGTGCGTGCATGTTAATTGCTCAGAAATAGAATATTTCTACTACTGCAGAAAATTCTGTTGGACAGTGTTGAGTGCTAGCCCATAAGGACTTCACGGTGAGAGTAGGCACACTAAAATGGCACATGAGAGAGACTGTTGTGATAGCTCACCAGGCAGGACACATGCCTTGCCATCTAGGTTCTAGCTCCAGCACCACGTGGGAACAACACAGCACCGGGGGAAGATCTGGTATTATTTTCTGTTATCCTTACATTCGAATGAAAAAGTTGACCTGGGAGTGGCCTGCAAGTTGGTGCAGTGGATAATGCATTGAACTTACAAGCATGAAGTCTAAAGTTTGATCCCTGGCATTGCATGTTCCAGAATGATGCTTTGGTTCATGTTCAATCTCTCTCTCTCTCTCTCTCTCTCTCTTTTCCCTTAATTAATTAATAAATCAGAAAAAAAGAAAAGAAAAATCAACCTGGAAACAATGAAATGCTTGTGAAAGGCCCAATTCCATAAAATAAATAAATAAAATCACATACAAACACTGTGTATACGACATGCATTTATGTATCTTTCTGGAGAAATATTTTGTTTGTGTTTGTTTGTTTGCCTCCAGGGTTATCACTGGGGTTTGGTGCTGACTCTACAAATCCACTGCTCCATTTTTTCCATTTTATTAGGGTAGGATGGAGAGAAATTGAGAGAGGAGGGAGATAGAGAAAGAGAGAGACAGGGAGACACCTGCAGACCTGCTTCACCACTTGTGAAGCGACCTCCCCTGCAGGTAAGGATCCAGGGGCTCAAACCAGGATCCTTGCATGGGTCCTTGTGCTTCATACTATATGTGCTTAACCTGGTGCGTCACTGCCTGGCCCCCTGAAGAAACTGTTTATTATAGCCCTCATCAGTTTATAAGATGAATCCAAAAATCTGCATCTGTGTGTTAAGCAGAATCATTTGAAATCTAAGGATTTAAAGGATTCTGCCTGTGAAAGATACATAGTAGTACTAAATAGTTGTTTCCCCCCAGCCAGTTATTAGGAAATAAGAAATTAGAGTTAGGGTATGAATATTATAGTCTAGGAATGGAGAGAAAGTCAAGAGCTAGTAAAATACCCTCAGTTCTTGCTCTTTCTTAGTAATGTGGTTCCCCTTCATCTATCTAGATCTAATGTTTAAAAAGATTTACTTCTTGGATGGCTTATACCTACTAGCTAATAGATAATCATCATCATCTTCACCTCCACCTCCCCCTCTACTTTTTCCTCTCTCTTTCTCTCTGTCTCTCTCTCTGGGCACTACTCAACTTTGGCTTATGGTGGTACCGGGGACTGAACCTGGCACCTGGAGCCTCAGGCATGAAAGTCTTTTGCATAAACTACTAGACTGTCTTCCCCTTTTTTGACAAAACTGCAAATCGAAGATTTTGATGTACTCTGAGAACTAAAGCCTTAGCTGGTATGATTGTTAATTGTAGAGATGGGATGATACTTTGGCACGAAAGTTTTTATTACAAGGTATAAGAAGGTACTCCCAAGACCACCTCCAGGAGTGGTCATTTAGTAGGAAGATTCCTGGCGCTCAACACATAGTCTTACTCTTGACCACGACTCATTAAAGAATAAATACAGGGCCCAGGCAGTGGCGCACCTGGCAAGTGCAAGGACCCAGCCAGGTTCAAACCCCTGGTCCCCATCTGCTTGGGGGAAGCTTCACAAGTGGTGAAGCAGGGCTGCAGGGGTCTCTCTGTCTCTTTCTATCTCCCCTCCCTCCTCAGTTTCTCTCTGTCTCTATCAAATAAACAAAGTTGAAAAAAAATAAATACAGCAAAATCAGTCAGAGGAAAGTGTAAATGAGATTAAGTCTAGAAGAAACCAGAATCAAGCTTCCAAAATTCTTCTGCCAGTTGTATTCACCCAGGCCACATTGAATTTAACAGATGTGCACTCTTATTTACCATTGCCCAGAACACTGACTAGAAATTGATCACGTAGACATTGTCTACCTTGCGCATTCTAGACTTCTAGAAGGAAAGCAAGTTCAGCATAAATCATATTGCTTGTATGAAGCTTAGGCACGTTCCCTTCTTACCAGGGAATGGTGAGAACTCCAAAATCCAGGTTTTCCTCTGCCAGCTACAGATCAACCAAGTAAACAGACCTTTTTAAGCCTATCAACCTGCTATATTGATTCTCTTGGACATTAGGTGATCAGTAGCCTACCAATGCCACCTTCACAGTATGTTGGTTATTTCTAGAGATATAGCCATATTGACTACCACTTTCCAGTCTATCGGACATCACTAATCAATTTCTTGCTAAACCAGGATCCTGAGCAATTCAGGTAGTCCCTACCAATCCATAGATGAAATCTGCCATCCCTGGCCTGAAACAACTGTTCTTACTTACAGTTGCTCATGTCCTACAAGGAAAGGACTACAGATCATATTTACTCAGTTACTATCATACATATAGACAGTTACCACTGGGGACAAATTTAATTAGAATGGTAAATGGAAGTAGCCTTTTTGTTTTTAATCATCTTATTGGGAGGCTAGTAGTTTACAGTGCAGTTGTTGACACACAGGTACAACTTCTCCCTATGATAGGTGTCTGCAAGAAGAAGCCTTTTTAAAGGACCAAGAGCAAACCAGAAACCTTGAGAACCTTAGACTTAAAAAAAAAAAGAGAGAAATCTGACTTAGTACCAAATTTTGTAGCAAATACATATCAATAGGAATTTGTAATGTCTTGCTAAGGAAATTAAGGAAATTCAGAGTAGCTGGGTTTCTAATAGTGAAAACTTGGTAAGAGCTTGGACAAATCCATGGGAACATAGCCTCACAGTGGTATATTATAAAATATTGAAGACACAATACAATGACACATAGTGGTCAAAAGCAAAAACGTATTAAGCCCGTATACATTGGGAGGCATATAATATAGCACAGGAAGCAAAACATTACTAGAAGCAAATTATTGGCAGTGTTTTTAAGCGTTGGGTTGTATAATGGGTTTATGGGCATTCACTGTAATGTGTAATAATGTTTGGAATCTTAAAATGTTGGTTCGGATATTTGATGGATTGTGTCCGACTATGTTTGTCACAGGCTGACCTGGATATTACAGAAATAAACAAACTAACAGCAGAAGCTATTCAGACACCTCTGAAGTCTGCCAGAAGTGAGTGCTTTTTTAAACTACTTGATGAACTGAGGAATTTTTTTTTTTAATTTTTCTTTATTCCCTTTTGTTGCCCTTGTTGTTTTATTGTTGTAGTTATTATTGTCATCATCATTGTTGGGTAGGACAGAGAGAAATGGAGAGAGGAGAGGAAGACAGAGATGGGGAGAGAAAGATAGACACCTGCAGACCTGCTTCACCGCCTGTAAAGCGACCCCCCTGCAGGTGGGGAGCTGGGGGCTCGAACCGGGATTCTCACGCCGGTCCTTGCACTTTGCACCACCTGTGCTTAACCTGCACGTTACCGCCCGACTCCCGAACTGAGAAATCTTAACCCTGAGCTGGCTGCTCAGCAGGGAGGGTTAGCTGATCCTCAACTCTGTAACATCTTGGGCCTCAATCTTAATTGTGGCTGCTATATTCAGTTAATTGCATGTAGGATTGATACTAACCAAACCCTCAAGACTGATATTTGAACTGGGGGGGTGGGGATGGGGCATGTCAGTGTGACTGGGGGGGTGGGGATGGGGCATGTCAGTGTGACTGGAAGCCAAATATTGTTACCTGCTTGTTTCCCCAGGGTTTAGAGGTGTTCTAAGATGTGGTCATGCCAGCTGAGACTTTCGCTGATATGATCAGGAAGATTGAGAGGGAACTTGTCAGCATTTCATTTCATAATACTACACTCAGTAAACTTGTTCCTATAGACTGACAAACACTGTCTTCTAAAAAGAATTTTAGGCACAAAGCTCAAGGACCAGCACAAAGACCCCAGTTCAAGCCCCCCGACTCCCCACCTGCAGGGGAGTCACTTCACAGGCAGTGAAGCAGGTCTGCAGGTGTCTGTCTTTCTCTCCCCCCTCTGTCTTCCCCATCTCTCCATTTCTCTCTGTCCTATCCAACAACAACAACAATAACTACAAAAATAAAACAAGAGCAGCAAATATAAAATAAATATTTTAAAAAAGATTTTAGAAAGCCAGGTAATCAGTGAACATAGCCAGGATGAACTCTGTTATGAACTAAATGTCACTGTCATTATGCTCAGTGTATGCAGCTCTGGTGAGAATAGGCCTGGCTTGACCTGAATTTGGAGGCTGCCTGTGCACAGAGGTACCTCTTCCCCAAGTTGGGTGAGAAACACAGTTCATCTCTTGTCCTGACTAGAATTCTGTTATAGCATGAAACATGATGAGATCCTTTACCTTCTTGGTATCTACTCTGGCTTTGCCTCCCTGAGGTTACGATGTAATAGAACCTGAGTATTCCTAAAACTCCTTAGAGACGCGTGCGCACACACACACACACACGGTCTGCTGAGATACTGAGTCATTTCTACATGTTCAGGTGATAGCAGTTTCTCTTCTGAGCTCTACTAGTTTTGTTTACTTGAAGAAGGATGGGTTTTCTGATTTCATTTCTGAGAACTGAACACATCAGAGTCATTCTTAACCAATAGTAAAAATTGTGGTGTCCTTTAAATCACTGGACCTTGACTGTATTACCAAAAAAAAACAACCTTAATATGCATACTGATCTTATGTAATATGCAGGGGTGGAAAAAGCATAAAAGTTGTTTAGTCTGACAATTACATGCATGATTTTTTTTTTCCTTAGAAACCCTGCTCAGTATCTTCTAGCTACTGACTATACATGTTTTAGCAATGCGACACTAAGCTCCATTACTAAATAGCTATGATTTTTTTTTTTTTCCTTACCAGAGCACTACTCAGCTCTGGCTGATGGTGGTACAGGAGATTGACTGGGACTTTGGAGCCTCAGGCATGAGAGTCTATTTGTGTAATCATTATGCTAGCTAACTCCCACCCTAAATTTATTTATTATTGGATAGAGACAGAGAAATTGAGAGGGGAGAGGGAGATAGAGAAGGAAGAGAGACAGACAGACACCTGCAGCTCTATTTCACCACTCATAAAGCTTTCCCCCTGCAGGTGGGCACCAGGAGCTTGAACCCAGGTCCTTGTGTACTGTAGTGTGTGTGCTTAACTAGGTGTGCCACTGCCTGGCTGCTGATTTTTTTTTTTTTTTAATCCCTCCAAGGTTATCACAGGCTCGGTGCCTGCCCTAGGAATCCACTGCTCCTGGAGGCTTTTTTTTTTTTTTTCTCCCCTTTGTTGCCCTTGTTGTTTATCGTTGTTGTTATTGCTGTTGTTGTTGGATAGGACAGAAATCAAGAGAGGAGGGGAAGACAGTGAGGAGGAGAGAAAAGACACCTGCAGTACTGTTTTCACCCTTTGTGAAGCGACCCCCCTGTAGGTAGGGAGCTGTTGGCTGGAACTGGGATCTTTATGCCAGTTCTTATGCTACGTGCTACGTGCCACGTGTACTTAACCCATTGCGCTGCGTGACCCCCACCCCTGGTTTAAAAAAAAAAAAAAAAAACTTATTTTAATGAGAGAGCAGGAAACAGAACAAGGATAGAGCGCTGCTTAGCTCTGGCTTATGGTGGTGCTAGGGGATTGAATCTGGGACCTCAGCCTCAGGCATGAAAGTCTTTTTGCATAGCCATTATGCTACTTCCCCAGCTCTAATAATAATGTTTTATTAAAACAAATAATAATGCTTATTATTATAACATGTACCCAGTATTCCAGAGGACTTTCCATTCATGCTACAGATATTTAATGAATATTTACATGCACAATTCTAGAGTTTGGGGATACAGGAATAAAGAACAAATTTTGTTAGTTTTTTTAGATAGAGACAGAAAGAGAGGGTGAAAGAGACCACAGCACCAAAGCCTCCTTCAATATGGTGGGAACTAGGCCAGACTTGACTGTGGGTAGTGCACATGGCAAAGCAGCACAGTATCCAACTGAGCTGTTTCATCCACCCCAAAGAGTCTATTCTCGTGGAGCACATAGTTCAGGTCTCTTTTATATATATATGATAGAGACAGAGAGACATATGCAGGCCAGCTTCACCACTTGTGAAGCTTTCCCCTGCAGGTGGGGACCAGGGGCTTGAACCCAGGTCCTTGCACACTGTAATGCATGTGCTTAACTAGGTGTGCCACTGCCAGGCCCCCAGTTCAGATCTCTTAATAACCCTATAAAGTGACTACTCATAGATGAATAGAAAGGAATTTGAAAAGCAAACTGCAGAGAGATAGAGAAGCCCGGAAGATGGATAGATCTGTAAAAATTTAACTCCTGACTGCATTCCTGTCCCAATGCTGGGCTGCCCTTACAAGGTAGGTGTGGGGTTTCCTGACCACTCATTAGTTTGCTTTGTCTCAACCCTCTTTTTTAAAAAAGGCATCATCTTCATACTGGGTCTATTTCTTCTTAGTTCCAGCTTAAAGCTTAACATACATTTTATTTACTTTGAGAAATGTGAATGCATGAAAGTTTATTTCCAAGAGAAGTGAGCTGTTCAAACTCTCTTATAGCACGAAAGGCAATACAGGTGGAGGAAATGATAGTAGAAGAAGAAGAAGAAGAAAATAAAAAGAGTCGCCAAGCTTTGAGAGTAAGTAGAGGACCAGCCAGCAAGTTCGTTCACCTGGAAGGGGACCTTCTGTGCCATGTGTTCTACCCAGATTCCAGCTCCCTGCATCACGTGAAGTCCTCTAGCACAAGGGGAAGCTTTAGTACTGTGGTATCTGGAGCTCTCTCTCATATGTGCGTATATAGTTAACCCATTGCGTTGAAAGCCTGGCAGTGACCAAAAAAAATGAGTGAGTCAGGTCTGCAGAGATATCTTTCCACTCACATGGCTACGGTTCAAGTCCGTGCATTACATGTTAAAGCTGTGGCATCAGAAGAAGCTGTGGTGCTTCTCTTTCCCTGTCTGTCTATCTCCTTCTGAATGAAGAAGTGGCCCAGAGCAGTGAAACTGCAAATGCATTAAGCCCTGACCCCACTGGGAAAAAAAAAAAAAAAAAAAGTAGGTAACTTTCTGTGGGACTGAGACCTGACAGAAGACAACAAAATACATACGTACAGTGTTGTTGCCTCCAGGGCTCACAGTTTCACAGAAGAGAGCCCAGGTAGATGGCTAGTGACAAAAGTGATAGTAGATGCCTGTATACAGTGTATAGAGCATGTGAGGGTAATCTGGCTACAGCTGTCACTCCAGTGAGCGCTAGAGTTGATTCGGCTGATCTGACTGGCTAGGGGGCGTGACCTTCCTCCCTCCCTCACCGCTCTTCCATTCAAGGGTATATGAGTAGTTTGCTCCCCTTGTAGCACATAGAAGGGAGAGTCAGTCTTACCCACAACGTTAGGACTCAGATAAAACTTTAAAGATGATGAGGTTTTATTAGCTGGAGAAGAAAGGGAAAGGAATTGCAGGAGGGTGTATGAAAGTGCATCAAGAAATCAGAGCAGTTGGATATAACTGGGATATAAAGTCCGAGGGTGATGTGCTGAGAGTAAGGGTCAGATAATGAATGCCCGTCTGTGTCAAGCCTGCAAGCCTGGATTTCTTCACATAGCATTGATAAGCAAGGTAATCAGATAAGTATTCAAAAAAAAAAAACTGTATTCAGGATAAATGGTTGGTGGGGGACTGGAGACTGGAATCCTTACAGTGGAGTTGCATGTGATTTCACACCTCTGAGCCATGTTTTGCAAATTTTTTTTCTTCCTTCAGATGGAGAAAGATAGAGACACCAAAGCTTCTTCCATTCCATAGCACCTCCCATGTGGTGCTAGAGCTCCAACCTGGGTCACACTTGTGGCACTGCAGGCATCCTATCAGGTCTCCAGACCGGAGACAAGGAAAAAAAAGATAAGGGATGGTTTTTGAGATAAGCTTTCGAAGGAAGAATAGACAAGACTGGTCAAGGAAAGGAGGGACCATAGATGACTTCTTAAGTGGCTTTTGGCTTAGACAGTTACCATCCAGTACACAGAGACACAGGAGGAAGAGTGGCCTGGGTTAGAGTGAAGGATAACAATGAATGTGCCTGTTGTTTTGATAGCTTGAATATTTGATGCTTTCCCAAGACACCTAGCCTTAGACTGGAGTTTGGGAAGAATTAAGAGACTGGGAGGCACTGATGGTCAGATCTTAGGGAAGTTATCCCAATGTGTGATTCGACAAGGCGATAGAGCATGGAGAAGTGGGCTGAGAAGTATGCCAGAGGGGAAGCAGATTACAGAGACACCAGGAAGATGATGGATCTTGGAGAGACAAAGGGGAGAATAAAGTTTTCTGACATTTCAGAGTTATCCTTGTCATGTATCTCTCCATGGACTCAAGGACAAAGACTACTGAGGGTTCTTTAGGTTAAGTGACTAGATGCCCTTAGTGGTTTTCAGAACAGCTCCTAGTGAAGTGAAGGGTGGGAGTAGGGGTAAATCAGGATGCCATTAAGGGGATTTAATCTTAGCCAAAACCTTCTGTTTTTGAAGACCCATCCAGTGTAAGTCCTTAGCTGGTTGATTATGTTCTGAATTATCTAGGGCACTGGAATCTGTAAGATAGACGTTAAACTTCGTATTGGTTTTCTTCTTCAGAACTGGTCTCCCTTTCTGATATTTTTGCTTTTTATCATCCCCTTTTATTAATCTTTTTGTAAACTCAGTTTCACTTGTGATTTTAGGTCAAAAGGTGTCCTCCATCTAAGAAGAAAACCCAGTACATGCAAGCAACACGCAGGAGTAAAAGGTAACTGAATTTCCCAGCATAAGATCTGCATTTCTGGTTTTGTTGGAGAACCACATACATCATGGCAGAACTAGGCACTGGAAAGAATTGTAGCTCAAGTCCAAACAGACCTTTAAGTCATTCAAGTCTTGAGTATTATCCAAGCTAGATGGGTCTTCAGAAATGTTTGACCCAAAACCTTCTCCAGTTCTTACACCCATATTCTCCATCTTTTTTTTTTTTAATTTTTTTTTTATATTTATTCCCTTTTTGTTGCCCTTGTTGTTTTATTGTTGTAGTTATTATTGTTGTTGTCGTTGTTGGATAGGACAGAGAGAAATGGAGAGAGGAGGGGAAGACAGAGAGGAGGAGAGAAAAATAGACACCTGCAGACCTGCTTCACCACCTGTGAAGTGACTCCCCTGCAGGTGGGGAGCCAGGGTTCGAACTGGGATCCTTATGCCGGTCCTTGTGCTTTGCGCCACCTGCGCTTAGCCCGCTGCACTACAGCACGACTCCCCATATTCTCCATCTTATCCTCCCACATTTTTTTAATACAGAGTGAGATACATAAGTAAAACTTCATATTTTTTTATTTCTTTATTGGGGAATTAATGTTTTATATTCAACAGTAAATACAATAGTTCGTACATACATAACATTCCCCAGTTTCCCATTTAACAATACAACCCCCACTATGTCATTTATCATTCTTTATGGACCTGTATTCTCCCCAGCCACCCACTCCCACCCCAGAGTCTTTTACTTTGGTGCGATATGCCTATTACATTTCAGGTTCTACTTGTGTTTTCGTTTCTGATCTTGTTTTTCAACTTCTGCCTGAGAGTGAGATCATCCCATATTCATCCTTCTGTTTCTGACTTATTTCATATAACATGAATTTTTCAAGGTCCATCCAAGATCGGCTGAAAACGGTGAAGTCTCCATTTTTTACAGCTGAGTAGTATTCCATTGTGTATATATACCACAACTTGCTCAGCCACTCATCTGTTGTTGGACACCTGGGTTGCTTCCAGGTTTTGGCTATTACAAGTTGTGCTGCCAATAACATATGTGTACACAGATCTTTTTGGATGGATGTGTTGGGTTCCTTAGGATATATCCAAAACTTCATATTTTGTTTCACTGCCTAAGTCGATGTGCAGAGCTACTCTAGAGTAAGTCACAAAGTGACTGTCACATAGTTAGCTTCTTGAAATGTTCCTCCTGGAACTTCTCGGAATCATGTGGGCTTGATCCTAAATAACCATTTGGAGATGGGGCTACATCTCAAAAAACCAAGGAAGTATCCACTGGAGTGTGTCCAGAAACAAAGTACTCTTACATCTTACCAGTCAGTGGTGACTGCCTAGGAAGAGGACATGAAGCCTAGCCGAGGGTCCTATAGGTCGTTTGAAAACGGTTTACTTCTTCTTAGCTTGTGTGAGAATTCCAGATTCTGGAGGCTGACTACTTTAGAGTTCTGACTCCATTCAAACCACTTTGTGTCATCTTGGACTCATTATACTTGAAGTTCTGTGTCTGTACTGAGGAGAACAATTGTGTTTTCATGGGGTTGTTATGACATGAATTAATGTACATGTAGAAGGTGCTGAGAACAATAGCTGATGTAGTCAGTGCTCTCCCTGACTTGGTTACCTATCTTACCACTGCTGCTACTGCTATCACTGGAACTGAGAATTGGCACATCTAATAGCTATTTCTTACCTATAGATCAAGCCATTCTAACACTGTGACCCCAGCTATTGGACGGCTGGAATTGTCTTTAGTGAAACCAACTCCAGGCCTGACACCCAGGTTTGACTCTAGGTGAGTAATTAGGTAAGCAACTGTTTGATTTTTGGGTGGAGCCCAACATTTAACATTGGCCAGATAAGAAGGGTTTTTGAGAAGATCCCTCTGAGAAGATTTGGCTTGGAAATGTTTAGAGAAGGATGACTATCTGAACTTTCCAGCATCTGCCTCCCTGAGGGCAGGTTCATGCTTGCAGTAACTCAGTGACTTTTTTTCATCTGATGCAATGGAGTAGAGACCAGCGTACCACTCATAGGTGATGCTGAGATCAAACCTGAGACCTCATGAATGCAAGTTCTATGCTCGACCACTATTATCTCCCCAGCTGGGAAATTCCTCTTGATGGAAGCATTTGGCCACCCTCTTCTGACTTTGTGGATGGATGGATTATAGCCATACAGAACTTGGAACCTAAAGTTTATATGGAGAAGACATGGTTTTAGGGATTTGGGTGGAGGTGCACCTGGCTAAAGGCGCACATGTGCAAGGACTGGAGTTTGAGACCCCATCCCCAACTCCCCACCTTCAGGGGAGATGCTTCACAAGTGGTAAAGCAGTTCTGCAGAGGTCTCTATGTCTCCCACTACCCTCTCAATTTCTATCTGTCCTCTCTAATAAAAATAGAAAAAAAGGGAGTTGGGCAGTAGCGCAGCGGGTTAAGTTCACATGGTGCAAAGCACAAGAACTGATGTAAAGATCCCGGTTCCAGCCCCCGGCTCCCCACCTGCAGGGGAGTCGCTTCACAGGCAGTGAAGCAGGTCTGCAGGTATCTGTCTTTCTCTCCCCCTCTGTCTTCCCTTCCTCTCTCTACTTCTCTGTCCTATCCAACAACGACGACATCAATAACAACAATAATAACTACAACAATAAAACAACAAGGGCAACAAAAGGGAATAAATAAATATACAAAAATAAATTTAAAAAAATAGAAAACAAAAAAGTGGCTGCTGGGAGCAGTGGATTTGTATTGCTGGCACTGAGGCCCAGCGATAACCCCGGTGGCAATTAAAAAGTAAATAAATTACTTTAAGCTGGGGTGGTAATTCAGTATTAGAGCACAGAACCTGTATACCTGAGGCCCCAAAAGTCCCAAGTTCAATCCCCACACCACCATATGCCAGAGCTGAGCAGTGTTCCGCTCTCTCCCATCCTCTTTCTCTTCCATAAAAATACATAAATAAAAATCTTTTTTTTTTTTTTTAAGACTTGACTTTCACTAGATGTATGTTTGGTAATTACAGCCCCCTTTCTCCAGCTGTGTTTAGTCATTACTGCCTTTAAAAAAAATCATCCTAAATTTAGAACTTGCCTTCTTAGAAATGTGTGATTTGAAAACTGCAGCTTGAGGCCAGATGGGAGTTGGAAGGGCTCACAGCACCTGGTGTCATTCAATCTGCCAAGCCATCTTTACAGAGATTTTCCCACTTTGTAGGGTCTTCAAGACCCCAGGCCTACGTACTCCAGCAGCCAGAGAGCGAATTTACAACGTCTCAGTGAACGGCAGTCCTCTCGCAGACAACAAAGAGGTTTTCCTCACTGTGCCAGTGGGAGGCGGAGAGGTAAAGTATTCAGAGGGAAGCCAGGCCACAATGTGCTGCTCTTACTAAAGCAGTGTGCCCACAGCCCACCATCCATTTCTCTCCCTGAGATCCTTTGCATCAGTACTGATCTCCACATTTCCACATGACAGAGCCTGGTTTTCTCTGCCACGTTAGAGACCCAGGCTGGGAAGATCCATGCCCAGCTCTGGGTTTCCCCTGTTCATCCACTAACACTTGCCCACCCGTCCTGTAGGAACATGGCTCCTGCTCTTGAGAAGCAGTTTAGTAGTGACGCTCTGTTGAAGGATATGCAGAGGAGGGCAGGCACTACCCGAGTCTGTGCTCAGTCTGAAAAAGAGAACGTGGGTCATTCCATTTTGTATAGCTTTGAGCGGTTCTGAAGCAGGCAGAGCAAGTTGTTAACCTCAGCGTCAGTGAGGGAATGAAACAGCCTCTCAGAAGTTGCCTGTAGGGCATTTCTCAGCTAGTGTGCATGTCCTTGTACCTGGGTGATCCAACCACTGGCCCCGTGATACGCACTGATGTCATTGTGTCCTGTTGACCCTCATACTTATCTTGACACTTCCCCTCCCCAAGCCCCACCACTGAGTGCAGGGTATTTAGGGAACCCTACCCTGGGGCACTCTGAGCAGCTGGGTGAAGGTTCCTGTCCTGGTGAAGATTCTGGTTCTAACCTGGGCTCCCTTTCACATAGAGCATGCGCTTGCTGGCCAGTGACTTGCAGAGGGTTGATATTGCACAGCTGGACCCAGAGGCTTTGGGAAATATTAAGAAGCTCTCCGTAAGTGTTCCTCACCACACAGGATGCCCTCAATAGCTTTTCTTGGTCTATTTATATTTGGACTGTTTTCTGTGTCTAGGCTACCGCTTTCTACTTAATAGTGGTACTGCCTTTTTTCCTACAACAAATTTTGACTATATTGTGACGTAACTAGTAGCAGTTAGGCCTGTAAACTGATAATAAATTCTGTCCATCCCAGAAGCCTTCCAAAGAAGATCCACAGTGGAAGCAAAACTTCCTCATTCAAGTAGCTGGTGCTGTGTGTTAGGACACAACTAACAGCCAGGAACTGACAGTTTGTTATAGTAGGTAGAGAATGAGGGAGGCCTTGTCACAAGGAATCTCACAGAGTCAGAAATCCCTGACCAGCAGGCCCTTGGAGTAGTGGCAGCGGCAGTGGCAGGAGTATGTGGAGTTCCACTCTGGCATGCCAACTCCTTTAATGTCTGCATTTTGAGGGCTGATTTTCCCATTTCTCTTACACCTTCAAGAAACCCTTTAAAATCGGTTTGTGTTTAGTGTGGGGAGCCACATGCCCAACACCTAACCAGATTGCTCTGATGCCCTGCACTCCCTGGCTGGCTTCTTGTTTTTGCTCACATTCTCAAGAGTATGTATTGAATTGATTGAGGTTTGGTAAGATGGATCGCGCTCATCCAGTCAGCATGGTCTAAGGTGGTGGGTAGGAGCACTTAGTGTTCACTTGACTGCCAAAGGCTAACCCTTTCAGGGAGCTGTCTGAAGGGGACATGAATAGAACGACTTTCCCAAGACGTGTTGTACTAAATGCAGACCCAGTAATGAGACAGATGCATAGCCACCAGAATCCAGTGACATCTATCATGGAGCTAAACTTGGAGCACTACTCTCCCCCAAGTTACATCTCCACCTTTTCGTTTGAGAAGTGGTTTCGACAACTTTGTCTGGGTGCAGAATGAAAGTTTGGAATGGGAAATTAGTCTGTCATATAAATAGAAAGTGGAAGTGTTAAATTGGCAGGCCTGCCCAGTGCCCTCATCTCTAAATGCCCTGTCTCTTCCTTTAGAGCCGTCTTGCACAAATCTGCAGCAGCATACGAACTCACAAATAAGGTTGCTACTGCAAGAAGCCAAACTCAACAAGATGGACCTTCAATGGCTACTTCTTGAGCCCTGAAGAGACCTCTTTCCTTCATGCTTATTGTTTATTTGAGTGTGAAGTTCCAGAGCAGGGGCTGGTGTTCCTCTTGGAGAATTCAGGAAGGGGGAAGACACACAGTGTTCTCCAGCAGTTACATAAAGCTTTGCATTTGTGCCTCCCCATCCAGGTGATGCAGACTCTGCCTGCTGTGTCCATGCAGTTAAGACTTCTGTCCTTTTCCCTGCTGAATTCTCCCCCCTTCTCAGAGCTGCCGCCTCCTGCCTTCTATAACTCAGCATCCTTTTGGCCCTGCCCTAACTCCAGTGGAGGTGGCATGAAAGAATCTTGTGTTCTTGGGAAGACTGCCTACTCACCCTCATCAGAACCCTCTGCATCTAGCATTTCCGCTGTATATATACTTGGGGCTGGGAGATTTCAGCTCAGGGAAACAAGAGCTCTGGACCATAAGAGGGCAGGTGTAGAAAGCTGGGAGGAACTGTACAAACGGGGCCTGGACAGCCGAACAGGACATGTCACAGCAATGACCACAGCGAATACATCTCTATCCCCTCTGTCTGTGGGGCTTTGGAATCTTATGCCTGCTATTCCTAAATAGTTTTTTTCAAACTGACTTGTTCAACAGCATATTGTATTTATTCCTGTTTACCAAAGACCAAAAATTGGTATAACAGTAATTTCCATGTTTTACTTACTCCTCTACCTCTCTCTCCTTAGTGGGAATTTGGATGAGGGACTTACAGGGCTTAGCTTAGTCTAGTGTTTTTTTGAGTGACTGACTGCTGAGGAACCCTCCAAGCTCTCCATGGTCCAATGATCCCTGCAAGTCAAACAGACTTTGCAGAGAGCACTTCACTCCTCTGGGCTTCCTTCATCAGAGGGACAGATGTAACTTGTCTGGGGGCCACATTCCATGCATTTAACCTCTGCCCTGGGTGTGAACAAGATGTTTGGCATTAGCACCTAGATCCCTGTGCTCTAATTAGCCTCTCTGCCCCCCAAAATCATGAGATGGGGTCCAAAAATATGGGAACAGAGAGGCCCCCCACCTCCAGTCTGAGGGCACAGTTTTCTCACATATTTTTGTTGTACTTTGTATTATTGTGGCTCATGACCATTCTAAAAACGTGGCCCTGCTCGAGAAAATTGTTTTATTCTCTCTTTCCTGCAACTTTTGTACATATTGTGCTGGAGAAATTATATCTGTAAGCTGATTTGGTCTAATAAGAATTACTAAAAGTTACCTGTTTTCAATAAATTGTGAGTTTTCATTGCCCCTAACCTGACATTCCGTCTGTCACCTTCTAGCTGTGCTGGCCTGGTCTAGAGACAGTTTTGGATTCTGCTTAGAGGTCTTTGAAAGCTTCTGCATCAGAAGATGCCCAGACTTTACAACAGAATTTTTCTAGTATGAGGGTAGCCACTCCAAGATCCAAGACATACTAAGTAGCCCAAACTCACAAGCAGTTTCCCATTGTTGAAAGAAAACTACCTGGGACCACCACTTAGCCAGACCATCTGGTCCTGACAGTTCAGGAAGAAGGACTCTTGGGTCAGTGGCAACATTTGGAATAAAGCTTACTTGTGATTTCAAGTACTCAGGTCACCAGACCAGAGGTTTCTGTCTTTTCCTCTGTCAACGGGTGCACTGAGAAGAGCCTGGCATCAAGGAGACATTAGATCCAGCAAACTGCACCCAGAGCCACCCTCACCGTGCTTCAGTCCATCTGCATCACTGCCTAGCTGCACCCCACTGTAGGTCAAGTGTAGTGTGTAGCAGATGCCTAGTGCTAGTCACATGATGGAGGTAAAATCCCTGGGTTCGCTTGGGTGGTAATGACCCCCACCCCAGCATTGAAAGCATGAGCTGACCTAGTCATAGTGCTAAGAATGTAAATCGTACTGCCAGCCCAGAAACCAAAAAGGTCCCACAGACATACTTCATTGGGTTTTGTTTCTATAAATTGCTAAAACTTATAATGGGGAGGGAGGCACTGGCACGGTTCATTAAAAAAAAAAAAAAATTGCTGACCTCCAAAAAGGTCAGTTCTAGCAGTATGAGTTACAGTCAAGTGATGCAGAACAGCAGCTCTATTAGGTCCTTATACCCCTTAGAATCCTCTTTCCAGGGGGCTGGGCAGTAGCGCGGCGGGTTAAGTGCACATATCGCAAAGCACAAGGACCTGCGTAAAGATCCCGGTTTGAGCTCCCTGCTCCCCACCTGCAGGGGGATCACTTAGCAAGCGGTGAAGCAGGTCTGCAGGTGTCTATCTTTCTTTTCCCTCTGTCTCCCCCTCCTTTCTTGATTTCTCTGTCCTATCCAGTAACAACAACAGCTATAACAACAATAACAACCATAGCAAGGGCAACAAAAGGGGAAAAATAGCCATCCAGGAGCAGTGGATTTGTAGTGTCGGCACCGAGCCCCGACAATAACCCTCAAAACAAAACAAACAAAAAAAAGAGTCCTCTTTCCATTGTACACGTGTCAACAACTGCACTGTATACCATTAACTTCCCCAATATAAATGATTTTTTTTTTTTAAAAATCCATTCAAAGCTATCCCTGCTTGATTATTTTTTCTCTCCATGTTACCTCCGTCATTCCTGTGGGTAGCTCATTTTGTGTCCTCTGCCTTGTGTATAAAGTAAATGGGGTGGGGGAGATAGTATAAGGGTTATGCAAGGAGACTGTCATGCCTGAGGTTCCAGAGTCCCAGGTTCAATCCCTCACACTACCATAAACTCGAGCTGACCAGTGCTCTCATAAAAATAAAGTAAATGATAGCAATGCTGTTCTGGATTGGAAAAAAAAAAAAAAAAAGGAAGTGGCCTAAAACTCCCCTCCCTCGGGATCCCTAAAGTACTCTCAAGGAACCCTAGAATTTCAATAAACATGGGCTCATTCTTTGGCCTACAGGATCCCTATTAATTCCAAAAAGCCCTATTTGGGGTACCTATGGAAGAATCCCAAATGCACAGCCTTAAGAAGCATCAGGTTAAACTATTCCTATGAAAAGCTAGTTCTTGGGTGTGTGATAGGGCATCACCTCAGCACTGTTTTGTGCACAGCATTAGCATCTTTTTTTTTTTTTTACATGCATAACATTCCCCAGATTCCCATTTAGCAATAAAACCCCCACTATTTCATTCATCATTTTTCATGGACCTGTATTATCCCCACCCACCCACCCACCCCAGAGTCTTTTACTTTGGTGTAATACTCCAATTCCATTTCATGTTCGACTTGTGTTTTCTTTTCTAATCTTGTTTTTCAACTTCGGCCTGAGAGTGAGATCATCCCATATTCATCCTTCTGTTTCTGACTTATTTCACTCAACATGATTTTTTCAAGGTCCATCCAAGATCGGCTGAAAACGGTGAAGTCACCATTTTTTACAGCTGAGTAGTATTCCATTGTGTATATATACCACAACTTGCTCTGAATGACTCTGAAAATGTCCAATAGTTCTAGGTTATCTATCTCTTCATTTAGCTCCCTTATGTCTTTACTGATTTTCTTCCTGGATGATCTGTCAAGTTGAGATAGTGGGGTGTTGAAGTCCCCTACTATGATTGTGTTACTGTTAATATATTGCTGTAGCTCTTTCAGTAGAAGTTTGATGTATTTAGATGGCTTCTCATTGGGTGCATAGATATTAATAATTGTTAAGTCCTCTTGATTGACTGATCCTCTGAGCATTAAGTAGTGTCCATTCCTATCTTTTTTAATCTTATGTATTTTAAAGTCTATCATGTCAGATATGAGAATAGCTGTTCCTGCCCTTTTTTGTGGGCCATTGGCTTGAATGATAGTTTTCCATCCTTTCACTTTAAGTCTGTGTTTGTCTTGTTGCGTTAGGTGAGTTTCCTGTAGACAACATATTGTTGGGTTGTGTTTTCTGATCCATCTTCCTACTCTGTGTCTTTTAATAGGTGAATTCAGGCCATTGACATTTATTGATATCAAAGATTGAAGATATTTTAACGCCATTCTTGTAGAGTTTTAGAGTGTTTTGATATATGTTCTATTTGTGGTGGTCTGGTTGTTTATAGGAAACCTTTCAGAACTTCTTTCAAGGCAGGCTTGGTGATGGTTGCTTCCTTCAACTGTTGCTTGTCTGAGAAGGTTTTGATGCTTCCATCTAGTCTGAATGACAGTCTAGCAGGATATAGTATTCTTGGCTGAAAGCCTTTCTCATTGAGCACTCGATAAGATATCTTGCCATTCTCTTCTGGCCTGTAGTGTTTGTATGGAGAAGTCTGCTGCTAATCTTATGGGTTTTCCTTTGTAGGTGACTCTTTGTTTTTCTCTTGCAGCCTTGAGGATCCTTTCTTTATCCTTATTCCTTTCCAATCTAAGTATGACATGTCTTGGTGTCTTTAGGTCTGGGTTAATTCTGTTTGGGACCCTCTGGGCTTCTTGAATCTTTATGTCTTTGGTGTTGTCTAGACTAGAGAAATTTTCAGCTATTATGGCCTGGAGAATGCTTTCTTCCTCTCCTTCTCTTTCTTCCTCTGGTAAGCCAATAATGCGTATATTGTTTCTTTTGAAGTCATCCCATAGGACTCTGTTGTTGTTTTCAGCTTCTCTTAATCTCTTTTTGAGATCTCTTACTTCTTTTTTAGTTGTCTCTAATTCATCCTCAATCTTGCTAATTCTGTCTTCAGCCTCATTGATTCTATTCTCTCTGCCCTCTACTGCTTTCTGGAGTTCATCTATTTTGTTGCCCTGCTCTGATACTGTTTTAGCTTGTTCAGCTAGTTGCCTTCTTAGCTCAGCGATTTCAGCTTTCAGCTCTCTAATAACCATGAGATAATTAGAATTTTCTTCCATATTCTCATTTGTTGTTCCTGCAGTTCTGATTACAATTTTTTCAAATTCTTTACTCACTCCTGTTATTATTTCCTTAGCTAATGTTTGGATGTTGAACTCGTTGTTTTGTGCTTTGCCCTCTGGAGGACTTTTAGCTGGACTCTTGTCCTGGTTCGAGTCTCCATTATTTTTTCTTGTTGTTTTAACCATTTTATATAAGTTAAGAGGTTTTTCAATCCCTGAGTTGGAGTTCAGTGGTGTAAAAGCCTTTTTTTTTCCCCCTGTAGGCTATGGTAGCCTGAGGGCTTTTAAACTATCAATAGGCTTCTTGGCTTAATCAATGACTCCTGACCAAGAGATAAAGCAGGGTGTGGCAGAGGTAATCCAGTGGTTATGCAAAGAGACTTTCACAGCCCTTCAGCTATGCCACCGAGGTATAGGTCTTCTCCTGAGTTTCCCGGTTAGATCTCTGTGCCCTGGTGTCCCTCCCTGTTGCTGTTCCAGATTCTGAGGGTAGTAGCAATGGGGACTCAGAGTTGTACTTGGTGAGTCTCTGGGGAGTCCTTTCCTCCCTTCAGCTGTCCCCTTGTTGGTGGAGCAGACTGGAGGTGGTGTCTCCACTGACAAACTGTCGAACTGTTAGCAGTCACTTAATCTCTCCTTAGGCCCCTCTCTCCTCTCTGTCACCAGCCACGCGTGTTTGTACTCACGGGTGATTTACTGGGTTTCTGTGGTCATTCTAGTCCTGTCTTGTTTCGGTCCGGGTGGTCTCCTTTGGTATTCCTAGTTGATCCCAGCATTAGCATCTTTTAATGCAAAGGAATCCTATCCCCTCCACCCACATGTCAGGACAGGGCTTACCCCCACTGGAAAGCAAAGTGCATCTCAACGTACGTGTGCACAGGCTCTGATAAGTGACTTTCCCTTTGCTAACTTTACACAGTGACGGTTGTGGGTCCAGATCTAAAATCCAGCTGAAATACATGTGCTCAAAATGTTAAAAGCAATAGTCCCATTTGGCTTCAGTGGTGGAAGGAGTGGGGATACCATGAGAGTTCAATGGAACTGGAGCCTACACTGATTCCCCTCTTAATGGAAGTCTGGAATCCAATCTGCTGTGGCTAAGGTGCCTCTTCACTAGGATTAGCTGTTTCCCCAGCCCCTACCATCCCCACCTGGACCACTCTACCTATTAAACCCCCTCTCCGCACTCCTTCCATACCAGCTCTTAAGTGTACAGCTTGCTTTCTGCACTTTGCCATCTTTCCCTTAGCGCACATTAGAATCTATGTGGTTGGCATTTTTCCATCCTCGAGGGATAGATACTGCAGAGGACATAACAGCCTTGACACCAAGATACCAGGAAGAGCCTAGCTCCCCACAAGCTCATACTGTGTTGTCACAGTATGCCAAGAGCCATCAAGATGGAGACAGATGACACTCTCCAAGGATACTTTTCTTCAGATAGGATGCACAGGTCATGTTGGCATATCCACTCATGTGTGAAGACCCTGACTGCTGAAGGAAGACTCATGAGTGGTGGAGCAGTGCCATAGGTGTCTCTCCCTGCTGGCTCTCCCCCACACCCTGTCTTACCCTCTGTCAAAAAGAAGTAAAGAAAGTGTGAAGCTTTGGCATCACTGTGCAAGCACTGAGCCAGCCATAGCTCTGATGGCAAAAATTAAATCTTTAAAGAAAAAACACGAGGCCAAGCAGTGGTGCACCCAGTTAAGGGCACATAGTGCAAGGACCAGTGCAAGGATCCAGGTTTTAGCTCCTGGTTCCCCACCTGCAGCGGGGGGCACTTCTCAAGTGCTCTCTCTCTTTCCCTGTCACCCCCTCCCCTCTCAACTGTTCTTTGTCCTATCCAATAAAATGGGAAAAATGGCCTCCAAGAGCAGTGGATTCATAGTGTTGGCATTGAGCCCCAGTGATGACCCTGGTGGTCGAAGGAGGAGGAGGAGAAGGAAAGGAGAAGAAGAGAGTGGTCCGGGAGGTGGCACAGTGACTAAAGCATTGGATTCTCAAGCATGAGGTCCTGAGTTCGATCCCTGGCGGCACATGTACCAGAGTGATGTCTGGTTCTTTTACTTATTCTCATGAATAAATAAAATCTTTAAAAAAAAAAAAAAAGAAGAAGGGGAAGGAAAAGAAAAGAAAAAGCACATATGGTGCAAAGGGAAGAAAGGGATGAGATGGAGCCTAATTGGGAAATTGGAAAGAGGTAGAAAGTAGTTGCAAAGAAGAAAAAAAAATACAGATGTGTTTTTTTTTTCTTAACTTTTTTTGAGGGGGTAGAAAATAGTTGCAATGAAGAAAAAAATACGGATGTGTTTTTTAACTTTTTTTGGGGGGTAGAAAATAGTTGCAATGAAGAAAAAAAATATGGGGTTTTTTTTCCTTAAGTTTTTTTTGAGGAGGAGAAAGAGGTAAAAAATAGCTGCAATGAAGAAAAAATACAGATGTGTTTTTTTCTTTTTTTATATTTTCTATTTATTCCCTTTTGTTGCCCTTGTTGTTTTATTGTTGTAGTTATTATTGTTTTCATTGTTGTTGGATAGGACAGAGAGAAATGGAGAGAGGAGGGGAAAACAGAGGAGGAGAGAAAGACAGATACCTGCAGACCTGCTTCACTGCTTGTGAAGCGACTCCCCTGCAGGTGGGGAGTTGGGGGCTTGAACCAGGATCCTTATGCCAGTCCTTACACTTGGCGCCACCTGCACTTAACCTGCTGTGCTACCACCCAACTCCCTACTTTTTAATAAATATTTATTTATTAATGAGAAAGATAGGAGGAGAGAGAGAAGCAACCAGACACCACTCTGGTATATGTGCCACCGGGGATTGAACTCAGGACGTCATGCTTGAGAGTACAGTGCTTTATCCACTGTGCCACCTCCCGGACCACTTTTTTTTTTTTTTAAATAAGAGAAACTAGAGCACTCCTTGGCCATTTATGCTGCTCCATTCGTGTTTGTCAGGGCCGGGAGGTGGTGCAGCCAACTGAGTGCACATATTACCATGCCGAAGCCCCTGGTCCCACCTTGCAGGGAGAAGCATCGAAGCAATAAAGCAGTGCTGCAGGTGTCTCTCTCTATTACTGCCCCCCAGCCTCCCGCAATCTCTCTCTGTCCTATCAAATAAAAACAAAGCTTTATGTTGGTCTAGCAGGGATTGAACCCACAGCCTCACTCCTGCAAGGCATATGCTCTGAGGAGCCACCTCCCGAGCAAGCAAGTTTCACTTGATTGTTCTATTTTCTTCTTGAACTTACACATGCACAGTCTTGGTCAATATATATACTACTTGGGACAAGGCTTGTGACAGCTATAATCTGCTTACAAGAGGCTGGTAGGTATCCTGATGTCCATGAGCCAGGAGAGTTTCTGACTTCTCTCTGTGACCTCCAAGTCTGAGGGAGCCCAGCTACTAAATCAGGGATGGACTACCTCTTTAAAAAAAAAAAGATTTTATTTATTAATGAGAAAGATAGGAGTGGAGGGAAAGAAAGAACCAGACATCACTCAGCTGGGGAGTGAACTCAGAACCTCATGCTTGAGAGTCCAGTGCTTTATCCACTGTGCCACCTCCCAGACCACAAGAAAGACTGTCCTAAGGAGACCAGCAGGGTTATTTTATAGACCTCCCCGGGCACTAGGTCAGGCAGAAACCCAACACCAGACTCCCATAACAGTTACAGTGGATCCCAATACCCTGCCTTCAGCACTTTTTGCTTAGCTGACTCCAAACTAGGCAGCAAAGTCTGCTGCCACTGGCGAGGTACCCAGTATGTGTTCACCAAGAAAGCAGACAAACCAGAGCAGCCTTGCTGCCCAGAGTTCATTTCACTTTCCGGCTACACACTATATCTACCTGGTGCTCACACATTGCTGAGTTAGTGAGTGCACTCTGTGTGCTAGAACCCCAGTGAAGTGTTAACAGGAGGGGTTAGCTTCTCACCACTCCTCCCCACAGGGGATAAGGGGCTTAATTTAGCTCATGGAACTAGGGGAAGAGACAGAATAAATCTAGAGTCAGTGTCTTTTGACATCTAGGGAAAGGTCTGCCCAAAGAGGGTGTACCCTGGTCTGCACCCTGCCCCCATGGGGCAGAGCAGCTGAGATGGGGGTGGGGAGCTGTGGAGCTTGGGGTGGAGGCTGTGGTTGTCAACTCAGCTTGGAGCTGGGTGGGTCTAATTCAGGGAAACGCACCACATCTCATTTATGGAAAATGAACATTTTACACACTTTAACATCTTTGAAATTGGATGCATGTTTCTACCATATGGCATGACGCAGTTTAATTGGCTGTGATGTTTCTTAGCAGTACATCTTACATTCAATGTCATTTTAAGATTCAAAAAAATGTGTTAAGCAACATTCTCCAGTCAGCCTTATCAAAGAGGCTAGTATCTTGATCTCCATCTGTCCCAGCCAATTAGAACCCAAATAGTTCTAAGGAGGGGAGGGAAGGGCTACAGCTTATTGTCCCCCAGCCATTCAGTCCCCTGAGCTCAGCGCTTCCCAAGGCCTGGACTAAGCAGATAAATAAGGCACCATCTCTAGGCTATGAACATGAGCAGCCCAGCCAGGGAGATCATAAGCTGACCAAGAAAAGCAAGGGCTTTCATGGTGTGTGTGTGTGTGTGTGTGTGTGTGTGTGTGTGTGTGTGTGTGTACACCTAAGTGCTCAGCCCAAAGCCCCCACCCCATCTTTATATCTCTCCTCTATCTTTGCAGCATCCTTAAAAAAGATTTCCAGAATTGAGTCACACAGTAGTGCACCAGGTTAGGCACACATAGTATGAAGCGCAAGGACCCGCAGAAGGATCCTGGTTCAAGCCCCCAGCTCCCCACCTGCTGAAGGGGATCGCTTCACAAGTGGTGAAGCATATCTGCAGGTGTCTTTATCCCTCTCTATTTTCCCCTCCCTTCTAAATTTCTCTCTGTTCTATCCAAAAGAACTGAAACTATGTCCCTAAAACAGGAACATCTGGATTTGTAGTGTAGGCACCAAGGCCCAGCGAGAACCCTGGAGGCAAAAAAATAGATTTCCAGAATCTGCTCCTTGGTGCTTTCATCTGGCTATCGCCACCCATGATAAAGTCACTGATACAGGCTGACTTGTGTCCCGAAATTCATATAATAAAGTCCTAACGCCCAGTATAGAATGTGACTATATTAGGAGATAGGGTTTTGTGTTGTGTGTGTTTGCTGCTTTTGCCAGAGCTCTCCTGAATTCCTGCTTCTGGTGGTGCTGGGGATTGAACGTGAGACATTTGGTGCCACAAGCATGAAAGTTTTTCTGCATAACCATTAGGCTATCTCTCCTAGGAGACAGTCTTTAAAGAGGTCATCAAAATGAGGTCATTAGAGTGACTAGTGGAATAACTCAGCTGGTTCAGGCCTTGAATGCCTGAAGTTCCTGTCCTGGTTCCATCCCTGGCACTGGTGCTCTAGCTTCTCTCTCTCTCTCTCTCATGAAACTCTCATATGTAATAAATAATATTAATCTTTTTTTTCTTTTTCAAATGAGGTCATTAGAATAGGGGCAGGCCCATGTGAACCAGTCCTATGTGACTGATCCTAAAACAGGGACACCTGGACAGAGCCACACATAGAGAGAAGACAGTGTGAAGGGGCATGGAGCAGGTGGCCATCTACAAGCCAAGGAGAGAGACCTGGAGCAGCTCCTTCCCAAATTCCTCAACTCTGCCAGGAGGTAATGGAAGCCCTCAACTGCCCCCTGCTGCAAGTCCCCCATAGCAGTGCTGTCACAGAGCCCTAGGAAGCAGTCACAGGCCACACCCCCACTGACAGCTGCATCCAGCTCTCTTGGCTTCTCTGTACTGAACACTGAAACTCACTCCTTTGGCTACGATGGCACAGCTGTTCCCTGGCTGCTCTCATCACTGGTCCTCATGGATTCTGGCTCCTGCTCCTCTTCATACAGATTCCCCAGGGCGCCTGTTTCCTGCACGTGGCTGGCCACGTGACCTCCTTCTCTCCAGTCGATGAGCATCAGAGCTCTTCCTCTAGCCCACACCTGTGCCAAGTCTCAGACCAGATCATACCTGTCTCCTTGACATCTGTGCCTGCACTTTCCGAAGACCACAGTGCAGGTCCAACACTCATTTCCTGCTCTCCCCTCAGACCACACCCCAACCTGCTCCCCTCCCCATATGTTCTGTCTGAAGTAATGGCACCTCCATCCAAGTGACGCATACTCGGGGAAGCCCTCCTTCATTTACCACTATATATATTGTTCTTTTTGTTGTTGTTGTTGTTATTGATGTCATCATTGTTGGATAGGACAGAGAGAAATGGAGAAAGGAGGGGAAGACAGAGAGGGGGAGAGAAAGATAGACACCTGCAGACATGCTTCACCGCTTGTGAAGTGACTCCCCTGCAGGTGGGGAGCCGGGGGCTCAAACCGGGATCCTCATGCCGGTCCTTGCGCTTTGTGCCACGTGCGCTTAACCCACTGCACTACTGCCCAACTCCCACCATTATATATATTTGATATGACAGGAAGAAATTGAGAGGAGCGAGGGAGAAATAGAGACACCTGCAGCACATCTCCACCACTTATGAAGCTTCCCCCCACAAGTGGGGACCAGGAGCTTGAACCCAGGCCCTTGTGCATGACAATGTTGAGCTCAACGGTGTGCACAACCACCCAGCCTCTGCTTGCTGGCTTATTTATTTATTTGACTGCTTACATATGAGATAGTTTCACATGAGACAGAGAAGAAAAAGGAGCCAGAGCAGACTCTTGTACATGTGGTGCTGGTGAAGGAACCGGGAGCCTCAGACACACAAGTCCAATGCTCTAGCGACTGAGCCATTTCTCCAGTTGCAACTTACTGCTTTCAGGACTGCGCATCAGGCTTCTCAAGCTTGAGAGTCCAATACTTTATCCACCGTGCCACCTCTGGGGTCTCTGGGCTTCTCTATACTCCTAGGCCACCCAGTGTTCATTCCTGTAGTGGCCCTGATCACACTGTCATCTGTTTCCTAAATATGTCCCTTGCTAGGTTAAGGTAATATGTCACAGGCCATGTGAATCACATGTACATAGAGATCTCTGTCCTCCTTCGTGGTTAAGTAACTGTCACCAAAAGAGGCACCGTCTCACAGACAAGTTTTTATTTCTTTGTCCTGCATACAGAACTCAAGAAATACAAAAACATCTCCAGAATTAGGCAAAGGAACCACTTTCCCCAACCCCCTCCCTGGATTGGCTCAGACCAGGGTGCTGGGAGGTCAGAGCTCCCCCCCCCACCTCCCGTCCAGTGAACAGGTTCCATATAAAAATAGATCTGTAGAGGGCTCCCGGGGAGCCACCAGCCTGCAGCAACCCGGTATCCCTGTGCAGGGCTGAGGCCTGAGACCCATCAGAATTCTGGGACCTCACTCCTCAGGGAAGGGGAGATCTACCCTGGACTCCGAAGTCCTGCCGACACAGCCAGGGCTCCTCTGCAAAGCAGCTGGGGGAGAAGGGAGGGGCCGTGACCTGCAGAATAACACTGGTGTTGCTGGAGATGGGGCTCCCTCCACCCAAGGTGGGCACTGGACACTGGTCCTCACAGGCAGAGGGATGGGGCTGGAGGGCATCCAGCAAGAGACCTCCCAGGCTAATCAAAGGTGGAAGCAGTCTCCCCAACACTCCAGAGTCAAAGAATTGGGGCAGGTACTCAGGAAATATGGGGGGTGGGTGGGACTAGGAGGTGAGGGGACATGAAGGAGAGGAAAGTGACTGCCGGCAGGGTGAAGCCAAGGCACTGCTGTGAGGCACCATTCCCACTCAGGGGGCTCCCCAAAGATGGGCCGAATCTTCTAGCCCCCACTTCTTTCCAAGCTAGCCCAGAAAGAGAACCCTCCCCACTTTCAAGGCTTTCTCCTAAAGCCTTTAAGCCAGGAAGCTCTTCCAGTCACCTGTCACCCCTCTTGACACAGTCATAACATAACAGTGTTCACCTGCACCCTGAACCCCACCCCTAGTCCACAGACCCCAGGGGTCTCCTAGGCAGTGTTGGGAGGCACCCTTGTGGTGCTCCTTGGTGCCTGAGCTCCCCTTCCCCGCCTGTCTAAGCCCTCCAAAGGCCAGCTCTGGATGTCACTCACTCCTTTACTCCACCGCTACAGTTTTCCTGCACCCCCCACACACACACACACAGCCAAACCTAGTTGAGGCCTATTGCTAGGGATGACATGGACAAACCTAGCCCCAGTGGCCTTCTCTCCAGAGCCAGCAGCCTGTCTGCTGTCCTGAAAAAAATGTCCAGACCTTGGAATAACCACTTCTGGGAATCCCTTCTGGAGAAGGAATTCTAGCATCAGCTCAGGGCACTGCACTGGCAGGGGAAGGAGGCATGCCAGGAGAAGCTGGCAAAGCTTGCAGGAGAGGGTGCCTCTTGAGTACTCCCTGAGCTCCTTCAGAGAAGTGTGTTGGTGTCACAGGGAAGGACCAGCTTCTCTCCCCATGGCCAACCTCATGCCTGGACTGGGAGCTGGGCAACCAGGGTTTTAATGCCACTCCTCACTGGGTCTTGGGTTTCCCTCTCTGTACAGTGAGGGGCAGGCCACTCTTCATCACACTCCAAGGCTGCACAGCAAAGCCCTTGCATCTTCCCAGAGAAAACACCTCCCATTTTGCTCTTACCAGCTTACTGGTTTCCAGTGAGCTCTTACCAGCTGTGGCAGGCAGTGAGCGCGTAGGAGGAATGTGAAGGGAAGGTCTCCTGGGGCCTTAAGGGAGCACCAGGACCTTGAGTGGCCCAGCTGGGACCCTCACCCTCAACTCCAACTGTCAGCCCAGGGCAAGGGAAGCAGAAGTTAACTCCTGAGTCTAGTGCCCTTGGGGTCCAGCCCCTCAGCTCAGCACCACCTTTGCTTCCTGGGCCTCTGATCCAGCACCCAGCCCAAGAACAGAGCCCTCTGGAGGCCAGCAGGAGGGGTGCCAGGCAGCTCAGGTTACCACCAAGGATAATGGGAACCATCAGTCACCTGTGCTGTCCACTGGCCAGTAAGTCTGTAGGAGAATAGGGCATCCACTGGCAGACTCCAGTGTACATGGAAGACAGAAGGCCAAGAGCCCGGTGACTCATTGCTGCATCTTTCCTCCCCACTAACCCCACCTGTCTCTTGGACCCTGTATTTCCTTCCACTAGGATCTCGGGGACCCTCCTCAGGAATCGAAATCCTTTTCTGAGGGCACTGGTTCAGCCAAGGCATTGAGACTAGGAAAAATGGGAGGTGTAGGCAGTGAAATGGAGGGAAGCTCTGGCCCCATGTGGAGGAAGAGCGCACTGGAGGGGCGCAGTTTGCCAGGGTCCTTGGCAGGGCCTGGCATGGGAGTGTGTGGCTGTCACACCTGGACTCCCTGGCCCTGCAGCTGGAGCACTTGAGTCCGCAGGGTGCTGATCCCGCTGAGGAGCGCCTCCTGGTGCTCAGCTGACGAGATGCCCAGGCTTATCAAGTCTCTGTGAAGAAGAGCTGTTCAGAACTAGCAGGCTCAACCCCATCTTTGCTCCCTCAGCTGCCTAGACAGCAACATGGGGCCTCCCACCAGGCAAGAGCAGGGCCCACGGGTCACTCAGACTTACTGGGCAGTCATGGCGGCCACGGCCTCCAGGCTCCTGAAGCCAGCTGCTGAGAAGCTGTCCTTGTAGCGGCCCAGGTCCAGGGCCTCCAGCCACGCACCCACAGAGCCAAAAGAAGGAAAAGTGGAGAAGGCACGGTCCGCCAGGGGAGTGGGAGGCCTGGGCATCAAGGAGCAGTGGTCAAGTGACAATGGGAATCTGCTGCCCCGAGCTGGTCACTTTCTGAAGAGGACCAGTTACAAAGCAGAGAAAAGGGGGAGGGTAACCTAGCCCTGGGGCGCTAGGCATTCTCAGAGCAGGTGAGAACTTCAACTTGGGCCTGTGGCAAGTGAGGTATACCTGAGTCAGCTAAAGGTACTAGGGAGGGCTAGGGATGTGACTCAGTAAGAAAGTGAGTTCTAACATATTGGGAGACCCTGGGTTCAATCACTGGTGAGTGCACACACACACACACACGTATAAATATATACCTGAAATATATCTGGAATAGTCTGGGGGCAGGACATAACGAAGACAGTTTGGGAGATGATCCTATATGGAACACTTAGTATGAATTTCACACTTTTTTTTTTTTTGCCTTCAGAGTTATCGCTGGGGCTCAGTGCCTGCACCATGAATCCACTGCTCCTGGTGGACATCTTTTTTTTTTTTTTTCCACCGTTGTTGTTGCTCTTATTGTTGTTGTTGGATAGGACAGGGAGAAATTGAGAGAGGAGGGGAAGACAGAGAAAGAGAGAAAGAATGACACCTGCAGACCTGCTGCACTGTTTGCTAAACGACCCCCCCTGCAGGTGGGATGCCTGGGGCTCAAACCAGTATCTTTGCACCAGTCCTTGTGCTTCGTACTATGTGTGCTTAACCTGGTGCACTACTGCCCAGCCCCACATTTCACACATTTTATAAGAACTATGGTTCTGACCAAACTACTACCACATGTATTTATTCCTATTGGGGGTACCTCAGGCAAAATCTAGAACCAGGAGAAGTGATTAAAAAGGACAAAAAGTTGCATGTGCTTCGGACAGGTGGGGATATTAAATCTGTCTGGGGCAACTGCTTGAGTCGTCACACCTGACCAAATAGAGCAGGGCAGGTGGAGCAGTTTTAGTGGGGATATGGGGGGAGGTCACTCTTGGACAGGTGAGAAGTTGGCTGTGTCTGGTATGGTGAGTGGTGGGTAGAACTGTACCTGGGACAGGTGGCTGTGGCACACTTCGGGGGCTCTGGATCCTGCACCATCTTGCTCAGGATGCTGTAGATCTGGGAGAACCTGGGCCGCTCACCTGGATCCTTCTGCCAGCAGTCAAGCATCAGTCGGTGCAGAAGGGGAGGGCAGTTCCTGGGGGGTGGCAGCCGAAAGCCATCTTCCACAGCCTTAATCACCTGGGCCATGGGGTTGGGGGTAGCAGACAAAAAGATTTAGGGGGGCAGCAAAATGGCTCACTTGGATAGTGTGCTGCTTTGTCATGTGTGCGACCCAGGTTCAAACCCAGCCCCCACTGTACTGAAGGAAACTTAGGAGATGTGGTCTCTTTTACTCTGTCTGCTTTTATGTCTCTTTCTAAAAAAAAAAAAAAAAAAAAAAAACTTCAGTTCTCATGGGATGATCTCACTCTCAGGCAGAAGCTGAAAAACAAGATTAGGAAAGTCGGGCGGTAGCACAGCAGGTTAAGCGCACGTGGCACAAAGTAACAAAGTACAAGGACCGGCAAAAGGATCCCAGTTCAAGCCCCCGGCTCCCCACCTGCAGGGGAGTCGCTTCACAGGTGGTGAAGCAGGTCTGCAGGTGTCTATCTTTCTCTCCCCCTCTCTGTCTTCACCTCCTCTCTCCATTTCTCTCTGTCCTATCCAACAACAAATGACATCTATAGCAACAACAATAATAACTACAACAATAAAACAACAAGGACAACAAAAGGGAATAAGTAAATAAATATTTTAAAAAAGAAAGAAAGAAAAACAAGATCAGAAGAGAAAATATAAGTAGAACCTGAACTGGAATTGGTATGTTGCACCAAAGTAAAAAACTCTGGGGTGGGTGTGTGTGTGGGGGGGAGAATACAGGTCCAAAAAGGATGACAGAGGACCTAGTGGGGTTTGTATTGTTATATGAAAACTGAGAAATGTTATGCATGTACAAACTATTGTATTTACTGTCAAATGTAAAACATTAATTCCCCAATAAAGAAGTTAAAAAAAAAAAAAAAAACTTCGGTCCTCATAACAAGTACACACCGTGACAAATGAGAAACAAGTAAACATCAAAGAGGAGCCTGGGAATTAGAGGCAGTTGTGCTTTGCGAAATAAGTAGCTATGAAACAAAAAACAACTACTGGATGGCATCACTCGTGTGGAATCTAGAGATCTGATACACATGAACTTGAAAAACAACAACACAGAAGCAAGCAAACTGTTTCTAAGACTTGTGAGAACTGTGGTGGTGATCTCTGGGAGGTGGGCGGGTGGGATGCAGAGCTTTGGTGGTGGGTGTGGTATGGAGCTGTACACTGCACTCTTACAATCTTGTAACCTACTATTAATCACAATTTTTTTTTAAATGGAGGAAAAACAAAAGATGGGCCTGGGGGTAGGAGGTCAGAGTCAGGGAGTTGGGCTCTGAGGTCAGAGGGCAAGAGGATCAGCAGGCAGGGAGCTGGAGTCACAGGTCACTCACGTCTTGGCCAGACATGTCCCAGTAGGGCCGCTCCCCAAAGGCCATCACCTCCCACATGACGACACCAAAGCTCCACACGTCGCTGGCAGAGCTGAAGTGACCAAACTGGAGCATCTCGGGGGCGGCCCACAGTGCTGGGCTCCGGCCACTCTGAGGATCAGCAGGGGCTCAGTCACACCCAGGGTTCCTCCCCCAAAGGACCCCAAGTCCATCCCCACCCACGTCATCTCAGCTGCACACCCAGGGGCTGGCATGCCAGCTGACCACAGGGTGATATCCACACTGGCATTTGCTTAGGACCAACTGGGAGACGGGGCCCAGGGAAGCAGGTGATGCTGACACAGCAGAGAAGGAATCAGAAGTGGGGTGATGGGACTCCAGTGCAGTCTGATAGGAGTCAGCAAAGCAGACAGCTTGCCTGGCCCAAGGGACTCCTCACCATGGTGGTGTAGACAGCCTCAGCTCGGTCCCGGGGACCCCGCCCAAAGCCGGAGATCTTGCAGATGAGATCACTGCTGACCAGCACTCGGCGGGCTGCCAGGCCCCGGTGGACATAGCCTATCTCTGACAGGTACTTCATGGCCGATGCCAGCCCAGGCAGCAGCCCCATCAGCTGTCCGGCCACCAGTTGTCCCTCGTGCCGCTGTGGGAGAGGAGATAGAGTGTGCCAACTGCACACTCAAGCTTTTGGTACTGTGACATGGGCTGAGGAAGTCAACTGGGGCTTCAGTCTGACCTCTGACTGGTAGGCCAGTGAGTATCACTTTTCAGAGAGTGAGGCCAACCCCAACTTCCACCAAAAAGAAAATTAGGGGCAGGCAACCACATGGTCATTAGTCTCCCAGGGACCCCAGCCACTCACCCTGAGGAAGCTGTCCAGGGCCCCGTGGCTCATGTACTCGGTGACAATCATCAAGGTGCTTCCTGTGCCCGGGGATGGGGAACACAAACGCTAAGCGGCCTACCTCCCTCATGTATCACCCATCTGGCTCCCAGCCCGGGCCAAGTTGGCCAGAACCCAGGTCAAGTCCCCCCCATCCTGCCACCTTTACTGAAAAGCTAAAGAGGTGGCATCTGTAGAAGGGCAGAGGCCAACCTTGGAGCTGCAACAAGCTGGCTGAGATGGATCACCTGAGGTCCCCCAAAACACCACTCCCACCAGAGTGCCGCAGGTTAGCAGGCTCTCTCAGGCCAGACGGGCCCTGAATCAATGGTAGAAGGCTGGGGCCTGGGGCCAGGTGGTGGCATACTCAGTTAAGTGAACACATTACTATGCACAAGGACCCAGGTTTGAGCCCCCATTCCCCACCTGCAGGGGGAAGTTTCGCAAGTGGTAAAGCAGGTCTACAGGCGTCTCTCTCTCTCCCCCCATCTCCATGTCTCCTTCTCTTCTGAATTTCTCTCTGTCCTATCTTACAAAAAAGACAGAAAGGAAGGAAGAGAGAAAGAAAGAAAAAAGAGAGAAAGGAAGAAATAAAGAAAGGAAGAAAGAAAGCCACTGGGATTGTCATGCAGGCAGGGAACCTCAGTGATAACCCTGGTGGCAAAAACAAACAAACAAATAAATAAATAAATAAACAAATATTTTAAAAAGGAAGTTGAGGCCTTGTGTCCATGTGGTTCAGTTTGGGGGCTCCCTCTCACTTGTGGGCATCCACCTCTCACCTGGGGGGCACTGAGTCCTACCTCGGGTGACCACACCCTCCAGTCTCACGATGTGGCTGTGGTCGAACTGGCCCAATGTGAGGGCCTCTGCCAGGAAGCTGAGCCTCTGTGCATCAGAGGAGCCATCCCTTAGTGTGAGCACAGCCACCGAGAGTTCCTGGCGGCCTGGGAGCTGTAGGCAACCACAGCACAGCTGCCCAAAGCGGCCTGTAGGGAAACAGCAGCTCAGACACACCACCACTCAAACACACCACCCCTCTAAACCAACCCAGACAGGGGGAGCCAAGAAGAAAGCAACTGGGAGGCCAGACGGTGGATCACCATGTTAAGCACACATAGTACAAAGCTCAAGGATCCGCACAAGGATTCTGGTTCCCCACTTGCAGGAGGGTCGCTTCATAAGCAGTAAAGCCAGTAAAGCAGGTCTGCAGGTGTCTTTCTCCCCCCTCTCTATCTTCCCCTCCCCTCTCAACTTCTCTCTGTCCTATCCAAAAAAAAAAAAAAAAAAAAATTTAATGGCCCCAGGAGCAATGGATTCATAGTGCAGGCACCAAGTCCCAGTGATAACCCCAAAGGTGAGAGAGAGAGAGAGAGAGATGGAGAGAGGGGGCAAATGCTGAATCTGAGGCCACTTCTGGCCTAGGATTCAGCACTCCTGAGTTCGAATCTTGGTGGGGCTGGTGAGATAGTTCACCAGGTAGGGTATCTGCCTCATCATGTCCAGGGCCCAGGTTTAAGCCCCCATATACCACACAGGGAGGCCACATTCCCAGAGGAAGCTTCAGTGCTGTGGTATCTCCCATTTTTTGAAGCTGCTTTTCTCTCCATCTGAAAGCTGGCCTGGGCAGCAAAACTGCATGTGTGCAAGACTCCAAAGATTTTTGGGGAAAGAACTCAAAATCTTGGCAAACTGAATATTAGCAGCGTGATGTGGCTGGTCACACCATAACATTGTTCCCTCTTTTGGCTTCAGTCCCCGCCCCCCCCCCCCCCACAGGAAACAGGAATCCTTCCCTGCCTGTCTCAGCAAGAGGGTTCAAGACCTCAAAAACGGGAAGACACTGTACTGAGGCCAGTGCACCAAGGGTTAGAACCCAGCATGCCATCTATTGTGCTGCCCTGCCGTCTGGAGCCTCTGTACTGTGGGTATGGCATCAGCGGCAGGAGAAATGAGGCTCCTGAGGAAAGCTCCCACCTTCTCCACGCACAAATGTTTTGTGCACAGGACGAAAAGAAGCTGGCCAGATGTTAGCCACAGGGAGCAAGCACCCACTAGGAGGCAGTCCTTTGCTGAGCATGCTGTAAACTCTCCCACTGCCCAGGCAGAGACAGCTAGCTATCGTGGACACTTTATCGAGTAGAAACCAAGGCTCAGAGCAGAAAGAGGACCTGATTCTGGCCACCACGGTAGCTAGTCAGTCAGTCTGTCAGTGATAGGCTTGCAAAGACCCCTCCCCACTGACTCATGAAGAACTGGGACTAAAGTGCTGTTAGAGGCGGTCTGCAGAGGTCAGCTGTGAAAGGGACAGGATGGGGTGAGGGAAAGAAGGCAGGGTCACAAACTGTGCGAGCCCCTTCCCTGGAAGATGGTAGGTGGAAGGAGGCTGGGCTGCACAGGACGGAGGCAGGGCTTCTAGGATGGTCCAAGCTCCAGGAAGGCGGCTTACAAAACGGGGCGGGGCTTCTAGGGTGGGTGGAGCTAAGGCGGAGAGGGGTAACCCGGATCCCAGGACGCCCAGCTTGCCTGCTCCCAGGCTCTTCTCTAACGTAAGGCTTTTCGCATCCAGCTCCTTGGCGAACAGATGAACTGCCTGCAGCGGATCCCCACAGCTCTGAGGATCCAAGAACGTGCGGCGTGTGGGGACTTTGACTGGAAATGCAGATAGGCAAGGAGATGGGCTGAAGAAAGTTGTCTCCATGAGGTGTGGGGAGAGAGGGTGAGGGCTGGGAATTGGGGGGTGGGGAAGGACTAGGCAAGAAGGTTGAGGAATGAAGCAGGATGGCACCAACCCTGCTCCACTCTACCCAGCGCCAGCTCCAAACAACTCACAGTGGAAATACAGCTCCTCCTCATCATGGGCATCCCGACCACCTTTGCCATAGCTGCAGGGCCTGGAGGTGCAGAGTCATTCTTTGAGCCAGGCTTCCCCAGCTCCCCATCTCACCAGCACCCAAAGCCGCGCCTTATTGCCCCTTCAGAGGGGCATGGAGGATATATGGCTATGCAAAAGACTCTAGTGCCTGAGGTTCTGAAGTCACAGGTTCAGTCGCCTCCCCCACCACCAACCCTACCATAAGCGGAAGTTGTGCAGTGCTCTGGTAAAATAAGAAGGAAAAATAATAATAATACTAGGGCCGGGTGGTGATGCACCTGACTGAGCGCACTTGTTACATACAGTGCTCAAGGACCCAGGTTTGAGCCTTTGGTCCCCACCTGCAGGGGGAAAGCTTCATGAGTGGTGTAGCAGGGTTGCAGGTGTCTCTCAGTCTCTCTCCCTCTCTGTCTCCTCCTTCCCTCTCAATTTCTGGCTGTCTCTAACCAATAAACAAATAAAGATAATAAAAAAGAAATTAAAACTAGATTTAAAAAGTAAAACAGAAGGACCAGGTCTGTGCCCCATGGGTGGGGCCTTCTTGCCCTGCTGGTATGAAAATTCCTCAGCACAGCACATGCATAATCCTAGCCTCAGACCTGGCTAACTCTCACCACTGTTTCACTTTGAGATGTAGTGGATATTGTTGCAACTACAAAGGCACCAAATCCACACAGTTGACTGAGTCCAAGCTGGCCTGCTGCCTACAGGTGATAATTTAGGTGACAGTACCCAGGTCTAAGCTGCAACACAAACACTTAAGAGTCAACACACACACACACCTCCAAGCAAAGAAGGGCAGTGCATGTGGGGGACACAGCAAATGGGCCTAACAGGCCTGAAGCCACCAAAAGTGGCTTTGTAAGGAGCCTAGTTGATAGCTCACCCAGTAAGGTGCACACTTTACCATGTCAAAGGACCTGAGTTTGAGTATTATGCATGGCAGATGCTGTTGTGATGCTCTTTCTCTCTCTGTCTCTTGCTATCTAAAATAAAAAATAATAATAAAATAAAAATAAGAGTAGCCAAACTGCCTCTAATATTCTGTGAGAACTACAGTGGCTATCAGTGGGGAAGGGGGCCAGAGAGATAGCATAGTGGTGATACAAAACACTTCCATGTCTAAGACTTCAGTGTCCTAGGTTTAATCCCTGGTACTACATAAGCCAGAAAAGAGCTGCTCTGGTTTGAAATAAATAAGGGTGCGGGTAGATAGCATAATGGTTATGGAAAGAGACTCTCATACCTGAGACTCCAAAAGTCCTAGGTTCAGTCCCTCACACTACCATAAACCAGAGCTGAGCAGTGCCCTGGTTAAAAAAATAAATGGACAGGTGGGGGTGACAGCATAATGGTTATGCAAACAGACTTTCATGCCTGAGGCTCCTAAGTCCCAGGTTCAATCCCTCGCACCATCATAAGCCAGAGCTGAGCAGTGCTCTGGTGTTTCTGTGTGTGTGTGTCTCTCTCTCTGCATCTCTCTCAAAAATAAAATTAATAAAAAAATAATAAAAATAAATGGGGGAGGCAGGTGGTAGCACAGTGGGTTAAGCGCAGGTGGTGCAAAGCACAAGGATAGGCGGAAGGATCCCAGTTCGAGCCCCCGGCTCCCCACCTGCAGGGGAGTCGCTTCACAGGCGGTGAAGCAGGTCTGCAGGTGTCTGTCTTTCTCTCCCCCCTCTGTCTTCCCTCCTCCCTCCATTTCTCTCTGTCCTGTCCAACAACAATGACATCATCAACAACAACAATTAACTACGACAATAAAAAATAACAAGGGCAACAAAAGAGAATAAATAAGTATTTAAATAAGTAAATAAATAAATGGGGAGCCAGGCAGTGGTGCAGCAGGTTAAGCACACATGGCGGAAAGCGTACGGACTGGCATCAGGACCCCAGTTCGAGCCCCTGGCTCCCCACTGCAGGGGAGTCATTTCACCGGCAGTGAAGCAGGTCTGTAGGTGTCTGTCTTTCTCTCTCCCCTCTGTCTTCCCCTCCTCTCTCCATTTCTCTCTGTCCTATCCAGCAACAATGACAGCAATAACAACAATAATAATAACGACAATGATAAACAAGGGCAACAAAAAGCAAAAAGAAAAAAATGACAAATAAATAAATAAAATTAAAATAAATAAATATTTAAAGGGGAGAGCATGCAGTGGCACACCAGGTTAAGTGTACAAATTACAGTGTGCAAGGACCTACATTCAAGCCTCTGGTCCCCACCTTCAGGGACATAGCTTCACAAGTGATGAAGTAGGGGTGCAGGCATCTCTGTTTCTCTGTCTCTCCCTTTCCCTTCTCAATTTCTCTCTGTCTCTATCCAATAATACATAAATAAATAGATTACAGAGAGAGACTATGAGAAGCTTCTACTGGCCATGACCCTCTAGTGAGAAGTGGGGAGGTACGGGATGAACTGGGGAGGGAAATTGGAGGTGAGCCCACTGCACAGAGCAGGGAATGCAGAGATGCACTGAGCAAGGAACAGCTATGGGTCAGTCCAGTCTGCAACGCTGGGCCATGCACAATAGAAGAGCCGGCCTCTGCACCCCTCAGCAGAGAGACATCTGCAGCGGTTTCAACAAAGCACTATTTCCCCTGCAGGTGCGGACTGGGGGCTTGAACCCAATCCTTGCATACTATACCATGTACATTCATCTGGGTATGCCACCACCTGCCCCAGTTAATGTTTGTTTTGTTTGTTTTGCTTCGTTTCGTTTTGTTTTACCAAAGCACTGTTCAGCTCTGGCTTCTGGTGGTGCAGGAGACTGAACGTGGTAACTTTGGGGCTTCATGAGAACCTCTCTGCATAACCATCACACTACTTCCCTGCCCCGCGTGGTCTGATTTTGAACAGGTGCTGAATCTCACCCTGGCTTGCTCGGCCTGCCTGACCCATCTGTCTCCCTGCACGCCTGGGCAGCCACTCTTGTCCTGCAGAGTCTGCCTGGAGAGGTGCTCTTTGCTCACTTCTCCCCACTTGCCATCTCTGCCTCCCTGAGCCCCAAGCTCACAGCCAGGACAAGATGCTCTTGGCTCCTATCTATCCTAGCCTTTCCAGCAGGCTCAACATTAAACCGTTCAGCCCCACGAGGAAGGAACAGCTATTCTTTCCTGCCTCCCTGTCTCACCTGAGCCAGTCTGGGCTGGTTCTCAGACCTGCAGGACAAAGACCCCTCCTCCCCAGCCACTTGCAGTGGCTCATTCAAGGCCAACCAAACAGCACCAAATGAATGCTCAGTCTCTCCAGCCCAGAGGCAGTTCCAGGAGACTGAACTGTTCTGGCATGTGGTTCCCCAACCACCCATTTCTCTCCTCTGCTTCTCCCACTTTGGGCCTTATACAGACTTTCCAGCCTCTCAGCCCACTGGCCTCAGTCCTAGCCTGGTACCCACTGACGTAGGGTGCCTCTGCATATAGCAGAGTGTGACTTGGGGACAAGGGGACACATGCTATAAGGCTTCTGCTGTGTGTCAAGGGGAGTGATCTGCCCAGAGCTAGGCTCAAACTCCACACCCTCCCCTCTCCTGGCCCCTTTCTCTGCCTACTCTCCTGCAAGCTTCCTTTTGCTAAGGATTGGGGACAGGAGACTTTCAGCTTCTGAGTTCTCCCAACCTCCCCCTTCCCACACACATCCACAATTTCTGCCTTTCTTCTCTTTGCCTGTGTTCAAGGGTCTCAAGATCCCTTAGGGGCAAGGGCTGGGGGGCTTCTTAGCGCCTCTAGAGAATCCTAATCACACTGGAGCAGCTGGAGCTGGATTCTGTCCTCAGTGATGCCTTCTGACATTTAATGAGTTAAGGAGCTAAATCCCCTTCATCCCCCAGCAGCTGTGCTGGCTGCAGCAGAAGCAGCATGGGGGAGGGGCCGGCACCACAGGAGCCCAGTTCCATCTACAGGGCAGGGTGCTGGCACATGCAGGTCTGCACGTGTTCAAATAAATGCAGGTCCAAGCCCAGATGCCTGTGAGCACGTGCCAATGTGCTCAGGGACATGAGCCATCAGGGGTTAGCCAGACTGGGACCAGCCACCTACCTCCTCCAGATGGCCAGCACACTCATCACAGAGCCCAGGACCAGGAGGGCTGAGATGGTCACCACGGTGACGACAACTGCTGGACTCTGGTCCCTGGAACCTGAGGTAGCTGGGAGGAAAACCACAAGGTTAAGGATGGCAGAGGACTAGTGTAAGGATCCCAGTTCGAGCCTCTGGCTCCCCACCTGCAGGGGAGTCGCTTCAGAAGCAGTGAAGCAGGTCTGCAGGTGTCTCTCTTTGTCTTCCCCTCCTCTCTCCATTTCTCTCTGCCCTATTCAACAATGACAGCAATAATAACTACAACAATAAAACAACAAGGGCAACAAAAGGGAATAAACAAATAAGTAAATATTTAAAAAGAAATCTTAACTGTGGTTTGGGAAAAGCCAAAGGGAAATTATCAGGACTAGAAAGAGGCACAGTTTCTCCCCAGAGCCAATGAGGAAGCGTCATAAAAGAGGCATCTTTGGGTGGGGGTAGATAGCATAATGGTTATGCAAAGAGACTCTCATGCTTATAGCTCTGAAGTCCCAGGTCCAATACCCTGCACCACCATAAACTAGAGCTGAGCAGTGCTCTAGTAAAAACAAATAAATAAACAAACAAACAACTCATATCTCTAAAAAAAAAAAAAGGGCATCTTCTACAAGACTGAAAGGCTGTTGATGATGCTTTGATGTGCACGCTTACATCTGGAAAATAGGAAACTGTCCCTTGCAGCTGGTAAACAGACTTACGGAGGTGGAGAGGCAAGGCATAAAGCTGGAGGGTGGGAGGATAAAGGGGGAGAAGACAAATTAGAGAGCCTAGACCCCTGGGCTAGGAGCATGGGGGGAACTGGAACCCAGGGATCAGTGCTAGGAGGGCCTTTAGCCAAGGGGAAAGAAATGAGGATGAGTGTTGAGCTGTGAGTAGGACTGGAAGAGAGGTGTTTGAGAGAGAAAGTGTGGAGAAACTATTAAGAATGGAGAGAGGCTGGGGAAATAGCACAGAGGTTTACATAACGGATTTCCAAGGGACCAGGTGGTGACACATCTGGTTAAGCACACACATTATAGTGTGTAAGGACCCAGGTTCAAACCCCCAGTCCCCACCTGCAGGAGGAAGTTTCACAAGAGGGGAAGCAGTGCTGTAGGCGGCTCTCTATCTGTTTCCCTCTCTACTTGCTCCCCCCCCTCTCAATTTCTCTCTGTCTCTATTCAATAATCCATAAAAGAAAATAGAACTAAAAAAAAATAGTCACCACGCTGTCTCTTAGACTTTGCTAGAACTATGGTGGTTAGTGCAAGGTGGCACAACTGCTACAGCATTGATCTTACAAACATACAAACATGGGTGATGCACTGGCTCTCTTTCTCTTGCTCTCATTTAAATAAATAAATCTTTCTTGTCTTTTTGTCTTTTTCTTTTTTCTTTTCTTTCTTTCTTTCTTTTTTCTTTTTCTTTCTTTTTTTTTTTCTTTTCCTCCTCCAGGGTTATTGCTGGGCTCGGTGCCTGCACCATGAATCCACCGCTCCTGGAGGCCATTTTTTTTTCCCCCTTTTGTTGCCCTTGTTGTAGCTTCGTTATGGTTATTATTATTGCCCTTGTTGACGCAATTCGTTGTTGGATAGGACAAAGAGAAATGGAGAGAGGAGGGGAAGACAGAGAAGGGGAGAGAAAGATAGACACCTGCAGACCTGCTTCACTGCCTGTGAAGTGACTCCCCTGCAGGTGGGGAGCCGGGGGCTCGAACCGGGATCCGTACGCCGGTCCCTGCGCTTTGCGCCACTGTGCCACCGCCCGACCCCGTTCTTTTTTTTTTTTTTTTTTTTTACCAGAGCACTGCTCAGCTCTGGTTTATGGTGGTGTGGGGGACTGAACCTGGGACTTTGGAGCCTCAGGCACGCAAGTCTCTTTGCATAATGATTATGCTATCTACCCCCATCTCTTTTTTAACTAGGGTAGTTATCAAATGAATGGGTATACAGGAACTTGGAAGGTGGATGTAGTGGACTGCACACATAAATAGGTGTGAAATTATATCCCTGAATTTTTTTTTTTTTTGTCACCATCTCTTCACCACTCTAGGATGACTTTTTTGGATAGATAGATAGGTAGGTAGGTAGGCAGACAGACAGAGAGAGACAAAGAGATAGAGAGAGTGAAAGAGACCATAGTACCAAAGCTTCCTTCAATGCAGTGAGAGCCAGGCTTGAACCTGGGTCATACATACAGGAAAGCGGTGCACTATCCAAGTGAGCTATTTCACCAGCCTTTATATCCCTGAAGTCTTAGAACGTTGCAAGTCACTAATAATAATTTTTAAAATATTTATTTATTTATTCCCTTTTGTTCCCTTGTTTTATTGTAGTAATTATTGTTGTTATTGATGTCGTCATTGTTGGATAGGACAGAGAGAAATGGAGAGAGGAGGGGAAGACAGAGAAGGGGAGAGAAAGATAGTCACCTGCAGACCTGCTTCACCGCCTGTGAAGCGACTCCGCTGTAGGTGGGGAGCCTGGGGCTCTAACTGGGATTCTTAAGCCGGTCCTTGCACTTTGCACCACATGCCCTTAACCTGCTGCGCTACCGCCCAACTCCCACTAATAATAATTTTTAAAAAGCATTTAAAATAGAGTCAGGCAGTAGCACAGCGGGTTGAGCGCAGGTGGCGTGAAGTGCAAGGACCAGCGGAAGGATTCCAGTTCGAGTCCCTGGCTCCCCACCTGCAGGGGAGTCACTTCACAGGCGGTGAAGCAGGTCTGCAGGTGTCTATCTTTCTCTCCCCGTCTTCCCCATCTCTCTCCATTTCTCTCTGTCCTATCTAACAACGACGACATCAATAACAATAACTACAACAACAATAAAAAAGAAAGAAAGGCAACAAAAGGGAACTTAAGTAAATAAATATAAAAATTTAAAAAAACACACATTTAAAATAGTGGTCTAGGAAGTGGTGCAGTGGATAAAGCATTGGACTCTCAAGCATGAGGTCCCAGGTTCAATCCCTGGCAGCACATGTATAAGAGTGATTGATGTCTGGTTCTTTCTCTTCTCCTATCTTTCTCATAAATTAATAAAATCTTTTTTAAAAAAATAAAGGTGGGGAGTCAGGTGGTAGTGCAGTGGGTTAAACACAGGTGGGACCGGAGTAAGGATCCTGGTTTGAGCCCCCGGCTCCCTACCTGCAGGGGAGTCGCTTCACAGACGGTGAAGCAGGTCTGCAGGTGTCTATCTTTTTCTCCCCCCTCTGTCTTCCCCTCCCCTCTCCATTTCTCTCTTCCCTATCCAACAACAACAACATTAATAATAACTACAACAATGAAACAACAAGGGTAACAAAAGGGAATAAATAAATAAAGGTGATTTTTTAAAAAAAGTATTTAAAATAATTAAGAATGAAGAAGTGGGGGCTGGGAAATGGCACACCCAGTATAGCACACACATTACAGTGCTCAAGGACCCAGGTTCAAGTCCCTGGGCCCCACCTGTAGGAGGAAGTTTCACAAGGGGTGAAGCAGCGTCCTAGGTATCTCTATTTCTTTTATTTTTCTATTTTTTTCCACCAAGATTATCACTGGGGCTCTGTGTCCTGCATAATGAAGCCACAGCTCCTGGCAGCTTTTTTTCTTTTTCCTTTACTTGATAGGACAGAGAGAAATTAAGAAGAGGGGAGATGGAGTTGGAGAAGGAGAAAGAGAGAAGAAGAACAGGATCAAGGATCTAGCCAGAAGCAGAAAGGCTAGAGGTCCAAAAACTGTTTGAAATTAGACATCCTTCTCTCCCACTCTCTGTCTTCCCCTCCTCTCTCCATCCTATCCAACAACAACATCAGTAACAATAACAATAAGCACTACAACAATAAAACATCAAGGGCAACAAAAGGGAATAAATAAATAAATATTTAAAAAAAATTTTTTTAAAAGGATGACCATAGCATGGAAGACATTTTGACTGAAGCCCTGCAAGAGACCCTGAGTCCAGTGGCTCCATAATATGGATCCATAAGGACCCATATTCCTGACCCACAGAGATGATGCGAGTCATTTTCAGACACAAAGTTTTGTCTGAAATCTGTTACTTGGCAACAGGTAACACTGTGGTGAAGCATGATCCTGCTTCGGAGATCATAGATCATTGGGGAAAGTGCTCTGCAGACTTGGAGACTCAGTCACCAGTAAGAGTCATGGCCATGGAGACTAGGGAGCTGGGCAGTTTCTGCTAACTGAGAAACACCAAATGAATGGAAAACAGCAGCCCTTATAGCTAACCACCCAGGTGTTGGAGCCTCCCTTCCCCCACATACTAACTCCTCCAATCAAATCTATAAGCCTTTGTTTAGATGGGTTCTTCTATCCAAAATGCCTTCCTTGCCCATCTCTACACTTTCAGAGGTGCCCCCAGCCTTCAAGACAGAGGTCTAATCTCCTCTTGCCAGCACCTGGCCGAAGTCTGGCTCAGATGGGCATTCAAGCAAGAAGTGCTGTCTTCCTTCCCAGAACTCAAACTCCCTCAACATTTTATCTTCACCTCCCTTTGGGCTCAGAGCTCTTCCTATCTTGGATTAGACTCATGTAGTAGGTTGGAAAGAATTATTATCTTGACAGCTGGTGCCAGAATGCCTCTTAGGGGGAGCTGCCTTTGTCCAGGAAAATACTTTCATGAGCTGCTTGGGGTAGATAGAGGTTAGATCCGGAGGGCTGGGTTAGCAGCAGGCGAAACAACAAAAGAGAGAGCTAAAGGCTCCACACGCAGCATGAAAGCGAATGCTGGGATGGTGGGGAGAAGAGGAACCAGCAGAGGAAAGTGAAGGGCGGGGTGGCAGCACAATACTGTGGAGAGGTCGAAGCTGTTTTAGGTTCATACAGCTAACATTCAGGATTCTGGTTTGTTCCAATAGTAGCTTTAACGAGAAATTATTCACATGCTACACAACACACCCACTCAAACTGTACATTTCTCATTTGGCTTTGTTTATTGCTGCAGTGAGGCTCCCGCTGAGTCCCCCCAACCTCTGGGGAAGTGTGTTTCACACATTACGGCCTAGTGGGCACAGGGTTCATATCATGGTAGAGTAAGACACAGAATGGAATAGAATTTAAGGGTCAGAGCAAGAAGTGACCATAGGATTTAACTCTCCCCATCAAGACAGTAGGAATCTACAGTGAGGAACTGAGTGTTGCCAGGAAACAAGGCACAGGCCCTGAGAGGCCGGAAGGGGAGCCAAGCCAGAGGGTACTAACAGTTGCTCCCAGGGGGCGGGTGGTGGTGCACCTGGTTGATCGCATATGTTACAATGCACAAGGACCCGGTTTCAAGCCTTCCTCCCCACCCCTGTCCCCACCTGCAGAGGGAATGCTTCATGAGTGGTGAAGCAGGACTGCAAGTGCCTCTCTGTCTCTTTCGCTATCAACCCTTCCCTCTTGATTTCTGGCTGTCTACCCAATAAAAAAATAAAGATAATAAATAAATAAACAGTTGCTCCCAGACTCCTCCCCTGTGAGCACATTCAGGACAGAGGCTCAATCTAATTCATGTCAGTGAACAGTCATTCCAAGCTCATTAATTAACTGGGTTGTAATTAAACTGTTTCATAGGTTCCCTTAATTGTACAGATAATCCCCTGTCTGGTTCCACTGCCCCAGCCCCATGCTGGGTCTCTCTGTCCAAGAAGCCCCTCCCTACCTGTAAGCAGTGCTTACCCTCCCCTGGAGTCTGCACCTCGATGCTGGGGTTGAAGCTCTGTGTCTCCCAGGAGGGCCCTGGGGAAGCTGCTCGGATGTGAAAGACATAGCGGGTGGCTGGCTTCAGATTGGTGACGGTGACTGCAGGTGCCCCTGTCTTCACTGTGGAGTAAGTCTGCTCGCTCTGACCCTGAGGAAGGGGAAAGGAGAGACTGACAGGGGAAAAGAAGCAGGCAAGTGGGAAAGGAACACCTTCGATGGACATGTGCTGGGTCGAAGAATCTGATTTAAAAAAAAATTTTTTTAATTTATTGGTTAGAGACAGCCAGAAATTGAGAGAGAAGGGAGTGACAGAGAAAGTGAGACAGGGGCACCTGCAGCACTGCTTCACCTCTGCAAATGGGGACTGGTGGCGTCAACTGGAGTCCCTGTGCTCGGTAACATGCACTTTACCAGATGCGCACCCCTACCCAGCCCTTGATAAACTTCTAAAAAAAAAAAAACCTTGGCACTGCTCAGCTCTGACTAATGGTGTGGGAGATTGAACATGGGACCTTGGAGCCTCAAACATTAGTCTTCTTGTATAATCATATGCTATCTCCCCCCACACACACACCCAATAAAGTTTCCTTTTTAAGCTTCTGTCTATGCATGGGATCATCCTATATTCATCCTTCTCTTTCTGGCACTTTTTAAAAGATTCATTCACTTTTTTAAAATGTTTATTTATTTGTTTTTCCTTTTGTTGCCTTTGTTTTATTATTGTTGTAGTTATTGATGTTGTCGTTGTTAGATAGGACAGAGAAATGGAGAGAGGAGGGGAAGACAGATTGGGGGAGAGAAAGATAGACACCTGCAGACCGGCTTCACCGCCTGTGAAGCGACTCCCCTGCAGGTGGGGAGCCAGGGACTCGAACCGGGATCCTTAAGTCAGTCCTTGTACGTTGCACCACATGCGCTTAACCTACTGCGCTACCGCCCGACTCCCGATTCATTCACTTTTATGAGAGAGCAGAGATAGATCAGTAGAGAGAGGTCAGTGTGGACTGCTCAGCTCTGGCCTGTGTGCGGGTGGGGGGGGGTGAGCCTGGGACCTCAGCTTAGGAAACCCTGGGCTCTGCTGCTGAGCCATCTTCCCAGTTTGTTTGTTTGTTTGTTTGTTTGCTTTAGTCTTCCCAGCTCAACTTTTTTTTTTTTTTTAAACAGGCAGGCAATCTAGTCTTTTTCTTCTTTTCTTAATACGGTTGTTTGAATTCTTTTTTTATAAGAGAGAAAAAGATCTGAGACATGCTCAGCTCTGGCATATATAGTGCTGGGGATCCAAACTAGGGACTCAGGCATGCAAGTCCTCCGAGATATCTCTGGCAAGAGAGACCTTAGAGAAGGTATTAGTTCCTCCTTGACGGGATGATGGACATCAGGGCCTGGCAGGCCAGGAGATAAGGTGAACCTGATGCCCCAGAGAAAGAGGAAGAAAATGAACTGAGACATCTGCTTGGACCTTATCAGCTTGCAAGCTTCTCTTTTTCCCTGTTGTCTGATTTTCACAACTGTCCTGTTAGGCATGAGGACAGGCAATGTTATCTTTCTTGGTTTGTCTTGTCTCACAGATAAGTAATCCAGCTCACAGAGACTTGCTCGAGGCCCCAGCTGGTGAGTGAGAACAGAAACAGCTACAGCTGAGCTGAGCGAGGGGCCTGCTTCCTACAATCCTAAGAGCAGCGATTCTACCTCCTTCTCTAGGGGAGGGTCTTGGAGGAGGCTTCTAAGTGCCTTCAGGTCCAGTGCTTTTTGCTTGACACCATACTGTCCCCAACACATTAGATAAAGGAAAAAACCAGAGATGCTCTCATTACTTTATCTCTGCTTATCCTCCCTGATCACTCAGCCCCTTCTACATCCACAAGCCCCAAAGGCCATCTCCCATAAGGATGCCCTATGTCCTGTGACCTCAGTCCATTGGTTATGGGAGTTAGGAGTGCGGCAGACTCTGACCAAGCTAAGCCAATCAGAATCTCCCTTCCAGATGCTTGAGTAACACACTGAAAGGGAGGAGGCAACGACTGCAGGGCCTATGAGATGGGGCAGGGCATGGAGTGGCAGGAAGCAGGAATAGTGTGCCCCCTCCCTGCTCTGTGATGAGCTATGAGTGAGCTCTTCTGTACAGATGAGGAGCACCAGGCTCTACCAACGCTTTCTTTTCTTTATTTCTCTTTTCTTTTTCTTCTTTTATCTTCTTTTTTTCTCTTTCTTTCTTCTTTTTTTTTCCATACCAGAACACTGTTCAACACTGGTGTAAGGTGGTGCCTGGGCTTGAGCCTGAGACTTCAGAGCCACAGGCATGAGAGTCTTCAGCATAACCTTTTTTTAATTATTATTATTTATTTTCCCTTTTGTTGCCCTTGTTGTTTTTTATTATTGTTGTAGTTGTTATTGTTGTTGTTGATGTTGTCATTGTTGGACAGGAAAGAGAGAAATGGAGAGAGGAAGGGAAGACAGAGAAGGGGAGAGAAAGAGAGAAACCTGCAGACCTAATTCACCACCTGTGAAGCAACTCTCCTGCAAGTAGGGAGCCAGGGCTCAAACTGGGATCCTTACCCCATCCTCGCACTTCGTGCCATGTGCGTTTAACCTGCTGCACTATGCAGATACCTGCAACATAACCTTTAAGCTATCTCCTGGCCCTCTAACAATAGCATCGAATTCCAAGAGATTTAAATATAGTCCCTTTTGTTCTGGTTTCTTTTCAAGGGTAACTAGTTCTAGAGCACTGGTAGTCCCTGAGGGCCTAAATGTACTTATCCAGCTCAGTTTTAGGGCTGCCTATGCTCTGACCACCAACAGTCACTGAGCCCTTTCTGAGCAACCAGAGTATGCCTCCCTGCTCCTTGCCAGCATCCTTCACTGATGTCTCCTAAACATCAGGACTCTGTCCTGATCACTCTCTCTCACCTTCCCCTCCTAGGTCACTGCTTCCATTCTCCTGGCTTCAATTGCCATTTCTATGTGAACTAGCCCCAACTCTTTTTCCTTCTCCAGTCCTAGCCTCTCTCTCTTGAGTTTTAGACCTGCAAGTCCACTTGCAATGCTGCATGAGCAAAATCAAGTTCACCATCTTGCCCCAACACTGCTCTCCTCCTCAAAGGCTCTCCGCCTCAGCCAGTGGTGCCCAGATTACATACCCAGCTTGACTTGGGAGCCACTCTTCCCACTCTTCCTCCTCCCCCAGCTCACAGCTCTCAGTAGACTTCTACTATTAAGACACTATCATCTAATTCAGCAAAGAAGTCCCTGGAGTCACTGAGGAGTGAGTGAAGTTCTGATGTACACAGAGCTGAAGCTGAAAGCAAGGTTTCACTTTAATGAATACAATTTGTGCCAAGATGAAAAACAGTTTAGCAGATATGTTTTCATTATATCATCACCAGGATTTCACTGTTCCAGGCTGACTTTTTCAGATAGTGAGTCAGAGACAGAGAGGCAGCGAGAGTGAGGAAAAGAAACCACAGCACTAATGCTTCCTCTGGTATAGTGGTAGGGACCAGACTAGAACCTTGGCCTCACACATAGCAATACAGTGCACTATTCAAGTGACCTATTTTTCAGGTTTACAGATCAGTTTATTTTAGAAAGATTTATTTACTGGGGCCAGGTGGTGGCACACCTGGTTGAGCGCACATGTTACAGTGCACAAAGGACCCAGATTCGAGCCCCCAGTCCCCACCTGCAGGGGGAATGCTTTGCAAGTGGTGAAGCAGTGTTGCAGTCTCTGTCTCTCCCTCTCTATCACCCCTTCCCTTTTGATTGCTGGCTGTCTCTATCCAGTAAATAAAATAAAGATAGGAGTCGGGCGGTAGTGCAGCAGGTTAAGTGCACATGGTGTGAAGCCCAAGGACCGGCGTAAAGATCCCGGTTCAAGCCCCCGGCTCCCCACGTGCAGGGGGGGTCACCTCACAATCGGTGAAGCAGATCTGCAGGTGTCTTTCTCTCCTCCTCTCTGTCTTCCCCCTCCTCTCTCCTTTTCTCTCTGTCCTACCCAACAACAACCACATCAATGGCAACAATAACAACAACAAGGGCAACAAAAAATGGGAAAAAAATGGCCTCCAGGAGCAGTAGAATCCTGGTGCAGGCACTGAGCCCCACCAATAACCCTGGTGGCAAATAAATAAATATTAAAAAGTTTTTTAAAATAAAAATATTTATTTACTTATTTGTTACTGAGCTAGAGGAGATGGGGGGGGGACTAGAGCATCACTCTGGTATATGCAGTGTCAGAGATTCAACTTGTGATCCCATACTTGAAAGCCTAATGCTTTATCCACTGCACCAACTCCCAGACTGCTACATATGAGTTTTTTTTTTAATATTTTATTTATTTATTGAATACTGACAGAAATTGAAAGGGAATGGGTAATAAAGAGGGAGAGAGAGAGAGAGACACCTGCATGCTGCTTCACCACTTGTGAAGCTTCCCCTCACACCCTGCAAGTGGGGATTAGAACTTGAGCCCAGGTCCTTGCTCACTGTAGCATATGCACTCAAGTAGGTGCATGACTCTCTGGTTCCCATATGAATTTTTTTTAAGGATTTTATTTATTTATGAGAAAGATAGGAGGAGTGAGATAAAGAACCAGACATCACTCTGGTACATGTGCTGCTGGAAGTCATACTAGGGACCTCCTGCTTGAGAGTCCAACGCTTTATTCACTGCACCATCTCCCAGACCACCCCATGTGAGTTTTTAGGTCACGAATTTATGGGAAAAAGAGATAGACAGGACTTTGACTCCACTTGTAAAACCTTGGTTGAACTGCAACCACAGAATGGCAACATCAGCAAAAATTAGCAAAATTCTCCTGTGAAAAGCATTTGGTTATATGGAGTTTACAATAAAGAACACATCATATTTGGGATTGTAACTTATAACTGACATGTTGCACATTGAGAGAGAGAGAGAGACAGAGACAGAGAGAGAGATGAAGAGAGGGGCTGGGTGGTGGCACACCTGGTTGAGTGCACATGTTACAATGCACAAGGACCCAGGTTTGAGCCCCCAGTCCCCACCAGCAGGGGGAAAGTTTTGCAAGTGGTGAAGCAGAACTACAGGTATCTGTCTCTCTTCCTCTCTATCTTCCCCTTCCCTCTCAATTTCTGACTGTCTCTAGCTAATAAATAAATATAATTAAAAAAAGAGAGATGGAGGGGCAAGGGTAGATAGCATAATGGTTATGCAAACAGACTCATGCCTGAGGCTCCAAAGTCCCAGGTTCAATCCCCTGCACCACCATAAGCCAAAGCTGAGCAGTGCTCTAGTAAAAAGAAAAAGAAAAAAAAAAGAGAGAGAGAGATGAAGAAATTCACACACACACACACACACACACACACACACACAGCTTTGATTTGTACAGTCATTATCCTAGAAGTCCAGTTGTTAACACTGATCTGCACACCCAGCAGACCATAACCTGACCTAGCTTTGCTCTCCCATGGTCATACATGGATTTGTGTGAAATCTGAAACAATAGATAACTCAGCATTGCTTTCTTGAAAAGTGTTCTGCCATACAGAGGGTGAGGTGCCAGGTTTGATCCCTGGCATCACATATATATACCCAAGTGGTGCCTTGGTCTGTTGTCTCTTTTGACACCAATCAGGAAATCAATAAATAAATCTTTTTTTTTAAAAAGGTTCTGCAAACTGTATACAATCCTGACACACAAAATCCAGATCAAACTCCAGAAGGAAAGTTCTTCACTAACTATAAACACTGGGTCCAAGTGGTGAAAAATGGAGATTATGACTGGTGAATCAAACAGAAGCTTGGAGGAAAGGAAGAACAGGGAAAGCCATAGGTGTGGAGGGGACAGGGAGGACCTTGAGGGGGACAAGGACTTTGGCTGGGAAGGTGTGCCGAGGAAGCAGGGCGCTGAGGTGGGGGTCAGGCTACCCGCCCCACATGCCTCCCAAACCACCCCTCTATATACTCACTCACCTTCTCATAGTATCGGATCTCATACTCTGTGCCATTGGTGCCTGGGGCTCCTGCAGGGATAGGCTCCCGCCACGACAACGACACACTCTGGGGCTCCACTCGGTCCCTGCGGATCTCATCCTCCCAGGGTGCTGAAAAGAAGGGAGGCGGGTATTCTCAGGGTTCTCCTTTCAGCTTCCACATTGGGGCAGACTAAGGGCTGGAGGGGCGGAGCCGGAGGAGATGGGCGGGGGGAGGGCCGCCTGGGGGCGGGGTCAGCTGGGTTGGGCTCAGGACTAGAGGCTGCTGAGGGGTGCACTCTGACCCTCTCACCCCACACCTCTCTACTTCAGTGACTCCTAGCGCGGAAAGCTGCGCGTCGCACGCTGCTCGCCCACTTTTTACACTTCGGCAGCCCTCTTTCCCTTGCTACGCTTCTGTGATTTGGAAAGTTAGAGAGCCTAGGAGGCAAGAAGACCGGTCTACTTAACTACTGGGCTAGTCAGGGGGTGAACCACCCAACATACTAGGAAGAGAAGGAAACCACTTGAACCTCAAGAGGGCTATATGTGAAAAGACCACTGCTAACATCTCGTGAACGATTGAAAGTGGTCCTTCTAAGACTGGAAACAAGACAAGAATGTGCATGCTCATGGCTTCCATGTAATAGCTACCTACACGTGGTCCTAGCCAGTGCAGTTAGACTAGAATTCAGAAAGATGTAAAATTACCTCTGTGTACAGATGACATGACCTTATGTGTAGGAAGTCCTAAAACTCTCACCAAAAATTGTTAATTGCATACAGCAAAATTGCAGATAACAAATCAACAAGCAACAATGAATCATATATCTATATATTAATAATCTAAGTCCCATTAAGGAAGTGAAGGAAATAACCACATGCTGGTGAGATAGGTCAGCAGAAGAGTTCTAGTGCAGGAGAGCAGGAGAGCAACCCGCGACTCCAGGCTCTATCCCTGGCAGCCATTTGCCAGAGCTGAGCAGTGCTTTCTTCTCTATCTCTTGAAAACAAAGTAAGTCTTTTTTATTTTTTAAGTTTGGACAGAGACAGAAAACATGAGAGAGAAGAGGACAGAGTAGATATGGAGAGAGACAGAGAGACACCTGCAGCACTGCTTCACCACTCATGAAGCTTTTCCCCCTGCAGGTGCAGACCAGGGGCTAAACCCCTGGTGTGTGATCAACTGGTTTTGTCACCTCCTGGCCCCAGAACAAGTAAATCTGCTTAAGAATTTTTAAGAAGCTGAACCCAGAATAGAGTGGTTACCAAGAGTTGGGGGGGGGGTGAGGTTGAAGAAACAGAGAGATTGGTAAAAGGGACAAACTTTCAGTTCTAAGATGAATATATTCTAGGTTCTAATTCACAACACAGTGAATATAGTTAACAATATTTTATTATTTGCTTGAAAGTTTCAAAGAGAGTAGAACTTAACTTTTCTCACCACATACAATGCTAACCTTTAATAATTTTATTATATGTACCCCAAATCATCCACCTGCAGGGGGGAAGCTTTGCAAGTGGTGAAGTAGTACTGCAGGTGTCTTTATCTCTCTCTCTCTCTCTTTTAGCAGAGCACCAATCAACTCTGGCTTATGGTGGCGCAGGGGACTGAACCTGGGACTTTGAAGTCTCAGGCATGACAGTCTGTTTGCATAACCATTGTGCTATCTACCTTTGCCCTCTCGCTCCCTTTCTATCACCCCCTTCCCCTTGATTTCTGGCTTTGTCTATCCAATAAATAAATTATAATTTAAAAAAATTTAGGGGGTCGGGCGGTAGCGCTATGGGTTAAGCGCACCTGGCGCAAAGCGCAAGGACCAACATAAGAATCCCAGTTTGAGCCCCCGGCTCTCCACCTGCAGGGTGGGGGGTCGCTTCACAAGCCTTGAAACAGGTCTGCAGGTGTCTATTTTTTTCTCCCCCTCTCTGTCTTATCCACCAACAATGACATCAATAATAATAAACACAACGATAAAACAACCAAGGCAACAAAAGGGAAACAAAATAGTCTCCAGGAGCAGTGAATTCATGGTGCAGGCACTGAGCCCCAGCAATAACCCTGGAGGGAAAAAAATTTTTTAAATAAAAAACAGATAGTGGTGGTCCGGGAGGTGGCACAGTGGCTAAGGCACTGGGATCTCAAGAATGAGGTCTTGAGTTCAATCCCTGGTAGCACATGCTTTAACAATGTAGAGGTTCAGGAGACTTTAGTGAATGGAAAGGAAGTGGAGAAGGACCAAGGTAGTAGAGACAAGCTTTCTATTGCTCACTCTTTAACAAGTATACATTCAATACTATCCATCTAGTAGCCCCCATTCCCAATCTCTCTTAAATTTAAATTAAAACATCAAAGCACAGAAAGAGTTGAAAGCCCATAGCATCACCTTAAACTAGTCTGGACAGCTAACTGGCAGAACAGAGCAGGGGAAGGGAGTGGCATATTCCCACCAAGGATAAAGCCTGGTGGACCTAGAGTGAACAGTGCCATTGTAGAGGAACCCCCTCCAGGCTATGCTGCCCACTGAGAGACATGGCCTCCCATCCTAAAAATAAGTTGAAAGCTCCTTTATCCTTCTTCCCACTGTCTGACTCTAACAAAAAAGCAAGGTCTTTGTCAAGTGGACAATGCACAGCCTTCACTCTATGGCACAGCTGCTTTTTGAGGAAACGTGTTCTTTCCTGTCCCCAGGAAGTGCCTCTCAGCCTAAACCCACATGGAGGTTGACAGCTTCTGGAAAAGATGTGGACACAAAAGGAAGAGGAGTAAAGATGCATTCCAGGAGATGGCACCTTCCCTTACAGAGATGATGGGCGGAGACAGGAAGGGTCTAGGGATGTCTTTCATTTTTTTAAATTATATTTGCTGAATATAGTTAAAATATAATTCTGACCATCTGATGGTCAGAATATAGAATGGGAAAAAGCTCCATTTCAGCCCCACAGAGTTAAATGAAAGTCTGGCAAATGCTGAGTATGGAGCTAAAAACTGAACCCCAAGCACCTGTTCTCCCAATATACATTTGTGATAAGATCTGTGTTATCTTATCACATTTATGATAAGATATAGCCTGCACTCACGTGGGATCAAAAGCAGAGCAGACACCATTAGAAATCTATTTAATCGCTGCACCCCCCTGACCTGCTGGCTGAGCCCAACCCCCCCCTTTTTTTTTTTATTCAAAGTCTACTTTCTCCCGTCAGATGACTTATTCTAAGACATTTTTGGGCACTCTTTCCCTTTGCCAAAGACTAGTATAGGGTTGGGCTTGTAATTCTGTTCTGGCCAGAAAAAGGAGAAATCAGCAAAAGAAAAGAGAATTCTGGGAAGGGTTTACTGCTGTTAAAAAGGTTTCTATAAGGAAGAAACAGTTCTTTTTCTAGTCTGGTTGGTAAGAATGTGATGTTTGGAGCAGCTGTAGCCAACATGTACCATCAGGAAGGCAATCTATGTGATAAGAATGACAGAATGGAAAGACAGAAGGGACCTGGGTCCTTCAGGGCAACACTGAGCTGTTGATTTAGCCAACTCTAACTCCACTACTCTAGAGTGAGCTGCGGAGTCATTTAAAATCTCGGCGACATTGAGATTTGTTGTTACTTGTTACTGACAGTATCCTAACCAAGCCAAAGGACAATTCACACTTCTTGGTTATTTTTTTTCTTATATACATTTTTTAAATATTTATTTATTTATTTATTATCTTTTGTTGCGCTTGTTGTTTTATTATTGCAGTTATAATTGTTGCCTTCGTTGTTGGATAGGGCAGAAAGAAATGGAGAGAGGAGGGGAAGACAGAGAGGGGGAGAGAAAGACAGACACCTGCAGACCTGCTTCACCACCTGTGAAGCAACTCCCCTGCAGGTGGCTCGAACCGGGATCCTTATGCCTGTCCTTGTGCTTTGCACCACCTGTGCTTAACCCACTACACTACTGCCCGACTCCCCCAGTTATTTTTTAAAACAAGAAATTGGGCAATGAAGAAATATTTCCGAATGAGCAAGCAGGACTACTTTGCTGAACTGAGGAGGAGCAAGGCTTTAAGTGTGATTTTGTGTGATAGAGGAACAATAAGGAGACTTTCATCTTTAAAAAGATGAAAGAAGACTTGGTCTCCAGTGACCTGGGAAGCAGCACAATAGATGAAACTTTGGTTTTTTTAAGCATGAGGTATTGAGTTCAATCCCTAGCATCAGTTGTGCCAAAGTGATGCCTGGTGCTCGGTCTCTCTCTCTCTCTCACTCTCTCAATCTCCCTCTCTCTCTCTCTCTCTGTGTGTCTCAATAAATAAACCTTTAAAAATAAAAAAAAGAAAATTATAAAAAATTTAAAAGGGGGGGCAGTCGGTGGCACGCCTGGTTAAGCACTCACACCACAGTGCACAAGGACCCAGGTTCAAGCCCCTGGTCCCTACCTGCAGGGGGAAAGCTTCACGAGTGGTGAAGCAGGGCTGCAGGTGTCTCTCTCTCTCTCTTTCTATCTACCCCTTCCCTCTCAATTTCTCTGTCTCTATCTAATAATAACTAAATTTAAAAAATTAAGAAAATTAAAAAGTTCCCCAGTAAAGAAATTTTAAAAAATTTAAAGAATATATGGCCTCCACAAAATGAATATAGAAGGCTATAAAGAGAAAACAAGGTGCAGGGGTAGATAGCATAATGGTTATGCAGAGACTCTCATGCCTAAGGCTCCAAAGTGCCAGGTTCAATCCCCTACACCAACAAAAGCCAGAGCTAAGAAATGCTCTGGTAATTTTAATTAATTAATTAATTAAAATGTAAATAAGGGGGGTCGGGCGGTGGCGCAGTGGGTTAAGCGCATGTGGCGCAAAGCGCAGGAACCGGCGTAAGGATCCCGGTTCGAGCCCCCGGCTCCCCACCTGCAGGGGAGTCACTTCACAGGCGGTGAAGCAGGTCTGCAGGTGTCTGTCTTTCTCTCCCCTTCTCTGTCTTCCCCTCCTCTCTCCATTTCTCTCTGTCCTATCCAACAACGAACTGCCTCAACAAGGGCAATGATAATAACCACAACAAAGCTACAACAAGGGCAACAAAAAGGGGGAAAAAATGGCCTCCAGGAGCGGTGGATTCATGGTGCAGGCACCAAGCCCAGCAATAACCCTGGAGGAAAAAAAAAAATTAAAATGTAAATAAATTTTAAAAGAGAAAGGAAGTAGAGAAGAAAAATGAAATCAGATAAAAGTACACTAGCAAAATTAAAACAATTCAAAGAAAATTCATTATAACAAATAGAAGAAAAATAGGTCGGGTGGTAACACACCTGGTTGAGCACAAATGTTACAAAGCACAGGGATTTGGGTTCGAGCCCCTGGTCCCCACCTGTAAGGGGAAAGCTTCATGAGTGGTGAAGCAGGGTGACAGATGTCTCTCTGTATCTCTCCTTGTTAACCCCTTCCCTCTCAATTTCTGGCTGTCTCTATACAATAAGTAAAATAAAAAAAAAAAAAAAAAAACTGAGAAATGTTACAAATAATGATTTAAAAAACTTTAAAAAAATAAAACTTGTGGTCCAGGAGGTGGCGCAGTGGTAAAGCTTTGGACTCTCAAGCATGAGGTCTCGAGTTCAATTCCCGGCAGCACATGTGCCAGAGTGATGTCTGGTTCTTTCTCCTCTTACCTTTTTCATAAATATATAAAATCTTTTAAAAATAAATAAATAAAATAAAATATACAAAAAAGGGAGTTGGGCGGTAGCACAGCAGGTTAAGTACATGTGGTGTGAAGCACAAGGACCGGCTATAGGACAGCCCCCTGGCTCCCCACCTGCAGGGGACTCGCTTCACAGGCGGTGAAGCAGGTCTGCAGGTGTCTATCTTTCTCTCCCCCTCTCTGTCTTCCCCTCCTCTCTCCATTTCTCTCTGTCCTATCCAACAACAACGACATCAATAACAACAATAATAACTACAACAATGGCAACTTTGGAAATAAATTAATTTTTTTTTAATTTACAAAAAAAATAGAAAACTGTTTCCTTATCAACAACTAGTAGACTGTGCCTACCTGATTCTGCCTCCCAGAAGGCTGGTTTTTTGTTTGTTTGTTTTAAATTTTTTATTATTTATTTTCCCTTTTGTTGCCCTTGTTTTATTGTTGTTGTAGTTATTATTGTTGTTGTTGTTGATGATGGTGTCATCATTGTTGGATAGGACAGAGAGAAATGGAGAGAGGAGGAAAAGACAGAGAGGGGGAGAGAAAGATAGTCACCTGCAGACCTGCTTCACCGCTTGTGAAGTGACTCCCCTGCAGGTGGGGAGCCGGGGGCTCGAACCAGGATCCTTACTCAGGTCCTTGTGCTTCGTGCCACGTGCACTTAACCTGCTGCACTACCACCTGACCTCTTTGTTTGTTTTTATGTTTGTTTGTTTTGTGTGTTTCTTTTAGGTAAAGTGTGAAAAACATGAGAGACAGAGCAACAGAGAGGAAAAAGGGGGGCTGGGTGGTAGCACACCTGGTTGAGTGCACATGTGCAAGGACCCAGGTTCAAGCCCCCGGTCCCCACCTGTAGGGGGAAACTCTGAGTGATGAAAGGTGCTGCAGTTGTCTCTCTGTCTGTCTCCTTCTCTATCACCCCCTTCACTTTCAATGTCTGGCTGTCTCTATCCAATAAGTAATAATAATTTTAAAAGGGAAGGGAAGATACATAATGGTTATGCAAACAGACTCTCATGCCTGAGGCTCCAAAGTCCCAGGTTCAATCCCTTGCACCACCATCAGCCAGAGCTGAGCAGTGCTCTGGTGTTTCTCTCTCTGTGTCTCTTTCTGCATTCCTCTCAAAAATAAAATAAGTAATTTTTTTTTAATTTAACAAGAGAGAAAGGGGAGACATCACAGTGCCACTTCCTCCACTGCAGGCTACTCCCATGTGGTTGGTGACTTGGGGCTTGAAATCAAGTCCTCGTAAATGGTAAAGTGTGCACTTTGCCAGGTGAGCCATCTCCTGGCCCCCTTAAATATTGGGTTGTTAGAAACATCATGTTGTACTTGTTTATGTTTTTCTATGCAAAAGTGAGTCATGACTTGCCCAGCAAACCAATATGAGATGTTAACAAAAGGAAAGTGAGTGTACACATGCACATGTGAGCACCACTGAGAGGGAAAGAGAGAGAACTACACTATAAAAATAACATTGTGTAGTCTGGGAGGTGGTGCAGTGCTGGGAAATTGTGCTGATGCAGTCACATCTGCCATGTTGTCCCCTCAGGCTACTGCTAGTTGCCTCGAGAGTTGGGACATTCTCGGAGTGCCTGTTCAGCCATGTTGTGCCCTCAGGGCATTGTCTATATCCCTGCGATATCTGGAGTGCTTTGGTTACTCCTCCCCCCTCCCATTCTCGAGTTATTATCCTATCCTGGAGTGCTATGGTTACTCCTCCCCCCTCCCATTCTCGCAAGAGTTATTATCCTATCCTGGAGTGCTATGGTTACTCCTCCCCCTTCCCATTCTCGTGAAAGCTACTCCTATAAAAGCCCTTCTTCTTCCGCACCTCGCTCTCTTGCCAGTGCTTCATTCCAGTGTTCAGACGCAGGAAAGGTTACTGCGTGAGGCAGCCATTTTTGCTACCTCCACGTGGCCCAACCTGCTTCTCTAGCACCCAACTCTGAGGTGCCCGTGCAAATAAAGATTTGTGTTTCCTCTTCGCTCCGGACCCCTCCTCTCTCTCTTCTCCGTGGCCCGCGGACAACAACGGTGCAGTGGATAAAGGATTGGACTCGCAAGCATGAGGTCCTGAGTTTGATCCCCAGCAGCACATGTACCAGAGTGATGTCTGGTTCTTTCTCTCCTCCTACCTTTCTCACTAATAAATAAAAAAAATATTTTTTTAAAAAATAATACTGTGGCCTGGGAGGTAGTGCCATTGATAAAGTGGACTTTCAAGCATGACCTCACAAGGTTGATACTCAGCATTGCATCTACTAGAATGATAGTCTGGTGCTCTCTCTCTCTCTTCTCTCTCTCTCCTTCCCTTTCTCCTTCTTGTGTTAAATAAACAAATCTTAGGGGATGGGTGTTGACACATCTGGTTGAGCGCACACATTACAGTGTGCAAGGGCCAGGGTTCAAGCCACTGTTCTCCACCTGCAGGGGGAAAGCTTCACAAGTCATGAAACAGTGCTGCAGGTGTCTCTCTGCCTCTCTCTTTCCTATCCCTCTCTAATAAATAAATAAATAAATAAATAAATAAATAAATAAATAAAATCTTTAGAAGAAATGTGTCAGGAATCAGGCGGTAGCACAGTGGGTTAAGCACATGTGGCACGTAGCACAAGGATGGGCGGAAGGGTCCCGGTCCGAGCCCCTGGCTCCCCACCTGCAGGAGAGTCACTTCACAGGTGGTGAAGCAGGTCTGCAGGTGTCTATCTTTCTCACCCCATCTCTGTCTTCCATTTCTCTCTGTCCTATCCAACAACGATGACATCAATAGCAACAATAGTAACTACAACAACAATAAAAAAACAAGGGCAGACTTACTTAGACACAAGTCAATCCAGGCAATAGTGATCAATAATTTGAAAAGTACTGATAAAGGGAACTCATAAAATAATATATAAAATGGTTAAAACAACAAGAAAAAATATTGGAGACTCGAACCAGGACAAGAGTATAGCTAAAAGTCCTACAGAGGGTGAAGCACAAAACAACGAGTTCAACATCCAAACATTAGCTAAGGAAATAATAACAGGAGTGAGTAAAGAATTTGAAAAATTGTAATCAGAACTGCAGGAACAACAAATGAGAATATGGAAGAAAATTCTAATTATCTCATGGTTATTAGAGAGCTGAAAGCTGAAATCGCTGAGCTAAGAAGGCAACTAGCTGAACAAGCTAAAACAGTATCAGAGCAGGGCAACAAAATAGATGAACTCCAGAAAGCAGTAGAAGGCAGAGAGAATAGAATCTATGAGGCTGAAGACAGAATTGGCAAGATTGAGGATGAATTAGAGACAACTAAAAAAGAAGTAAGAGATCTCAAAAAGAGATTAAGAGATGCTGAAAACAACAACAGAGTCCTATGGGATGACTTCAAAAGAAACAATATACGCATTATTGGCTTACCAGAGGAAGAAAGAGAAGGAGAGGAAGAAAGCATTCTCCAGGCCATAATAGCTGAAAATTTCTCTAGTCTAGACAACACCAAAGACATAAAGATTCAAGAAGCCCAGAGGGTCCCAAACAGAATTAACCCAGACCTAAAGACACCAAGACATGTCATACTTAGATTGGAAAGGAATAAGGATAAAGAAAGGATCCTCAAGGCTGCAAGAGAAAAACAAAGAGTCACCTACAAAGGAAAACCCATAAGATTAGCAACAGACTTCTCCATACAAACACTACAGGCCAGAAGAGAATGGCAAGATATCTATCGAGTACTCAATGAGAAAGGCTTTCAGCCAAGAATACTATATCCTGCTAGACTGTCATTCAGACTAGATGGAAGCATCAAAACCTTCTCAGACAAGCAACAGTTGAAGGAAGCAACCATCACCAAGCCTGCCCTGAAAGAAGTTCTGAAAGGTCTCCTATAAACAACGAGACCACCACAAATAGGACATATATCAAAACACTCTAAAACTCTTCAAGAATGGCGTTAAAATATCTTCAATCTTTGATATCAATAAATGTCAATGGCCTGAATTCACCTATTAAAAGACACAGAGTAGGAAGATGGATCAGAAAACACAACCCAACAATATATTGTCTACAGGAAACTCACCTAACTCAACAAGACAAACACAGACTTAAACTGAAAGGATGGAAAACTATCATACAAGCCAATGGCCCACAAAAAAGGGAAGGAACAGCTATTCTCATATCTGACATGATAGACTTTAAAATAGATAAGATTAAAAAAGATAGGAATGGACACTACTTAATGCTCAGAGGATCAGTCAATCAAGAGGACTTAACAATTATTAATATCTATGCACCCAATGAGAAGCCATCTAAATACAACAAACTTCTACTGAAAGAGCTACAGCAATATATTAACAGTAACACAATCATAGTAGGGGACTTCAACACCCCACTATCTCAACTTGACAGATCATCCAGGAAGAAAATCAGTAAAGACATAAGGGAGCTAAATGAAGAGATAGATAAACTAGAACTATTGGACATTTTCAGAGTCATTCATCCCAAGAAACTAGAATACACATTTTACTCAAATCCACATGGATCATTCTCAAGGATAGACCATATGTTAGGCCACAAAGACAGCATCAGCCAATTCAAGAGCACTGAAATCATCCCAAGCATCTTCTCAGACCACAGTGGAATTAAACTAACACTTAACAATCAACAAAAGATTAGTAACAGTCCCAAAATGTGGAAGCTCAACAGTACACTTCTTAACAATCTCTGGGTCAAAGAGGAAATCAAGGAAGAAATCAAAATGTTTCAAGAGTTCAATGAAAATGAAGACACAAGCTATCAAAATATTTGGGACACAGCTAAAGCAGTCCTAAGAGGGAAGTTCATAGCTATATAAGCACACATTAGGAAACAAGAAAAGGCACAAATAAACAGCCTGATTGCACATCTTAAAGACCTAGAAGAAGAACAACAAAGGAATGCTAAAGCAACCAGAAGGACAGAAATCACTAAAGTTAGGGCAGAAATAAATAACATTGAGAATAGGAAAACCATACAAAAGATCAATGAAAGTAAATGTTGGTTCTTCGGAAGAGTAAACAAAATCGACAAACCTTTAGCCAGACTCACAAAACAAAAAAGGGAGAAGACCCAAATAAATCGGATAGTAAATGAAAGAGGAGATATCACAACAGACACTGCAGAAATTCAACATATCATGCGAGGCTTCTATGAACAACTATATGCCACCAAGCTAGAGAACCTGGAAGAAATGAATGATTTCCTAGATACCTACCAACTTCCAAAACTAAGTAAAGAGGAAGTGGATAACATGAACAGGCCCATCACAGCTAATGAAATTGAAACAGTTATCAAAAATCTTCCCAAAAATAAAAGTCCTGGACCAGATGGTTTTACAAATGAATTCTACAAAACTTTCAAAGAAGAACTAATACCTCTACTTTTAAAAGTCTTCCAGAAGATTGAAGACACTGGAATACTCCCTGCCAGCTTCTATGAAGCCAACATCACCCTGATACCAAAAGCAGACAGGGACACAACCAAAACAGAAAACTACAGACCAATATCTCTGATGAACATAGATGCGAAAATATTGAACAAAATTCTAGCCAACCGGATACAGCAGTATATCAAAAAGATTGTCCATCATGACCAAGTGGGGTTTATCCCAGGCATGCAAGGTTGGTTTAATATACGTAAATCAATCAATGTGATTCACCACATCAACAAAAGCAAGACCAAAGACCACATGGTCATATCAATAGATGCAGAGAAAGCCTTTGACAAAATACAACATCCCTTTATGATCAAAACACTACAAAAAATGGGAATAGATGGAAAATTCCTGAAGATAGTGGAGTCTATATATAGCAAACCTACAGCCAACATCATACTCAATGGTGAAAAACTGGAAGCATTTCCCCTCAGATCAGGTACTAGACAGGGCTGCCCACTATCACCATTACTATTCAACATAGTGTTGGAAGTTCTTGCCATAGCAATCAGGCAGGAGCAAGGAATTAAAGGCATACAGATTGGAAGAGAAGAAGTCAAACTCTCCTTATTTGCAGATGACATGATAGTATACATGGAAAAACCTAAGGAATCCAGCAAGAAACTTTTGGAAATCATCAGGCAATTCAGTAAGATGTCAGGCTACAAAATTAACATTCAAAAGTCAGTGGCATTCCTCTATGCAAACACTAAGTTAGAAGAAATTGAAATCCAGAAATCAGTTCTTTTTTCTATAGCAACAAAAACAATAAAATATCTAGGAGTAAACCTAACCAAAGAAGTGAAAGACTTGTATACTGAAAATTATGAGTCACTACTCAAAGAAATTGAAAAAGACACAAAGAAGTGGAAAGATATTCCATGTTCATGGGTTGGAAGAATTAACATAATCAAAATGAATATATTACCCAGAGCCATCTACAAATTTAATGCTATCCCCATCAAGATCCCAAGCACATTTTTTAGGAGAATAGAAAAAATGATACAAATGTTTATCTGGAACCAGAAAAGACCTAGAATTGCCAAAACAATCTTGAGAAAAAAGAACAGAACCGGAGGCATCACACTCCCAGATCTCAAACTGTATTATAGGGCCATTGTCATCAAAACTGCTTGGTACTGGAACATGAAAAGACACACTGACCAGTGGAATAGAATTGAGAGCCCAGAAATGAGGCCCCACAACTATGGACATCTAATCTTTGACAAAGGGGCCCAGACTATTACATGGGGAAAGCAGAGTCTCTTCAACAAATGGTGTTGGAAACAATGGGTTGAAACATGCAGAAGAATGAAACTGAATCACTGTATTTCACCAAATACAAAAGTAAATTCCAAGTGGATCAAGGACTTGGATGTTAGACCACAAACTATCAAATACTTAGAGGAAAATATTGGCAGAACTCTTTTCCGCATAAATTTTAAAGACATTTTCAATGAAATGAATCAAATTACAAGGAAGACTAAGGCAAGTATAAACCTATGGGACTACATCAAATTAAAAAGCTTCTTCACAGCAAAAGAAACCACTACCCAAACCAAGAGACCCCTCACAGAATGGGAGAACATCTTTACATGCCATACATCAGATAAGAGTTTAATAACCAACATATATAAAGAGCTTGCCAGACTCAACAACAAGACAACAAATAACCCCATCCAAAAATGGGGGGAGGACTTGGACAGAATATTCACCACAGAAGAGATCCAAAAGGCCGAGAAACACATGAAAAAATTCTCCAAGTCTCTGATTGTCAGAGAAATGCAAATCAAGACAACAATGAGATATCACTTCACTCCTGTGAGAATGTCATACATCAGAAAAAGTAACAGCAGCAAATGCTGGAGAGGATGTGGGGTCAAAGGAACCCTCCTGCACTGCTGGTGGGAATGTAAATGGGTCCAACCTCTGTGGAGAACAGTCTGGAGAACTCTCAGAAGGCTAGAAATGGACCTACCCTATGACCCTGCAATTCCCCTCCTGGGGATATATCCTAAGGAACCCAACACATCCATCCAAAAAGATCTGTGTACACATATGTCCTTGGCAGCACAACTTGTAATAGCCAAAATCTGGAAGCAACCCAGGTGTCCAACAACAGATGAGTGGCTGAGCAAGTTGTGGTCTATATACACAATGGAATACTACTCAGCTGTAAAAAATGGTGACTTCACCGTTTTCAGCCGATCTTGGATGGACCTTGAAAAAATCATGTTGAGTGAAATAAGTCAGAAACAGAAGGTTGAATATGGGATGATCTCACTCTCAGGCTGAAGTTGAAAAACAAGATTAGGAAAGAAAACACAAGTCGAACCTGAAATGGAATTGGAGTATTACACCAAAGTAAAAGACTCTGGGGTGGGTGGGTGGGTGGGGAGAATACAGGTCCATGAAGCATGATAAATGACATAGTGGGGGTTGTGTTGTTAAGTGGGAATCTGGGGAATGTTATGCATGTACAAACTATTGTATTTACTGTTGAATGTAAAGCATTAATTCCCCAATAAAGAAATAAATTATTAAAAAAAAAAACCAGGTGAGGATTAAACAGAGAAAATGAGAAGACAGTAGGGTGGGAAGACAGCATAATGGCTATGCAGAGACTTGAGTCTCTGATATCCTAGATTCAAACTAAACCATAGCTCAGCAGTACTAGGAGGTGGGGAGAGGGAGAGAGATGGAGAGAGAAGATAGCAAAAACAAAAAACAAAAACAAAACAAAAAAAAAAAAAACAAGGGCAACAATGGGAAAATAAATTTAAAAAAAATAAAAAAAGAAAAAAAAAGAAATGTGTCTCCCTCTGTGAGGGAGACTTTCTAAAAAAAAAAAAACATTCACATTGAGGTAACAATCCTCCCTTATCCACTAGTAGTCTGGCTATCATCAACAAGATAAACAATAACAAGTGTTGGTGAATATGTGGAGAAACTGGACCATTTGTGCAGTAAGTCCTCAATATTGGGGGTTGGGGATAGGATCTTGGAAATTACTTTTTTTTTTTCCTCCAGGGTTATCACTGGGGCTTGGTGTCTTCACTACCAATCCACTGCTCCTGGAGGCCATTTTTTCCCATTGCTTTTGTTGGATAAGACAGAGAAATTGAGAGCGAAGGGAAAGACAGAGAGGGGGAGGGAGAGAAAGATAAATATCTACAGACCTGCTTCACTGCTTGTGAAGGGCCACCTTCATCCCAGAGGTGGGGAGCCGAGGGCTCATACCTGGATCCTTGAGCTTCGCACTATGTGTGCTTAACACAATGCGCTACCGCCTGACCCCCAGAAATTGCATCTTTAAATGAAACAAGTAGTAACCAAAGAAGGTCCTTGAAACATTTTGTTCAACATCAGCACACATTTTTTTCTCATAATGAAAAAAATAAAAGAGCCATGAGATGGGGTAGTGACTCAGCAGGTAAAATAGCATTAACAGAGCCTGACTCAATCCTCAGCATTGCATATACCTGTGTGGGAGTGTCTCCTGTGCCTGCTCGCACTCTCTCTCAATAAATCAAACCTTCACTGAAGCAAAATGATATTATTTGAGGACCGGCTGTACATTGTTGTACAGCAGTGTGCAGGAATGTAAAATGGAGCAGCTGTTTGGAAAAACATTTGGCAATGCCTCAATAAGATAAGCAGTTCCTCAAAGATAAGTAGTTACCATATGGATCAGTCAGCTCAGACTGCAATAGTGAGATACTGCAGGCACACCTTGTGCTATGCTTTCTTGTGCTTTGCAGTGATTGCCCTTTTGACAAAGTGGAGGTTGATGGCAACTCTGTTAACACACTACTCGTGCCATTTTTCCAGCCGCATGTGTTCACTTCAAGTCTTGGTGTCACACTTAAAGTCTGTACATTATTTGTGGAGACCTCATGCTACTACACACTTGATAGTGTATAGTACGTATAAGCAAGTTTCTGATGCACTGAGAAACCCAAAAATTCATGTCACTTGCTTTATGGCACTATTCCTCATTTGTGGTGGCATGGAGCAGAACCTGCGACAGCTCCAAGATATGCCTAGAATAGACCTGAGGGTTGGGGAGAGAGTTCAACAACAACAACAAAATATTTTCTCAAAATTCTAGAAACCAGAAATCCCAGATTAAAATGCTTACGGATTCACTGCACACTTTGGTGAGGGCTTTCTTCCTCACATACAGAGACAACTTTCTTCTTGCTATACCTTCATCTGGCCTTTCTTCTGTGTATATGCAAAAGAAGGAAGCAAGCTTTTCCAGTATCTCTTTCTCTTCTTATATGGACATCAGTCCTATGGTGTTAGGACTCTACTTATATGGCTTCATAGATACTAATTTTACTGGGTTATGCAAACAGATTGTCATGTCTGAGGCTTCACAGTCCCAGGTTCAATCCCCTGCATTACCATAAGCCAGAGCTGATGAGTGCTCTGGTAAAAAAAAAAAAAAAAAAAAAAGATACTAATTTTATTAACCTTAAAGTCCCTATCTCCAAATGCAGTCACATTAATGGAAGGTTCACAGGTCATTGACATATGAATCTAGAGTGGGCACATCTACCCAGAACTCCATGTGACAGCAATTCTGCTTCTAGATATGTATCCAAGTAAACTTAAAAAAATACATGTTCACACAAAAGTTCACAGTAATATAGTCATAACAGCCAAAAAGTAGAAACAGCCCAGTGTCCATAAACTGACAACTGGGTAAGTAAAACTGTGGTCTATTTATACAATGAAACATGATTAGCCAGCCAGAAAAAGGGATGGCGGGAGTTGGGTGGTAGTGCAGCCAGTTAAGCATAAGGTGTGGTGTGAAGCGCAAGGACCGGCATAAGGATCCCTATTGGAGCCCCTGGCTCCCCACCTGCAGGGGAGTCACTTCACAGGCGGTAAGGCAGGTCTGCAGGTGTCTATCTTTCTCTCCCCCTCTCTGTCTTCCCCTCCTCTCTCCATTTCTCTCTGTCCTATCCAACAGCGATGACATTAATAACAACAACAATAACTACAACAACAATAGGGGAAAAAGGGGCAACAAAAGGGAAAATAAATTTTTTAAAAAATTTCAAAAAGGAATGGTGAGCTGCTGGCCAGTAGCATAGTGGATTAAACACACATGGCACGAAGAACAAGGATGGGCTCCCCACCTTGCAGGGGGGGAGTGTCACTTCACAAGCGGTGAAGCAGGTGTCCATCTTTCTCTGCCCTCTGTTTTCTTTTTGGGGGGTTTATTTATTTATTTATTTTAATTTCTTTATTGGGGAATTAATGTTTTACATTCAACAGTAAATACAATAGTTTGTACATGCATAACATTCCCCAGTTTCCCATATAACAATACAACCCCCACTAGGTCCTCTGTCATCCTTCATGGACCTGTATTCTCTCCACCCACCCACCCCAGAGTCTTTTACTTTGGTGCGATACGCCAATTCCATTTCAGGTTCTACTTGTTTTTTTTGTTTTTTTTTTCTGATCTTGTTTTTCAACTTCTGGCTGACAGTGAGATCATCCCATATTCATCCTTCTGTTTCTGACTTATTTCACTCAACATGATTTTTTCAAGGTTCATCCAAGATCGGCTGAAAACGGTGAAGTCACCATTTTTTACAGCTGAGTAGTATTCCATTGTGTATATATACCACAACTTGCTCAGCCACTCATCTGTTGTTGGACACCTGGGTTGCTTCCATGTTTTGGCTATTACAAATTGTGCTGCTATCTCCCTCTGTTTTCACCTCCTCTCTTGATTTCTCTCTATCCAACAACACGAACAATAGCAATAATAACAATAACAACAATGGCAACAATAATGGGGGGAAATGATTTCCAGGAGCAGTGGATTCCTAGTGCAGGCACCAGCCCCAGCAATAACCCTGGAGGCAAAAAAAAAAACCAAAAAAAACAATGGCAATGGACTAGAAGATAGTTCATTATATAGAGGGCACACTTTGCCATGTGGCCCAGGTTTGAGCCCTGGCACCCATGAGGAAACTCTGATGCAGGAAAGAGTTGATTTTATGGCATGTGAATTACTCACCCTGGAGAGTGCACATTTTTTCATCTGTGAGAACCCAGGTTCAAGGTCCCAACCCCCCATCTGCAGAGGACAGCTTCACAAGCAGTGCTGGTGTACACCTCCCCTTTTAAGGATTTATGAAAGAACCAGAGGACTGCTTTGGCATATGTGATGCTGGGGATCAAAAGCAGAATCTCATGCTTGATAGTCCAATGCTTTACCCACTGAACTACTTCCAAAGCTGCTAAATTAATCTCTTTTAAAAATATAGATGGGCAAAAAAAAAAAAAGTAAATGGGCAGTCCAGAAAGTGGTGTAGTGGATACAGCATTGGTCTCGGGGTCAGGTGATGGCACACCTGGTTGAATGCACATGTTACAATGCACAAAGACCCGGGTTCGAGCCCCCAGTCCCCACCTGCAGGGGGAAAGTTTTGTAAGCAGTGAAGAAGAGCTGCAGGTGTCTCTCTTCCTCTCTATTTCCTCTACCGTCTCAATTTCTGGCTGTCTCTATCCAATAAATAAATAAATAAAAATAATTAAAAATTATAAAACAAGGGGGCCAGGTGGTGGCGCAGCTGGTTAAGTGCTCACATTACAGTGCGCAAGGACCTGGGTTCAAGCCCCTGGTCCCTACCTGTAGGGGGAAGCTTCATGAGTGATGAAGCAGGGCTACAGGTGTCTATCTCCCCCTCTTCTCTCAATTACTCTCATCTCTATCAGTAACAAATAAAACCATTTTTAAAAATTATAAAAAGAACAGAAGACAATAACTTGAAGCCATATGATAAAATACAAAACATTAATAAAGGCAAATACTTATATTAAAAGAAAGCACTGGTCTCTCAAACATGAGGTCCTGAGTTCAATCCCCAGCAGCACATACACCAGAGTGATGTCTGGTTCTTTTTCTCTCTCTCCTAGCTTTCTCATTAATAAATAAATATTTAAAAATTAATTAATTGGGGGGTCGGGTGGTAGCGCAGCGGGTTAAGCACATGTGGTGCGAAGCGCAAGGACCTACTTAAGAATCCTGGTTTGAAGTCAACGCCCATGTTCAGCGGGGAAGCAATTACAGAAGCCAGACCTTCCACCTTCTGCAACCCTCAATGACCCTGGGTCCATGCTCCCAGAGGGATAGAGAATAGGAAAGCTATCAGGGGAGGGGGTGGGATATGGAGATTGGGCGGTGGGAATTGTGTGGAGTTGTACCCCTCCTACCCTATGGTTTTGTTAATTAATCCTTTCTTAAATAAAAAAAAAAAAAAAAAAAGAATCCTGGTTTGAGCCCCTAGCTCCCCACCTGCAGGGGAGTCACTTCACAAGTGGTGAAGCAGGTCTGCAGGTGTCTTTCTCTCCCCCTCTGTCTTCCCCTCCTCTCTCCATTTCTCTGTCCTATCCAACAACGATGATATCAATAACAACAATGATAACTACAATAACAATAAAACAACAAGGTCAACAAAAGGAGGGAAAAGCAAATTTTAAATAATTAATTAATTAATTAAAATGTAGGTGGGATGAGCAGTGGCACACCCAGTTGAGTACACACATCACATGTGCAAGGACCCTGGTTCAAGCCCCCACTCCCCACCTGCAGGTGAGTGTGATGCTTCATAAGAGGTTAAGCAAAAAAAAAAGAAGTGAAGCAAGTCTGCATGTGTCTTTCTCTCTCCTGCCCTCCAATTTCTCTCTATCTTATCAAATAAAATAGAAAGAAAAAAATGGCTGCCTGGAGTGGCAAATTCATAGTGCCAGCACCAAATCCCAGCATAACTCTGGCACTAAAATAAAAAATTAATTAATTAAAATGTAGATAAAAATATATATAAGCAATTTAATTCATAAATCTACTATAGTAGTAATAAACGCATATCCATTAAGGTATAATCTAGGAATGCAAACAAAGTTCACATAGAAAAATCCACTAAAAGGGAGTCGGGCTGTAGCACAGCGGGCTAAGTGCAGGTGGCGCAAAGCACAAAGACCGGCATAAGGATCCCGGTTCGAACCCCGGCTCCCCACCTGCAGGGGAGTCGCTTCACAGGCGGTGAAGCAGGTCTACAGGTGTCTATGTTTTTCTCCTCCTCTCTGTCTTCCCCTCCCTCTCTCCATTTCTCTCTGTCCTATCCAACAACGACAACAACAATAATAAATACAACAAGGGCAACAAAAGGGAAAAAATAAATAAAATAAATATAAAAAAAAGAAAAATCCACTAAAAGAATGCATCATGCCAATAGATTAAAAGAGAAAGAAATATACAGTCATCCTGAAAGGTGCTTAAGAAGGATTTTACAACATTAACATATATCCCTGATTTTTTTTTCAAGTTCAGTAAAAAGTGAAAGCATTATAAAGTCAAGAGGTTAAAAGCACATGACTGTCTTTGGTGGCAGACAGACCTGAGTTCAAACACAGGCCTCATTTTACTCCCTGGGTGACTTTGGACAATTCAATTGACCTCTCAGACCTCAGACTTATCCTTTGAAAGATGATTATCATTCTATTTAAATATATTAGCATAGCAAATCACATTGCACAGGGCCAAACACCAAGCAGCACTCAGTCAGTGTAAGTTTAGTATTTTTGGTTTTTAAATCCATCTTTATCAATCATGCTATCTCCCCTCTGCCCAAAACAGGATTAGTAATATGAAATTTCAGATAAAATTTGTATTACATGTATTATATAAAAGGAACTTTAAAGTAGCTCATTCCAGATATGTCTATAGTGTAGAAAAGTGAAAGGATATACTCCAAGATATTAACAGGTGATTTTTAATCTCTAGGTAATAGGATTATGTGTGCTTTTTCCTTTCTCTATACTGAACTTAAAGAATGTGGAAATGTAATAGAAATCCTGAGTCATAACAGACAACAAAAAACAGAACTGTTGTTCCAGAAAAAGTAGACAAATTGCGAAATTTCTCCAAAAGGTAGAGGAAATGGATTAAGAGCTTAAAATGATAAGAAAGTGACAAGATTTGAGAATCAGAAAACAGATGTATAATAACCTAAGGCTTAGGCAGATTCTTAAGAGAGATACTGGAGCTATCAGAATTTCTAGTCCAGACACTCAAAAAAAAAAAAAAAAAATCCAAAAAGGGGTAGGTGTGCAGATCAAAACTACTCTGATCCAGCTACACTCAATGAACAGAGAAGATATTGGTGAAATTAACTTCATCAATAGATTTTTAAAAATTATAGTGTGTGGGGAGTCGGGCAGTAGCACAGTGGGTTAAGCACACGTGGCGCAAAGCAAAGACAGGTGTAAGGATCCCGGTTCAAGCCCCCGGCTCCCCATTTGCAGGGGCGTCGCTTCACAGGCTGTGAAGCAGGTCTGCAGGTGTCTATTTTTCTCTCCCCCTCTGTCTTCCCCTCCTCTCTCCATTTCTCTCTGTCCTATATAACCACGACGACATCAATAGCAACAACAATAATAACTATAACAATAAAAAACAAGGGTAACAAAAGGGAAAATAAATAAATATAAAAATAAAACAAACAGAATATATAGTTTTAAAAAGCTAAAAGAAAGTATAAAACTTGTGAGAACTATGGTGGTTATCTTGTGAGGCTGGAAGTTGGGGATACAGAACTTTGGTGAAGGTTGTGGTGTGGAACTCTACACTGTAATCTTGCAATCTTGTAACAAACTATTAATAACAAATAAAAATATTAAAAAGAAAAAAATAGTGGTCCGGGAAGTGGCGCAGTGGATAAAGCACTGGACTTTCAAGCATGAGGCCTCTAGTTCAATCCCGGCAGCACATGTACCAGAGTGATGCCTGGTTCTTTCTCTCACTCCTCATATCTTTCTCATTAATAAATAAGTAAAATCTTTTTTAAAAAATTTTTTTAAGTTGGATGGTGGCGCACCTGGTTGAGTGTACATGTTACAGTGCACAATGACCCGGTTCAAGCCCCCGGTCCCCACCTGCAGGGGGAAAGCTTTGCGAGTGGTGAAGCAGATCTGCAGGTGTCTCTCTGTCTCCCTCTCTATCTCCCCTCCTCCTCTCAATTTCTGGCTGTCTCTATCTAATAAATAAATGAAGATAATAAAAATTTAAAAATTAAAGAGTATAAAGTGTGTGTGGGGGGCCTAAAGGATAGGAGGAACACACATCAGGATGCTCTTTCTGACATAGAGAAAGGAGGGGAGGGAGTTTGATTCTACTAAGGGACTTCCCACCCCTTTTGATTCTACTAAGGGACTTTCCCCTTCCCTTGCTCGAGGCAAGGCGCCTGTAGACTTCCTGCGAGGTTAGGAAAAGTTGGAGCGCCCACCGGCTCCCGCAAATCCCTCCCGGCGGACCCCACCCCACCCCACCCCGGGGAAGGGGGGAGTCAGTGGGGTCCGGGGCGCTCGCGGTCCCCGCATCGGGAGAGACGCTGCGTGTTAGGAGACCGCGCCTGCCCGAGCTGTCGCGTGTCTGGGGTGGGTGCGTGGTCCCCGGCGCGCTGGGCGGCCTTACCCCCGGGCCCGGTGGAGACGGTGACCTGCGCGTAGGTGGCTCCCGCGGCGGCCGCCGGGCCCGAGACCCCGTTAAGCGCCGCAACGCGCACGGTGTAGCGCGCCCCGGGCCGCAGGTGCAGCAGCGTGGCCGCGCGTTCCCGCAGCCCCGCCTGGCGCGGCACGAAGGCCACTCGCGGCCCGCAAGGCTCGCAGGCGCCCGCCGGACCCTCGCGGCCGCAGCGCAGGCACAGCAGCGAGTAGGTGACGTCCGAGCGGCCGCCCGAGTCGGCCGGGGGCAGCCAGCGCAGCCGCAGGGCCAGCGGCGAGCGGCTCAGGCTGTACTGCAGGTCCCGCGGCGCCGACGGCGGACCTGGGGCGGCACAGGGCGGCGATCAGGGGCGCGGGGCCGGGGAGGGACGGGACGCGCCCCAGGGTGGCTGGGTGGGGAGCGAGGAGCTCACCGTGGCCGCGGTGGCGGGGCGCGGTGAGTCAGGCGTGGGGTGCACCCCCAGAAGACTTGCCTCAGGGGGCTGGTGTCCCCCTCCTGGCTGCGGGTGAGGGCCAGGGCGCCCCCCAACCGTCCGGCCGTCCAGGAGCCCCGCCTCATTCCCTCCCTCCGTCTGGACTGTATGACCCAGGTTCTTCCAACCCAAGGCCTCCGCCCTCCACCCCAGTTCCCAGCCCGCCGTCCTCCCCTGCCCCCCCCCCCCACACCTGGTTTCAGCACACGCAACCTCTTCCCCCCATGAATGCACTCGCATTCCCGGGTATGAGGAAGGGCACCTCTCACCACCCCTCCACCGCGCCCACCCACCAGCCCCAGCGGGGGACTCACGGGTGCAGGAGGCCGAGGGCGGGTCGCTGGGCGAGCGTGCGTAGCTGTCCTGGCACACGCAGAAGGTGGAGGCGTTCTCCAGGGCACGGCTGTGCTCGGGGCAGGGCGAGCAGAGGGGCCTCCGGGAAGACACCTTGTAAAACCCTGGGGGGCAGGCTGCAAGGAAGAGCCCTGTGAGGAGGCTGGAAACCGTCTCCCCACACGCCACCCTGCTCCGGTGAGGATGGCTGATCCTCCCCAGCAGGAATGGGCCCAGGGTCTCAGCGACTCCAACACAACCCTGTGGGGTGGCTGGCAGCTCCCTGCCCCTTTACTGTAAGTGCTCAGTGGAGTAATTTACTTTTGGGAATTCATTTAATCCTTGCAACAACCAATAAAGTATGTACTTGGTCATCCTTTCAAAAATGAGGAAACTGTGCTGGGTAGATCTCTTCATGGTTATGCGAAAAGATTTTCATGCCTGTGGCTCCAAGGTCCCAGGTTCAATTCCCTGTACCACCATAAGCCAGAGCTGAGTAGTGCTCTGGTAAAAAAACAAACAAACAAATAAACTAAAGTTCAGAGAGGCTACATAATTTACTGAGACTTCAAAGCTAGTAAATTGTAGGATTCCAACCCAAGTAGCCTAGTTTCAGAGCCTATCATACTACCTTCTCCCCTCTGGAAATCAAACTTCACTTGGATAAGGCACTGCTTTGCCACGTGCCTGACTCAGGCTTAGCCCTGCACTCACTGCATTGAAGGAAGTTTAAATGCTATAATCTAACTATCTCTCTCTGTCACTCTATCTCTGGAAAAGTCATCCCTGAGTAGTGAAAGTTCAGTAATGGTGAGGAAGGAAGGAGAGGGGAGGGAGGAAATGAAAGAAAGACAATTAGACAAACTTTCCAATCTTGGAAGTGAGGACAGAAGAAGTTCCTCCCAGTGTTGTCTCAGGGACACAAGGGACAGACACAGACTTCCAGTTACACTAAGGGAACATTCATGCACATTGTCAAGGTTCATTCTTTCACCACCACCACCAAAATCCTCCACTGTCCTGGGGGCCAGGTGGTGGTGCACCTGGTTAGGCATACACACTACAGGGCACAAGGACCCAGGTTCAAGCTCCTTGGTCCCCATCTGCAGGGGGAAAGCTTCAGAAGTGGTGAAGCAGGACTGCAAGCATCTCTCTGTCTCTATCCTTCTCTACCTCTTCCTCTCCTCTCAATTTCTCTCTGTCTCTATCCAAATATATATATATATATATATATATATATATATATATACATATATCTTCCACTGGGATGCTTGTTCCAGTTTGCAAGTGGAGTCAGAGAGAAGAGAGAGAGAACAGGGGTATGGAAAGTGTCCTCTTGACACTTCATGCTTTTGCCTCTCTAATAATACCGGAGTTGTTGAGAGCACAAAGTTATAATATCTAAACAACTTGGGGGGGGGGGCAGTAGCGCAGTGGGTTAAGCGCAGGTGGCGCAAAGCTCAAGGGCCTGCATAAGGATCCCAGTTCAAGCCCCCAGCTCCCCACCTGCAGGTGGTTCACCTCACAAGCAGTGAAGCAAGTCTGCAAGTGTCTATCTTTCTCTCCCTGTCTCTTCTCCAGCTCTCTCGATTTCCCCCTGTTCTATCCAACAATAACAAGAGAAAGAAAAAATGGGGAAAATGGCCTCCAGGAACAGTGGATTCATAGTGCAGGCACTGAGCCTAAGCCCCAAGGATAACCCTGGAAAAAAAAAGACCTTGGGTTTGCAGCAACTAAGTCCACAAGTGTGTGGCTTTAAGTATGGTGGTGGCTTCTCAGAGCCTTTCACAGTATCAATACCAAAAAAAAAAAAAAAAAGGATGTTGGAGAAGAAAATTCTCTCTCTCCCTCTGCTGAGGCAGTGGGCCTGCCAACATGTGAATAAATGGCTCACTCTCTCTCTCTCTCCCTCTATTTCTCTGTTTCTTACGGCCCATGTATACTCCAACATGTGGGTGTTCTCAAATTTCCTGAATAAGGTTTAAAATTCCTGAAAAAAAAGAGAGAGAAGAAACTGAAATAAAACATGTAAACTCCAGTACAAACACCATTTACAAGATAATGGTAGTAATTACAGCTCCTCCATCACAGGCCTGAAGTGAAACCCCTAAACACCCACTTTGAAAAAATGTTCACACCAGCTGGGCAAATGAGGGAAACAGTGGCTGCCAGTCCTCATCCCAGAGCCTAGCAGGTTCTCACCTTGTTCTGTGCTGCAGCCCCCTGCGTGCCCCCCCACACCTCTCACTCCTGCAGAGGAATCACTTTACAGGCGGTGAAGCAGGTCTGCAGGTGTCTATCTTTCTCTCCCCCTCTCTGTCTTCCCCTCCTCTCTCAGTTTTTCTCTTTTCTATTCAGCAACAACAACAACAATAATAACCACAACAACGATAAAATAACAAGAGGAAAAAAATGGCCTCCAGGAGCAGTGGATTCATAGTGCAGGCACCGAGCCCCAGCAATAACCCTGGAGACAAAAAAAAAAAATTAAAAATAGTAAAGAAGACTGCCAGGAACAGTGAATTCATTATACAGGCAGAGCTCCAAAACTCCAGTGGCAGTTTTAAAAAGTAAAATATTTTTTAAAAAGAACAGAGCAAAAGATTCACAGTGTTGGCCTCTGGTGAGCAACAGCAATAGGCTGAACTTAGAAACCTGCCTTCCAGTGTGAGCTCTGTCATTGGTGGTAACTCTGGTTTCAGGAAACCACCATCAAGTGAGAATAACCACCACAGCCTGCCCACCATTGTGAAATAATAGTAGGAGTGCCCTGTTTAAAGGAGAGAAGTAATGCTGCAGATTATTGGTGTGTGTTGGGGGAAGGGGGCCTCCTGCCCCAGAGATAGGTGGTCTTATTACACAGCCTTGATATCTCCATTTGGAGATTCTGTTTAAGAGAGGTTTGTGTTGAGGAACTGACTCAGGAAGTGGCTCCTAGCTACTGACCCCACCCCTTCTCCCTCAAGGTCACCAGCAGATTTTCAGAAATCTTCTAGTTCAACTCCCACTCAAGCCCCCCAGCAGTTTGCTTAATAGTCACCACAGCCTTGCTTATTTATTTATTTATTTTTTTATTTGCCACTAGGCTTATTGCTGGAGCTGGATGTCAGCACTATGAAAACACCCCTTCCTGCAGCCTTTTTTTTTTTTTTTTTTGATAGGACAGAGAGAAATTGAGATAGGAGGGGGACTTTGCGGTAAAGAGAGACTCCTGTAGCCCTGCTTCACCTCTTCTGAAGCTTCCCCACTGTAGGTGGGAACGGGGGTGGGGGGGGCTAGAACCTGAGTCCTTTCACATGATAACCTGTGAAAGGTGCACTCACTCAGGTGTCCCAGTGCCCAGCCACTTTGCTCATGTATTTCACTATGAGGAGCACATAATAAGGAGATGACCAAGGTTGTCTAATGCACAACACTGGTAGTCAGGAGGTACTTTCTTTCATTCCATGTCTGTAATCCCCCCACATCACCCCATCACAAGGCTTCACTGTGCCTTGTGGAGCCTTAGAGAGAATGTCTACAGAGGTCTCCAGGACAAGTCTATTACAGACCACCAAGAGAAACTCCAAGTCTTTCAGTAGTGCCTGGCAGGGAGCATGAAGGCACCAGAATCAGGATCACTAAACAAAGAGACAAGAAGGGAGAGCCCCTCCACTTCCATCTTTTGAAAATGGCTCTGTAGTTAGCCTCAGGGCTCACTTGCAAGGCCTTAATTGTTTAAAAAATTTATTTATTTATTTATTCATTTATTTATTTTGGATAGAGACAGAAATCAAGAACAAAGGGGAAGATAGAGATGGAGAGAGAGAGAGACACCTGTAGCACTGCTTAATCACTGCTCGTGAAGCTTCCTCCTGCAGGTGGGACCAGGGGCTTGAACCTGAGCCTTTCTGTATGGTAACTTGTAGTCAACTAGGTGTACCACCACCTGTTCCGAGACCTTAACTTTCAAATACAAAATACAAATCAAATACAAATACAAATCTTTTCAAATACAAATCTGACCACTTGGCTTCCCTTCCCAAAAGTAAAAACAAACAAATTAGGCTGGTGAAATAACTCACTACTTTTTGATATGTACCACCCAGCTTCAAGCCCTGAGCCCAACTCATTGAAGGCAACTTCATGCTGTGCTCTTTCGCCGTCTCTGCCTCTCTGTCTCTGTCTAAATCAACAACAGTAACAACATCAGCTCCTGGGCCTGGTTGATGGCACAATGGTAGCACAGCCAGACTTTCATCCCTGAGTCCAGAGAGGTTCCAGGTTCAATTCCAAGTACCACCATGGGCCAAAGTTGAGTAGTTCTCTGGTTTAAAAACAAATGGCGGGGGAGGAGCATAGCATGTTGAGTGCACAGGTGTGAAGTGCAAGGACTGGCTCAAGGATCCAGGTTCGAGCCCTTGGCTCCCCACCTGGGGGGGGGGCAGTTCACAGGCAGTGAAGCAGGTCTGCAGGTCTCTTCCTTTCTCTGTCTTTCCCTCCTCTCTCAATTTCTCTCTGTCCTATCCAACAACAACAAGAGCAATAACAACAATAATAACAACAAAGGCAATAAAATGGGGAAACAGCATCCAGAAGCAGTGAGTTCACAGAGCAGGCACCAAGCTCCAGCGATAACCCTGGAGGCAAAACAATAAATTAAATAAGTAAATAGGGGCGGGCAGTGGCACACCTGGGTGAGCACACCCATTACAGTGCAAGAAGACACAGGTTCAAGTCCTTGGTTCCCCAGCTGCAGGGAGAAAGTTTTACAAGTGGTGAAACATCTGCAGGTGTCTCTTTCTCTTTCCCTCTCCTATTTCCTCCTCCCCTCTCAGTTTCTGTCTGTCTCTATCCAGTAACACATATATAAATAAATAAACAAGTAAATAGATAGAGGCCGAATGGTGGCACACCTGGTTGAGTGCACATGGTACAATGCACAAGGACCTGGGTTCAACCCCCAACCCCCACTTGCATCAGGGAAAGCTTTGCAAGCAGTGAAGCAGTGTTGCAGATCTCTCTCTCTCTCTATCCTTCCCTATCTTCCCTTTGTCTCTCAATTTCTGTCTCTATCAAATAAACAAACAAAGGGCAAGGGTAGATAGCATAATGGTTATGCAAAAAAACTCTCTTGACTGAGGCTCTAAATCTCCAGGTTCAACCCCCTGCACCACCATAAGCCAGAGCTGAACAGTGCTTTGGTCAAAAAAAAAAAAAAAAAAAAGGAAATTGGGCGTTTGCACAGCGGGTTAAAGCGCAAAGCTTTAAGGATCCTGGTTCGAGCCCCCAGCTCCCCACCTGCAGGGGAGTCGCTTCACAGGTGGTGAAGTAGGTCTGCAGGTGTCTGTCTTTCTCTCTGTCTTCCCCTTCTCTCTCCATTTCTCACTATCCTATCCAGCAACGACGACATCAATAACAACAATAATAATTACAATAAAACAACAAGGGTGACAAAAGGGAATAAATAAATAAATATTTAAAAAAAGAAAGGCAAACAAAGTAATGAATGAATAAAATAAAAAATCAGTTCCCTCACTGTCTCTGCCCCACCTCATTGCACCTCTGAGCTTGTCCTGTGCTGCCATGCACCCTTTCAGTACCAGCAAACACCTGTGCTTTGCTGAAGCCTAGTTCAAAGCAATACTTCCTATATGAAGCTTCCCTCATCGTCCTGCCTAGCTCCCTACTCCCCAAGGCAAAGCTGATGTCAGTATTGTCTGTTGTCAACCTTAATTAAAAGTGAGACTGGGTCCCTGAGTCTTTTCCTATCTCAGCCCCAGATTGTGTATCCCTCCTCCTCCCTCTAACCTCAGTCACCCAGTACTTTTAAGCATAATTATGAGCCAGGTGCCATTCTAGCCTCTGAATATGTAGGTATAAAGTGGTCCTAGCATATGGCCACAGGCATAGTTGCCTTCTGTCTTTCCTCACAGGTTATCAATCATAATTGACACAGTGCCCTTAACACCCAGCCAGTGAACCTCAAGCACCTCTTTTCCATGCTTATCTCCCCTCTCCCTCTTTACAGGCCTAGTGGAGGGAACCAGCCACCTTCTCCTGAAGACTACCTCCTCGTCCTCCACACTGGATGCCACCTCTTCACCCCCTCCCAGACTGTTCCTCATTTCCTGATTCCACACAGCTTTCTCAACTAGCTCTTTCCGTGACAGAACAAGAGAGGGGAGCAGTACAATGAGTCCATTTAGGGTACAGACATTCAGGCACACACTGTCTGTAGAGTATTAAACAATAACACTCATGCATGGGGGGCAGGGCGGTAGCACAGTGGGTTAAGTGCACGTGGCGCAATGCACAAGGACCACAAGGATCCCAGTTCAGGCCCCTGGATCCCCACCTGCAGGGAAGTCGCTTCACAGGCAGTGAAGCAGGTCTGCAGGTGTCTCTTTCTCTCCCCCTCTGTCTTCCCCTCCTCTCTCCATTTCTCTCTGTCCTATCCAAAACAATGACAACAATAATGGTAACAACAACACCAATAAACAAGGAAGGGCAATAAAAAGGAAAAAATGGCCTCCAGGAGCAGTGGATTCATAGGGCAGGCACCCAGACCCAGTGATAAGGAAAAAATAAGGAGGCAAAAAGAAAAAAAAAAAAAAAAACCTCAAGCGTGACCTGCTTTTTATCAGAAGCATCAGCAGCTCTAACCCACACCAGTTATTGTTGGTCATTATGCCATGTCTGCTGCATTGCTTGATGTTGTGGTCTATTTACATAATCACTGTTATGCCTGAGACACGCCCTGCCTGCAGGGCATTGGTTTAATCCCCATTGGTTAGATGGAATTCATACTCTTTTCCTCCTCTCCACCCACTCTCCTACCCACTTCCTTTTCCAGCCGGCTGCTTCCGCCTGGGAAGATATAAAGGCAGATTCTTTTCTGATGGATAAACACATTGCATTGCGATTCCACTCAGCCATGAGTTCCTGGTCGTCTGTCTCCCACCCACGAAGCTAGCCCAGCAAGTAATAAAAAAAACCTCGTGAGTCGGCCGGTGGCACAGCGGGTTAAGCGCACATGGCGCAAAGCGCTAGGACTGGCTTAAGGGTCCCAGTTCGAGCCCCGGCTCCCCAACTGCAGGGAGTCGCTTCACAAGGGGTGAAGCAGGTCTGCAGGTGTCTAAATTTCCTCCTCTCTGTCTTCCCCTCCTCTCTCCATTTCTCTCTGTCCTGTCCAACAATGATGACATCAATAACTACAACAATAAAACAAGGGCAACAAAAGGGAATAATAATAATAAAATCCTCCTTTGTAGTGTATCACACCAAAGTAAAGGACTGGGGATGGAGTGGGGATTCAGGCTCTGGAGCACGATGGTAGAAGAGGACCTATGTGGGGGGTTAGATAAGTATGCAGAAAATTAAGGTATTTTTCACATATGCCAACAATTATATTTACTGTTGACTGTAAACCATTAATCCCCTCAATAAAAAATTTTTAAATAGAAAAAAAAATAAAACAAGAATCTTGGTGTAGGAGGTGGCACAATGAATAAAGCATTGGATTCTCAACCATGAAATCCTGAGTTCAATCCCTGGCAGCACATGTACCAGAGTGATAACTGGTTCTTTCTCTCCTCCTATCTTTCTCATGAATAAATAAATAAATTATGTTTAAAAAATCCTCCCTCAATCCAGCATTCTCCTCAAGAAACCATCACACACACACACACACACACACACACACACACACACCTTTTAAAATCCAGCTATATAGAGAGGTGTCTGTCCCCTGATTCTAACTCTTTATCCTCACCCCACAGCCTCCCAAAACCTGGTCTCTTTCTATCATTCAACTGAGACAATTATCACTAGCGCAACCACTCAGACATTTCCCAATCACCCCCTTACTTGACTACTCACTGTTTCCTCCCAAACACATCCATCTCTCCCTAACTGCCATGTGATTGCACTCTGCTGGATCTCCAGCTTCTTTGAAAAAAAAATTTTTTTTAATTTGATAAGACAGAAACTGAGAGGGAACTAGAAATAGAGGGGAAAGAGACAGAGCACTTCAGCTTGCTTCACCGCTTATTCACTCAACCAGGTGTACCCCCACCTGGCCCTCCTCCAGCTTCCTTTTAAAATATTTATTTATCTATTTATTTATTTATCTGAGCACATGAGCATCACTCTGGAATATATGATGCTGGGGATCAAACTAAGGACCTTGTGTTTGCCAAGTCCATTGCTCTAGCTTCTGGGCCCCTTCCTAGGCCATGGATCTCCAACTTCTGACCATACCCTCTCAGTATGTCTGCCTTTTTAAAAAAATTTTTATTTATTTATTCCCTTTTGTTGCCCTTGTTTTATTGTTGTAATTATTATTGTTGTTGTTATTGATATCATAGTTGTTGGATAGGACAGAGAGAAATGGAGAGAGGAGGGGAAGACAGAGAGGGGGAGAGAAAGACAGACACCTACAGACCTGTTTCACTGTTTGTGAAGCGACACCCCTGCAGGTGGGGAGCTGGGGGCTCGAACCGGGATCCTTAAGCCAGTCCTTGTGCTTTGCGCCACCTGCACTTAACTCCCAGTCTGTCTGCCTTTTAATAAATCTTTTGTTTTATTTATTTATTCTCTTTTGTTGCCCTTATTGTTTTATTATTGTAGTTATTATTGTTGTTATTAATGTCATTGTTATTGGATAGGATAGAGAGAAATGGAGAGAGGAGGGGAAGACATTGTCATTGGGTAGGACAGAGAGAAATAGAGAGAGGAGGGGAAGACAGAGAGGGGGAGAGAAAGAGAGACACCTGCAGACCTGCTTCACCCCTTGTGAAATGACTCCTCTACAGGTGGGGAGCCGGGGTCTCAAACCGGGATCCTTATGCTGGTCCTTGCACTTTGAGCCACCTGAGTTTAACCCACTGCACTACCGCACGACTTCCTTAATAAATCTTTTAAGTTGATCTTTTATTTTTTATTGCCACTAGGGTTGTCACTGGGGCTCAGTGCTGGCACTCTATGAATCTGCCACTCCTAGTGGTCATTTCTTCTCTTTTTTTTTTCCTATTTTTTTTATTGGCTAGGACAGAGAGAAATTAAGAGAAGGAGAGATGGAAGTGGGGGAGTCAGGCGGTAGCGCATTGGGTTAAGCAAAGTGCAAGGACCTGTGTAAGAATCCTGGTTCAAGCCCCTGGCTCCCCACCTGCAGGAAAGTCAATTCACAGGTAGTGAAGTAGGTCTGCAGGTGTCTATCATTCTCTCCCCCTCTCTGTCTTCCCCTTCTCTCTCTATTTCTTTCTGTCCTACCCAATGGCAACAACATCAACAACAACTAAAACAAGGGCAACAAAAGAGAAAATAATTTTTTAATATTTATTTTATTTATTTATTCCCTTTTGTTGCCCTTGTTGTTGTTATTGATGTCATTGTTGTTGGATAGGACAGAGAGAAATGGAGAGAGGAGGGGAAGACAGAGAGGAGGAGAGAAAGATAGACACCTGCAGACCTGCTTCACCGCCTGTGAAGCGACTCCCCTGCAGGTGGGGAGCCGGGGTTCGAACAGGGATCCTCATGCCGGTCCTTGTGCTTTGCGCCACCTGCACTTAGCCCGCTGCGCTACCGCCCGACTCCCAATTTTTTTTTTTCAAAGAGAGAGAGTGGTCTGGGAGGTGGCACAGTAGATAAAGCACTGGACTCTCAAGCATGAGGTCCCAAATTTAATCCTTGGCAACACATGTACCAGAGTGATGTCTGGTTCTTTCTCTCTCTCCTCATATCTTTAAAACAATAAAAGAAAGACAGGAAGGGAAAGAGAGACTTGCAGATATGCTTCACTGCTTATTAAGTGCCCCCCCCCAGCAGGTGGGGGCTCAAACTCAGGTCCTTGTGCATGGTAACGTGTGCTCAACTAGGTGCACCATTGCCTGGCCCCAAATCTTTTAATTTTTTTTAATATTTAGTTATTAATGAGAGACCAGAGAATCACTCTGGCACATGAGAAGATAGGGATTGAACTTGGGATTCATGCTATGATGTCTATTGTTCTAGTGACTGTACCAATTCCCAAGTCATTCTTTCTCAGTCTGTTTGTGGAATCCATTTCTTCTGCCCACCACCCGCATAGCCATTTCTGATCTGTGAAATTTCATCATTGGCCCTCTTGTTTCTCACCCCACACAGTCTCCCTGGTCTATCCCAAACTGGCATCTAGCTTTCTGTTGTTGAATTTCAGATCCACTTTCTAGCTACTGCCACTAGAACACACCACAGAACCATGTCCTGTGTTCTCTCTCCCTCTTTAGATATTTTTAAATCTTTGTACTTATTTATTATTGGATAGAGACAGAGAGAAATTGAGAGGGGAGGGGGAGCTAGAGAGATAGAAAGAGACAGAGAGATAACTGCAGCCCTGCTTCACCACTTGTGAAGCTTTCCCCCTGAAAGTGGGGCTTGAACCTGGGTCCTTGCACGCTGTAGTGTGTGGACTTAACCAGGTGTGCCACCATCTGGCCCCTGTCCTATGTTCTCTATACCCATAGTATGACCCTGTGTCCATTCATTCCCACAGAATCATACAAGTCAAAAAGCACTCCTTTCTCTTCTGTCACATGGCCACTGAATGCCGCAGACACAGCCTCACTATCACAAATCCATTCTCATCTTTCAGTGACCTCTGCTATTGCCTTAGTTCAAACCTTGTGCTCTTCCTCCTAGAATGCTACACTTTTAGGCAAGGGGTAGATAGCATAATGGTTATGCAAAGAGACTCTCATGCCTGAGACTCCAAAGTCCCAGTTTCAATCCCCCCGCACCACCATAAGCCAGAGCTGAACAGTGCTCTGGTAAAAAAAAAAAAAAAAAAAAGACTGCTATACTTTTTATTTATTTATTTATTTTTAAAAAAAGGAGACATTAACAAAACCATAGGATAAGAGGGATACAACTCCACATAGTTCCCACCACCAGATCTCCGTATCCCAGCCCCTCCCCTGATAGCTTTCCTATTCTCTATCCCTCTGGGAGTATGGACCCAAGGGCATTGTGGGATGCAGAAGGTGGAAGGTCTGGCTTCTATAATTGCTTCCCCACTGAACATGGGCATTGACAGGTTGATCCACACTCCCAAGGATGCTATACTTTTATCCCCCCCTCTTTTTCTAGCCTCTAACACTTCTCCAGATGATTCCTTGTAATTGTAGCTCAAATAATCTCTTGAAAATATGAATCTGATCATGTCAGTTTCCTACTTCAAAGCCTCCCCTTTGGCCTAATGCACAAGTCTAGGCTCTTTTTTTATTTCATTATTGTTTATTTGTTTTTTGTTTGTCTTTATTTATTGGATAGAGACAGCTGAGAGGGAGATGGAGAGGGGAGAGACACCTGCAGCCCTGCTTCACCACTTGCAAAGCTTTCCCGCAGCAGGTGGGACTGTAAGCTCAAACCCTGGTCCTTGTGCACTGTAACATGCATTCAACCAGGTGTGTCCCCAAGTCTAGGCTCTTCACCCCAGTGTGTAGATGTTTGCCTCTGCCTCTCTTCAGCCCTATTGCCCCCCACACACACCCTAATAATGCTTCTGCTGTAGTCAGGCTGACCTGCCTTGCCTCAGCCCTGCTATGTCTTCTCTTGGCCCTATTCTTCTGCACACAGTCTCCTAACTCAGAATGCTCTTGGATGCCTGGAAGAAAGAACATCTTTTTTTTTTTTTTTTGCCTCCAAGGTTATTGCTGAGGCTCAGTGCCTGCACTATGAATCCACTACTCCTGTGGCCATTTTTTAAAAATTTTTTATAGGACAGAGAGAAATTGAGAGGGGAGTGTAGAGAGAAAGATAAGACACCTGCAAACCTGCTTCACCACTTCACCTCCTGCAGGTGGGGATGGGAGGTTCGAACCGGGATCCTTGCACAGGTCCGTGTGCTTTGTACTATATATGCTTAGCCCAGTGCGTTATCACCTGGCCCTAGAAAGAACTTCTTGCCATCTCTCTTCACTCTTAGTCTTGGGTGCTCCCTTTTCCAGGCTTCCTTAGCTCTGCTGAAGTTACCCTGTGGTAACCATGCAACATATTATCATTGGACACCCATGATATGCTCGCTATATAACACAGACACTGGAGCTGCTGAGATTAAAACAACCCATTGAGGGGTGAGCTGTGGCACAGCCAGTTGAGTGCACACATTAAAATGTGCAATGATGGGGTCAAGCCCTCACTTTCCACCTGTGGGGTGGGAGGACAAGGCTTCACAAGTAGTGAAGCAGGTCTGTAGGTATCTTTCTCCCTCTCTATCTCCTCCTCTCCTATCAATTTCTCTCTGTTCTATCAAATAAAGTATTAAGTGGGGCCAGGTACACCTAATTGAATGCACATGTTACAATGCACAAGGACCTGGATTCGAGCCCCCGGTCCCCACCTGCAGGGGGAAATCTTTGCAGTGATGAAGCTGGGCTGCAGTTGTCTTCTCTTTCTCTCCCTACCCTCTTGATTTCTGGCTGTCTGTATCTAATAAATAAATATAATAAAACATTTTAAATACAACTGTTTCTTTAAAAAAATAAAATATTAGCTTGTCAAAAAAGATGTATTTTTCTATGCAAAAATGAGCCATGACTTACCTGAAAACCCAATAGAAAGAAAAACTAAAAAGAGGAAAAATGACTTCCAGGAATGGTGGAATTGTAGTGCTATGACTGAACCCCAGCAATGACCCTAGTGGCAAAACAATCAAATAAAATTTTAAAAATGGAGCCCTGCTGTGACATCTCTCCTCCTTCTGTCTCTCTGTTCTTGTTCTTTTTTTTTCTTGCCTCCAGGGTTATCACTAGTTCTTGGTGTCTGCACTACGAATCCACTGCTCCTAGAGGCCATTTTTCCCATTTTTGTTGTCCTTGTTGTTGTTGGATAGGACAGAGAGAAATCGAGAGAGGAGGGGAAGAAAGAGAGGGAGAGAGACAGATAGACACCTGCAGACCTGATTCACTGCTTGTGAAGCAACCTCCCTGCAAGTGGGGGGCCGGGGGCTTGAACTAGGCTAGGACCCTTACACCGGTCTTTGTGCTTCATGCCATATGCGCTTAACCCACTGCACTATAGCCTGGCCCCTGCTCTTTTTTTTTTTTTTTAATAAATTAAAGATGAAAAAATATTAGAAAATGGAAAGCTTACCCAGAGGGTTCAAAAAGGCTCATGCTTCCAAGTCCTTTCCTAAACGACAAGCTCTCCAATGAGGAGATAGTGACATTCATCTTTATGCATGTGATGAACAGATGAATACTCAGTTCATAATGAATGGATGACTGAACAAAGAAATGAAAATAAGTTTAATCAATTCCCCCTCTATCTTCCTATTGCTACAGGAATTCTTCCATTATACTGTGTATCGCCCTGTAGTTATGTTTACAGTTTAGCATCTCCAGACACAGTTAGCTCAGCACGTTAGAGCGCAGGATTTGCCTGCCTGAGGTTCCAGATTCAGTTCTTAGCAGCATCACAAGCCACAGCTGAATGCTACACTGGTTGGTTTTCATTTTCTAATATTTTTTAAATCTTCCGTCTATTTTTCTTTTTAATTATCTCCTAGACTGTGAACCTTTCGAGTCCCCTTTTGATCTGCTTCTATTTCCCTAGCGCTCAGAAAAGGACACTGCTTTGTCTTTCTACACTAAAAGCACACATCCAACCAGTCTTTTTTTTTTTTTTTTCCAGCTGGGGCTTCAGACCGGCATGATTCTACTGCCCCTGGTGAGTCTTCCCTCCCACCCCCACCCCTGCTTTATAATCTCAAATAAAGAAGACCAGAGGGTTGGGGAAGATAGCATAATAGTTATGCAAACAAATTAATACCTGAGGCTCTGAGGTCCCAGGTTCAATCCCTCAAACCACCATAAGTCAGATCTGAGCTATCCTCTGGTAAAAAATAAATAAATAAATAAATAAATAAATAAAAAGATAAATAAATAAATAAAATAAACATTTTAAAAGAGCGAGAACAGAGACAGACAAAGAAGAGACGTCACAGTAGGGTTCTGCCATTTCTGAAACTTCCCTGTGCACAATGCACCATGGGGTACTGGGGGTTCGAAACTGGATTGTTGTGCATGTAAAGTGTGTGCTCTAGTGGGTGGGCCACCTCCTAATCCATATCTATATCTTCTTATTCTCAGAGCCACAGATATGTAATAGACAGAGAGGTCTGTATGTGGTACTCCCACAAACCTCAGGACCCCCAACATGGTCTTTCTCAGGGAACACTGTAAATTAAGATCAGAAAATTCAGGGATCATAGCATTCCTCTATTGCAACTTCCAAAGATTCTTCATAAGCTCAAGAATGCCCCTGCCAGCCTCTGACTTGCAAATTATCATTGATAGGGAGCTCACTCCCTATAATGTAGCCAATCCCACTTGTCCATAGCTGACAGAGTGGGGCTGCTATGTAGCGTTTCTTTTCATGCATAAAGAAACCAGCACAAAGCAGTAAAAAGAACTGGGGAGATTTGAACAAACCTACCTCCCCATTTCTTAACTTTCCAAACAAAGAATTAACCTTTCTGGGCCTGTCTCCTCATCAGCAAAAACAGGGATAATGATGACTTACTTTATTGCAGTGAATAAATAAGAAGCCCTGGGCCAAGCAGTGGCACACCTGGTTAAGTGCACATAGTACAGTGCGCAAGGTCCCAGGTTCAAGCCCCTGGTCCCTACTTGCAGATGGGAATCTTCACGAGTGGTGGAGTAGAGCTGCAGGTGTCTCTCTGTCTCTCTCACTCTCTACCTCCCCTTCCCTCTCAATTTCTGGCTGTCTCTACCCAATAAATAAATAAATATTAAAAAATAAGAAGCCGGGAGTTGGGCGGTATCGCAGTGGGTTAAGTGCACGTGGTGCGAAGCTCAAGGACCAGCTGAAAGATCCCGGTTTGAGCCCCCGGCTCCTCACCTGCAGAGGAGTCGCTTCACAAGCGGTGAAGCAGGTCTGTAGGTGTCTGTCTTTCTCTCCCCCTCTCTGTCTTCCCCTCCTCTCTCCATTTCTCTCTGTCCTATCCAACAACAACATCAATAACAACAACAATAACTATAACAACAATAAAACAAGGGCAACAAAAGGGAAAATAAATAAATATAAAAAAATTAAAAGTAAATAAGAAGCCCTGACTGAGGTGCCTATCATAGTGCTTTCTGAGGGGCCTGGGAAGTGACTTAATGGGTAAAGCACGGACCATCCTGTGGGTGAGGCTGTGGATTTGGTCCTCAGTACTGCACCAAGGGTAGCACTAACATTTCCTCATAGATTGTGGAGCAGGGCTTTCATCACTTTCTCTCTCTCTAAAAACACAGAATAAGGATTGGGCCTGTTAAAATATTGTAACCCACTATTAATCACAAATGAAAAATGAAAAAAAAAGATTGGACCTGAACACAGCTCAGTAGTATCACCCATGTTCAAGGCCCTGGGTTCATTCCCCAGCACCAGCATTTGAAAAACAAACAAAAGGGGCGGGCACTAGCCCAACAGGTTAAGCACACATGGTGCAAAGCACAAGGACCAGCATAATGATCTCAGTTAGATCCCCTTGTGCCCATCTGCAGGGGGGTTACTTCACAGGCAGTGAAGCAGATCTGCAGGTGTCTTTCTCTCTCCTTCTCTGTCTTCCCCTCCTCTCTCGATTTCTCTCTGTCCTATCCAACAACACCACCAGCAATGGCAACAATAACAACAACAAGAGCAACAAAATGGAAAAATGGCCTCCAGGAGCAGTGGATTCGTAGTTCGTAGTGCAGGCACAGAGCCCCAGCAATAACCCTGGTGGTAAAAAAAAAAAAAAAAAAAAACATAGTTCCTTAATTATAAGCCCTTTATATGGAGTCAAATTTGACTCCTAAAGATGTCAATCAATTGGAAGTGCTCCACAAATGGTCAAGAATCCAGGCTTCACAACCCTCGACTTCTTCACTCTTCTTCCTGCCTCTCTTCTCTGGGTTTTTCTTTCTCTCTCTTCACCCAATGAGCTGCCTCCCACTCCCCACCTCCCCGTTCACTTTGTACCTTCACACGTGTCACCACGTTCTTGGAATCCTGCGCTGCAGCTGCAGCGGCCCAAGGGCACCAGCCACTCGCCGTCGGCCCCACAGTGCATGCGTGGGGGACTGCCTGGCTCCCCTTCTGAGTGTTCCACGCACGTGCCAGTCACCTCCACCAGCGTGGAGAAGGCGCTCTCGGCAGCCGTGGCTGGGAACACCGCCAGGCCCCGCACTGTGGCTCGGCACTGCTTGTAGTAGACTCGCACGGAGACCAGTGCCACGCAGGCGCCCACGTCCTGGAAGGCCAGGTGGAAACCCCTGCGGCTCAGTGGGCCGATCTCCCGCACCTCTGTGTTCAGTTTCATCTTGCGCTCGCCCAGGTCGCCCTGGGTGAAGCTCTCGTCTGCTGCGATTGTGTCGATCTTGCGTGGCCGACTGCCGGGACCGAGACGTCCATGACCCAGGTCGACCTCGGTTTCCAGGTAGTAGACGTTGAACGTTTCCTTGCAGGTTCCCGAGGCACCGGGGATGCTGCTGCAGTCTCGAAGCGTGAACTGCAGCTCCACGAAGATGCGTTGCCCGCGGCCACGGCTGATCCAGCCAGTCTGCAGCCAGTTGTCCTGGTTGGGCTCCAGCACATTGCATACCTGGTATGTGCGGATGGGTCGGTCATGTTCGTCCACGCCACTAATCTCCTCCCACTGTGGAGAGGAGAGGGAGAGGACAAAGATACTGGCATCTCAGAGTCAAGTCACCCCCAGGAAGTTGAGTCACCACAGTAATTCACTGTAAAAGCCTTCTTCCGAGGACTGGGCATTGGTGCATCCAGGAGAGTGCATGTTACCATGTGAAAGGGCCCAGGTTCAAACTCTGGCTCCCCACCTGCAGGGGAAGCTTCACAAGCGATAAAGCAGTGCTGCAGGTGTCTCTTTTTCTCTTTCCCTTTCTATCTCCCCCACCCTTCTCAATTTTTCCCTATCTTATATGAAGGTAAGGAAGGAAGGGAGGGAGGGAGGGAGGAAGGGAGAAAAGAAAGAAGGAAGGAAGGAAGGGAGAAAGGAAGAAAGAGAGAGAGAAAATGGAGAGAAAGAGAAAGAAAGGAAGGGGGAGGGCTACCAGGAGCTGTGGATTCATTGTACAGGTTCCAAAAACCAACAATAACTGGTGACAATTAAAATAAATGACTAACTAAATAAATTAACGAATACCTCCTTCTTCATCATTTCAACTTCTCTTCTCACCCTCTCTCACACCATGCATACCCCTGAGATTTTTAAGAGGAAGACTTGGAAAAACATTGAAGTCAGGGAGTCAGGCAGTAGCACAGTGGGTTAAGCGCTCATGGCGCTAAGCGCAAGGACTGGTGTAAGGATCCCAATTCGAGCCCCCAGCTCCTCACCTGCAGGGGGGGTCGCTTTGCAAGCAGTGAAACAGGTCTGCAGGTGTTTATCTTTCTCTCTCCCTCTCTGTTTTCCCCTCCTCTCTCCATTTCTCTCTGTCCTATCTAACAACGACAACATCAACAACAACAACAATAATAACTACAAAAACAAAAAAAAGGGCAACAAAAGGGAAAATAAATAGATATTTTAAAAAAGAAAAATATTGAAGTCAATTGAATCTAGGTCTTAATTTTATAAATGGGAAACTGAGGCTCCAGAGAGAGAGTGGTGGCGAGGTAAGCATGCTGCCTGGAGACCCCTGGATGTCCCTTCAGTGCCCTTTTGTTTCTCACACCACTGCATTCTGCACTTTCTACCCCCATCACAAGTTTCCAGGCCTCTTTTAGGATCTCAAGTCTTGCTTGTTCTGTCAATTTTTCAATCAGCAGCACTGTTTAGAGAATCTACCCTTTGGAAGGCACTGTCCAGCATTGGCACCATCCAGATGACACATTACTGTTGTTAGACACAGCCAATTCTCTCATTTTATCATTTTTAACTGTCTTACTTAAGACTCAGTATTTTCTTTTCTTTTTTTTAAAAGATTTTATTTATTTATTAATGAGAAAGATAGGAGAGAGAGAAAGAACCAGACATCACTCTGGTACATGTGCTGCCAGGGATCGAACTCAGGACCTCATGCTTGAGAGTCTAGTGCCTTAGCCACTGCACCCCCTCCAGGACCACAGCTTCTGCTAAGACTCAGTATTTTCTAACAGGGCACTCTGGCTTGAATCCAAGGCTGCTGGGGACCACATGCTCTCAGAAGCATTCTGATCTGATGTAACCATGAGGAGCTAAAAAGAGATGAGTCTTGGGCCACTAGAGAATCCCTGAGGAAAGGGAAGGGGAAATTTTTTACACTTACCCCATTGCTTGGTAGAGAAGTCCAGCCCAGCTCAGCCTGGGAGGCTTTGGAATCCAGGAGGATGACTAGGGGAGGGGAAGACACATATGTCAATGGAGAGACCCTGAACCAGAAGTTCAGGAGGGTGGAAACTCACTGGTGGATTCATTGTGAATTTGAGTGAGACAAAGTACACAGACAAGTTTCCCCCACTCCCTACATCCCCTGGAGGGGTGTGAGTAACTCAGGTACTTCCAGACAGAGGTAGCCCTTACAATTAGGGAAGTAGTTGGTGCTAGTTTTATATGACTGCTGTTGAAAGTTACCACAGTTTATGGCTTAAAACTACAGACATTCATTTTCTCAAAGTTATGGAGGTCAGAATTTGAGAATCTGGGCTGACAAACTAGCTCACTTGCTGCTTTGCCATGTGCTCTACCCAGATTTGAGCCTGGTCCCCACTATATTGAAGTAAGTTTTGATGCTGTGGCCTCTTTCACAGTCTTTCTGCCTTTTCTGTCTCTATTTTTAAGAAGGATAATAAGTGGCCCCCGAGGTGGTACAGTGGATTAAGCACTGGCTAATTAAACATCTTGAGCATGAGGTCTCAAATTCAATCCCTGACAGCACATGTACCAGAGTAATGATCTGGTTCTTTATCTTTCCCTTCCTTCTCCTCCTCTTCCTATCTCCCTCATAAACAAATAAATATCTTTTAGAAAACAAAAAAGAATAATAATAAGTTGGAAGTCCATTTCATTGGCCTAAAAGCAAGGTGTTGGCAGAGCTGGTTTCTTCTGGAGAATCTGACAGAATTAATCTCCTTACCTTCTTTTTTATTTATTTCTTTATTGGGGAATTAATGTTTTACATTCAACAGTAAATACAATAGTTTGTACATGCATAACATTCCCCAGTTTCCCATTTAACAATACAACCCCCACTATGTCATTTATCATCCTTCATGGACCTGTATTCTCCCCACCCACCCACCCCAGCGTCTTTTACTTTGGTGCAATATTCCAATTCCATTTCATTTCAGGTTCTACTTGTGTTTTCTTTTCTGATCTTGTTTTTCAACTTCTGCCTGAGAGTGAGATCATCCCATATTCATCCTTCTGTTTCTGACTTATTTCACTCAACATGATTTTTTCAAGGTCCATCTCCTTACCTTCTTTAATCTGTAATGACCACCTAGATTCCTTGGCTTGTGGCCTCCTCCTCCATCTTCATATTGCATCATAATCTCTGCTTCTGTCACTGCATTACCTTTTCCTCTAGTTTTGACTCCTCTCATTCCTCTTATATGAATCATTACAATTACACTGATTACATCAAAACAATCCAGGATAAAAATCTCCATTTCAAGATCCTTAATCATACAGGCAAAGGGTAGCATAATAGTTATGTAAAAAGACTTCAATGCCTGAGGCTTCAAATTCCCATGTTCAATACCCTGCACCATCATAAGTCAGAGCTGAGCAGTGCTCTGGTAAAATTAATGAATTAAATTAAATATATAATGCAGGCAAAGCGTTTTGTTATTTAAGATAACACAGGCTCTGAAATTTTGGGCATGGACATATTTGAGGAGTTTTTATTTAACCTGCCACAGTGTCCATAGGAAGTCTTAAGACTGACTCAAAAATAAGAGAGTGTCAGTGAAACTCTAGATTTCTCAAGCTTCCTAAATTATAACTAGGTGTCAAGATGAAAGAGAAAGTGAGTATATCAGAAAATTCCTATATACAACCCCAAATACATTCAGACTCAGCAATTATTCTTAGTATTGGATCACCAAGGATGGAGGAAACCATCTGATTATTCATGGGAAAACAAAGTAGGGAGACCTTACCAGCAGGAAAATTAAAAATCTCTCATCTCCTCAGCCATCTCCCATTTGGGGAGCTGTCACCTCCACTTCCTTTGAAGTATATCAGAGCTACACACACACACACACACACACACACACACACACACACACACACACACGGCATATGCCCATGACCCCACCTACATCAAAACGATGTAGTCATTTTCTTCCCTTAAGAGGCATCAGACCAGCATTCTGAATTTAGCTCCCAGTATCTGTCCCAAGAAAATCACTGGCTTGGACAGCACAGCACTAGCAGAGACAGGACCCCTGGCTGTCCTGAAATCTTGGATGATTACCCATCTGGAGCATAAGCAAGGGGGTGGGGTTCTATGATGAGGGCCTCTAAGAGCGTTGGCTGTAGAGGCATCAGCAACAGTGGGAAAGGACCTCCGACAGCATCCTGATTTCCTTATAAGTGACAGCACATGAGAATTACATATTGGAAAGCCTAAGAGATCCAGCATGCAGACCAACCTAGCAATCAACCCCTCAGATTCCAGCTCCTCAGGATTCTGCACCTGCATATGACGCGTCTGGATTCAACTGAGCGTACAGCTCCCCCCAAATCCAGAATCAGAGACAAGATGCAGACTCTGGTAACACAAGCAGACTTAGCCCAGCTAGGCTACGCCAACCGCGCCTGTTTAGTCTATGCTCCGGATTCAGCACTGCGGACAGCTCACCAACACGTCGGACAGTTCCCAGATCCAGCCCACCCGCATCCAGCGCTCCATCCCCTCCGCGCACAGGGGTCCCTTACCCCCTAGCGCTCCTGTGCGGTTTCCATTCCGTCCACCCCCACGCCTTCGAGCTCACCTCCGCATCTCCAGGTCTCCTTTGCTCTCTTCATTTCCCCACCCCCACACCTCCCAGCTCCAATCGCTCAGCCTGTCCATCTCACCGGCCCCTAATCCTCCTCCTCCTCCTCTTGCTTCCAACGCTCCTGGTCTTTTTCTTTCCCAGCCTCCCAGGTCTCCAGCCCTCTAGCTCCCCAATGCCTCTCTTCTGCATTGCTTCGCCACCTTTTGCTCTGTCTTTTCTGTCTGTGTTTCCCGCTTGCTTTAAACCCCAATAAAGACCCCTGTCTCTCGACTGCATCCCTGACCCCCCAGTCCCCTATCTCACCTCCTCCCAGCAAGCTTGGAATCTTTTGGCATCCCAGGCTCCAAGAACAACCACCAGTCTCCTTACCTTCCTCAGCGGTCCCGGGCCTCCCGGGTCCCAAAAGCAATGCGAGACAGAGCGGCGTCAAGCAGACCAACAGGCGCAGAGGATGCGGGCCAGCGCCGGTCTCCATGGTCCGCAGACCGAGCTGTCAGTACAGCGGCGGCTTAAGCCGCGCCAGCCCCAGCACCGCTGAGCAGTGCCCCCAGACCCCAGCACCGGCTGGGGGCGGGACCTCGCCGGTTACCATCATCCATGGGGACCAATCACTAGGCACCTCTAAGGAAGGTCCACCAATCCCCGCCAGCAGGGGGTGGAGCTTCATAAGCCAGGGGTGGATCCGCTAACTGGAGGGGGGAAGGAAAGGGGTCCCGCCAAGCTCCAAATTGTGGGGGTGGGGCAGAGCTGAATGCTGGCGGAACTCCTGGGGAGCTGCAGGAGCGAGAGTGGCCAACCCCCAGCGCTGCACCTCCCGCTGTTAGTGCTGATAAGTGGACAATGTGGGCGTGGCCTACAGAGCAGAGAGGCAGCTACACTTGCAGCCTCTGAGCCTTCCAGAAAGCTCCCTGCTCCCAGCTTGCAGAGGTTCTTGAAATCTGATATCCAGACCCAGATCTGGGGGTGGGGATGCTCCTCTGTACCCCGGCGTCTGGCTTGGCTCCTTCTTCTTGCCCCGTTGTCTTTTTCTTCTGCTTGCTGCAGCGCCTGGTGTCTCATGGCTCCGTCCCGCTCCCTTCTCTCCCCGCCCCCTACACACACACACACACACACACACACACACACACACACACACACACCTTCAGGAGGAAGGGGCCTAGCCCGACCCCGGCTGCATCTCGGGAAAAGAGCAAAGTAAGAGACAGAGTTGTGCCTCCCTACCCGCTCCCTACGCCCACCCCTAACTCTACACCCACCCCAGCAGCTCTTTGGAGGCTGGAGAACCGTGTGGGCGGCATGATGGAGCAGTGGTAGATTTCGCAAGAACCGTCGGCTCCTCGGATTCTTGCTCCAGCTTCCGGGACACAGTCGGCACTCTCCACAACTACCCCTTCCTTCCTTAGTTCAGAGCCCGGAGTTCCCCACTTTGATCATCCCGCTCTGCCCTCCCCTGGGGATCCGTGAAGCGAGCCGTGATGGGGACACCTAGGTATCTGTGAGCGAGACAGAGCACACACCGCAGAAGACGCTGCAAGGGGACGAGGAACATGACCTCTGTCTAGTGAAGGTCATTTATGTGCGAGCCGAGGGTTTAAGGCGTTGTTGGTGGGAAGGGCTGGGGTCCTCCAGGACGAAGGAGGCGGCTCTTGAGCGCCATCGTCTGGATGGAACTTGAGTGGTGAACTATCCACCCTCCCTGTGGCTTTTCAAAGCTCTTTTTCTTGGGGGATTCAGTCCCTCTTCCTTTGGAGGGGATAGATGCTGAAGAAGGCCTGAGAATAAATGTCTTGGTTCTCATGATCTGTGTGGCCTGAAAGTCTGCACGTTTTGTATTCATATGTTTCTCACCGCTACACCAGCACTTGCTGAGGGCCATGCTCTGAGCTGAGTGCCACTGGGTTAACTGCCCTGTCTCCGCCACATTTCTCCTTAAGTACCAAGTGTAATCAAAATACCTGGCATCGTGGAGCACTAGCCATCTATAAACTGCTTTCATGTGTTTTCTCTCCCTCTCTCTCGGTGTATGTGTGTGTGTGATGTGTACATGCACATTGCCAATGCACAGACATATTTGCTGGACAGTAAGAGATGTGGCTAGTGTTGTGTATGTACAGACTATTGTATTTACTTTCTATTGTAAAACATTAATCCCCCAATAAAGAAATTTAAAAAAGAGAGAGAGAGATGTGGCTGGGAGGAACTGGGTTCCTTTGCCAGCAGATATAAAGGTCATCTGGAGAGGCTGGGGCTCAGACACACCAGGAAACTGAAGCCTGCTGAGGAAGCTGAAGGTGTGGTGTCTGGACAGTCATTGGTTGCAGGCAGAACCCCTGAAACCAGATCTACCTGAGACTCTCTCATACACACACACCCCACCTCCTTCCCATCTTCATTCTCCTCACGTTCCGATTTCCCCCCTCCTTCTCCCCCAGTGCAAGGAGATGGTATTTTTAGAAGCTGCTTAGAGACCCAGGACGCCTTTCATTTCAAAATGAGCCCTCACCCCACCACCCTTCATTTTTCTTTTCAAAACCAAGTCCACATCCCCTTGTGGTCTTGAGTGCAGAGGTTTTGACCCTCTGTGCTAAAACATAATGAATACTCCCTATTAGCTTTGCAAGGATGTTTTAGGAGTAAAAAATGTGGGAGGAATTATTTGAGGAAAACCACATAGGATTCCCCAACAAAACCCTAATAGTAGGGAGTCTGGTTCTCTCCCACTCACACCAAACAATACTTCCAGCACCTTGGGGAAATTGCCAGACTGAAATCCAAGGAGAGGGAAAGGAAGAGGAAAAGGAGTGAGTTCTTCTACTTCTTCTTCTTCTTCTTCTTCTTCTTCTATTTTTTATTTTTTTTATTTTTATTTAGTTTCCATTTTGTTGCCCTTGTTGTTTTTAATTTTTATTGTTATTATTGTTGTTATTGATGTCGTCGTTGTTAGGTAGGACAGAGAGAAATGGAGAGAGGAGAGGAAAACAGAGGGGGGGAAAGACAGACACCTGCAGACCTGCGTCACCACCTGTGAAGGGACTCCTCTGCAGATGGGGAGCCTGGGGCTTGAACCAGAATCCTTAAGCAGGTCCTTGCGCCACGTGCGCTTAACCTGCTGCGCTACCACCCGACTCCCGTGTGATTGAGTTCTTCTATCCTCTGAACAATTCATTTACAATAAAACTAGAATGAAAAAAAAAAGGCTCAGTGTATGCAGATATTTGTAAATGAGTCAGATCTTAATAAGAGTTCCTTGAAGGCAGACTCCACTCTTCCAAGAGACTGCTGAATAGGACACTTCAGTGAAGTGATAGAAGAATTTAGAGGGAGCGCAGCGGGTTAAGCGCATGTGGCGCAAAGCACAAGGACCACCGGCATAAAGATCCTGGTTCGAGCCCCCAGCTTCCCACCTGCAGGGGAGTCGCCTCACAGGCAGGTGTCTATCTTTCTCTCCCCCTTTCTGTCTTCCCCTCCTCTCTCCATTTCTCTCTGTCTTATCTAACAACGACAACAACAATAATTACAACAACAATGAAAAACAACAAGGGCAATAAAGGGGAAAATAAATAAATAGATGTTTTTAAAACTCGTTTAAAAAAAGAATTTAGAAAGAAACTAAATCATGATTTAAATGCTGGGGGCCAGTCAACCAAGGGTAGAGTCAAATCCTGCCCTGGATTAGTGAAGAGGGTGATCAAGAGAAAAGGGTTGCTGAAAGGGGAAGGGGCCCTGACCAGGGTGCTGAACCGTCAGCTCACAGTCGGGCGTCTGCCTTATTTCTGTCCGTGGTGCTGAATCTAACAGTAGTTGCACCTTTCATTTTCAACTGGATTCTGGACTATTCTGCTACTTCACTCTTATCTTTGAGCTAGGGCAAGCTGCCTACCCCTCCAACCAATAACCAAAATCAAGCAGTTGGAACCTCCAGGAGACAAGCATCTTTTTAAAAAAATAAATAAATACTCCCGTTTGTTGCCCTTGTTGTTTTATATAGTAGTTATTATTCTTATTATTATATAGTAGTTATTATTGTTGTTGTTATTGATGTCGTTGTTGTTAGGACATGACAGAGAGAAATGAAGAGAGGAGGGGAAGATAGAGAGAGGGAGAGAGAGAGATAGACACCTGCAGACCTGCTTCACCGCCAGTGAAGCGACTCCCTTGCAGGTGGGGAGCTGGGTCTCGAACCAAGATCCTTACGATGGTCCTTGCGCTTTGCACCACCTTTGCTACCTTCCGACTCCCCAAGACAAGCATCCTTATGTCCTGCTGTAATAGTGGAGGATCCTGAAACCCAAATGAAAACTCCTATTTCTTTTTACTCTCCGAGGCCCCCACCTTAAGTAGGATGGAAGGGATGATTTCCTTTACTTCTAAGTCACTATCTCCAGGGTGATAAAAATATTGTGTAGGGGGTCGGGCGGTGGCGCAGTGGGTTAAGCGCATGTGGCGCAAAGCGCAGGGACCGGCGTAAGGATCCCGGTTCGAGCCCCCGGCTCCCCACCTGCAGGGGAGTCGCTTCACAGGTGGTGAAGCAGGTCTGCAGGTGTCTATCTTTCTCTCCCCTTCTCTGTCTTCCCCTCCTCTCTCCATTTCTCTCTGTCCTATCCAACAACGAATTGCGTCAACAAGGGCAATAATAATAACCACAACGAAGCTACAACAAGGGCAACAAAAGGGGGAAAAAAAATGGCCTCCAGGAGCGGTGGATTCATGGTGCAGGCACCGAGCCCAGCAATAACCCTGGAGGGGGAAAAAAACAAAACAAAACAAATATTGTGTAAACAGCTGTGCTAGGAGGGAGATAGCATAATGGTCATGCAAAGAAACTCTCATGACTGAGGCTCTGAAGTCCCAGGTTCAATCCCTCACACCAACATAAGCTAGAGCTAAGCAGTGCTCTGGTTAAAAAAAAAAGGGGGGGGGTTGGGCGGTAGCGCAGTGGGTTAAGCACATGTGGCGCGAAGCGCAAGGACCGGCGTAAGGATAGCGGTTCAAGCCCCCAGCTCCCCACCTGCAGGGGAGTCCCTTCACAAGAAGTGAAACAGGTCTGCAAGTGTCTATCTTTCTCTCCCCCTTTCTGTCTTCCCCTCCTCTCTCCATTTCTTTGTGTCCTATCTAACAACGATGACAACAATAACTACAACAACAATAAAAAAACAAGGGCAACAAAAGGGAAAATAAATAAAAATTAAATTTTAAAAAAGAAAATGTGCTCTTTTTCATTCCAACAAATGTTTAAATTAAAATAAGCAGGGCCAGGTGGTGGCACTCCTGGTTAAGCACTCACATTGCAGTATGCAAGGATGCAGATTCAAGCTCCTGGTCCTCACCTACAGAGAGAAAGTTTCATGAGTGGTGAAGCAGGGCTATAGGTGTCTCTCTGTCTCTTTCCCACTCCATCTCCCCTCTTGATTCCTGGATGTCCCTATCCAATAACAAAGAAATAAAATTGTTTAAAAAATTAAGATAAGCATTTTAGGACTAGCAAAATGGTTCACTTGTGTAGCGTGCTGCTTTGCCTGTGTGACCCATGTTCAAGCCTGGTTCCCATCACATGAAGGAAGCTTCAGTGCTATGGTCTTTCTCAGTCTCTCCCTCTCTTCCTCTCTGTGTCTGTCTTAAAAACACTAAATACGGGAGTTGGTGGTAGCACAGCGGGTTAAGTGCATGTGACACAAAGTACAAGGACCAGACTAAGGATCCCAGTTTGAGCCCCCGGCTCTCTACCTGCAGGGGAGTAGCTTCACAGGTGGTGAAGCAGGTCTGTAGGTGTCTGTCTTTCTCTCCCCTTTTTGTCTTCCCCCTCCTCTCTTCATTTCTCTCTGTCCTATCCAACAACAATGACATCAATAATAACTACAACAATAAAACAACAAGGGCAACAAAAAGGGAATAAATAAATAAATAAATGTTAAAAAAAACACTAAATACTTCAGTTAAAACTAAGACATATAGTTTCAGAATACTATATTTTCTCTGGTCAGCAGGCAGTGATGCAAGTAGCTGAGCACACAGGTTGCCATGCACAACAACCCAGGTTCAAGCCTCTAGGGTGCCCACCTGCAGTAGGGAAAGCTTCACAAGTGGTGAGGCAGTGCTGCATGTCTCTCTCTCTCTTTCCTACTCTGCCTCCCCTTCCCTTTCAATTTCTCTCTTATCAAGTTAAAATAATAAATAAATACAATTTAAAAGAAATTTATATTTTCTAAAATAAAGAAATTGAGGACAGGGGTAGATAGCATATTGGTTATACAAAGAGACTTTTGTGCCTGAGGCTCCAAAGTCCTAGGTTCAATCCCCCATACCACCATAAGCCAGAGCTGAGCAGTGCTCTCATAAAAAAATAAATAAATAAAATAAAATAATAAATTGTAAAGCATTTATTTACTTTGAATATTAAGCAAAGAAAACTTTTATTTATTTCTGAAATACTCATCTTATTGGGCTGAGAAGATAGCATCATGGTTATGCAAAAAGACTTTCATGCCTGAGGCTTCAAATGTTCCAGGTTCAATCCCCAACACTGCCATAAATGGAAAAAATACTTATGTGATTTATTACATATGAGAGAGTGTTTCACATGAAACAGAGAGAAGAGGTTGAAAAAAGAAAAGTTCAAGAATGCTCTGGTATATTAGTGCCAAGGATCAAACCAGGAACCTCAGGTACATAAGTCTGATGTTCTACCAGTTGAGCTATTTTCCCAGAGGCTGTTTGTTTGTTTGTTTGTTTGTTTTATGAAAGAGAAGCCAGAGAAATACTTTGGCATATGGAGTGCTAGGGATTGAACCTTCAATTTTAATCATGCAAATCCTATACTCTACTTGGTCAATCATTTCACCAGCTAGAGAAAAAAAACCTCTAAATTATTAAACACAATTTTTAGCCTTTATGAGTCTCTATCTCCTTTTCTGTTAAACAGTAACAATAACATTTATCCAAGTTGTTGTGAAGTTAGAATATAATTTGTATGTATGATCCAGCTTGTGCCATATAGTTCTGGTATATTTTACTATTCAAGTCTAATATAAGTTAAGGTAAGAGTGGAAAGGAAGGGCAGGGGTAGATAGCATAATGGTTATGCAAAGAAACTCTCATGCCTGAGGCTCCAAAGTCCCTGCACCACCATAACCCAGAGCTGAATAGTGCTCTGGTTAAAAAAAAAAAAAAAAAAAAAAAAAAAAAGGGAGTCTGGCGGTAGCGCAGCGGGTTAAGTGCACGTGCGCAAAGCACAAGGACCATCGTAAGGATTCCGGTTCAAGTCTCCGGCTCCCCACCTGCAGAGGAGTCGCTTCGCAGGCAGTGAAGCAGGTCTGCAGGTGTCTATCTTTCTCTCCCCCATCTCTGCCTTTCCCTCCTCTCTCCATTTCTCTTTGTCCTATCTAACAATGACGACATCAGTAACAACAACAAGAATAACTACAACAACAATAAAAAACAACAAGGGCAACAAAAGGGAAAACAAATAAAATATAGAAAAATAACTACAACAACAATAAAAAGACAAGGGCAACAAAAGGGAAAACAAAATTAATAAATAAAATTAAAAATTAAATTAAAAATAAAATAAAAATTAGTAAAATTTAAAAAAATTTAAATGTAAAAAATATTTAAAAGTTAAAAAAAGTGGAAAGGAAAAGGGGAGGATAAAATAAGGTTAAATGTTGAAGTAGAAAGAATTAGAGAGCTAGTCATAGAGGAAAAGACAGAATGAGGGATAAAGAAAAAGACAGCTAGTTGAGATGGACATAGCTAGAAAGCCCAGGAGCCTGGAGGAGGTATGCTTGAAGAGACAGGAATGTCATCAGGGTAGGCTGATTGGACAGTTCTAGGTGGCCTCAGAGGTGACATTTACCTTGGTGAATTCACTGGGGTCCAGGCTTATAAACTTGACTTTAACAACTGAGAAAGAGCCCACTAAGTGAGCTCCTATCCTGTTATCTGAGCCAAGGAACCAGGATATTAACATACAATGAGAAATGAAACTGCCAAGGGGACCAGAATGAACATATTGCCATATCTGGCAATTTCTCCTTCTGTAAAGGCTGCTTTGAGAGTGCATGGGGAGGGAGTCAGCTGGTTTAAATATTTGATGTCATGAGGTTCCCATAGTCTTGTGCCTGCACTTCCCCTGAAGGTATAAACTTGCCACTGGCATTGGAGTGGCAGCACTAGGGGGCAGGGCTGGGAATGGTATCCATCAACATGTATTTATTTATTTTTATTTTGTATATTTATTTATTTTTCCTTTTGTTGCCCTTGTTTTTTTTTTTACTGTTGTTGTGGTTATTATTGTTGTTGTTACTGATGTCATCGTTGTTGGCTAGGATAGAGAGAAATGGAGAGAGGAGGGGAAGACAGAGGGGGAGAGAAAGACAGACATCTGCAGACGTGCTTTACTGCCTGTGAATCAACTCCCCTGCAGGTGGGGAACCCGGGGACTCAAACCTGGATCCTTATGCTGGTTCTTGTGCTTAAGACCACATGCACTTAGCCTGCTGCACTACTGCCCAACTCCCCAACATGTATTTCTTTCTCTCTCTCTCTCTCTCTCTCTCTCTCTCTCTCTTTCTTTCTTTTCTGTCTTTTGTTATTCTTTATTTATTGACCTTACCAACGTGACCCTTTACCCAGGCCCACTGCTCCTATGTGTGCCAGCTTAGGGAACATTCAAATTGTATGTCTGTGTCCCAAATTGTAACTGATTCCTCCTTCCTGTTACTTTTCTGTATTTTGCCTTATGTGCTCAGAATCTGGAGGCATTTTTTTAAAAAATATTTATTTACTTATTTATTTATTCCCTTTTTGTTGCCCTTGTTGTTTTATTGTTGTAGCCATTATTGTTGTTGTTGTTGGATAGGATGAGAGAAATGGAGAGAGGAGGGGAAGACGCGGAGAGAAAGACAGACACCTGCAGACCTGCTTCACCCCGTGCACCACCATCTGTCCCCCGGAGCTTTTCTTTCTTTCTTCCTTCCTTTCTTTCTTCCTCCCATTTTTCCCTTTTATTTCTCATTTTCTTTCATTTTTTCTCTCTCTTTCATCTCTAGGCTTCATTGCTCTAGGTTGAGAAAGGAAGAAAGAGACAGAAAGATAGGGGAAAAGGGACACTGAAATAACTCACTTGGATAGTGTGATGCTTTGCCATGTGTGTGATACAGGCCCCGTCTCACTGAATAATTCAGTGCTGTGGTCTCTCTGATTCTCTGTCTATATCAAAAAGAGAGAGATAGTATAAGGGAAAGGAAGGGGAGGGGAGGGGAGGGGAAAGGAGAGGAGGGGAGGGAAAGGGAGGGGAGGGAAAGGGAGGGGAGGGGAGGGGAGGGGAGAGGGAGAGGAGAGGAGAGGAGAGGAGAGGAGAGGAGAGGAGAGGAGAGGAGAGGAGAGGAGAGGAGAGGAGAGAAGACACCACAGTACTGAAGTGGAGACCACTCTTAAACTTGTGTGTATGTGCAAGACAAAATAGATGCACAACCTGTGAATATATATATATATATATATATATATATATATATATTCCCATTTGTTGCCCTTGTTGTTTTATTGTTGTTGTTATTGATGTAGATTTTGTTGGCTAGGACAGAGAGAAATGGAGGGAGGAGGGGAAGACAGAGAGGGGGAGAGAAAGAGAGATACCTGTAGACCTGCTTCATCGCCTGTGAAGCGACTCCCCTGCTGGTGGAGAGCCAGGGGCTTGAACTGGGATCCTTCCACAGGTCTTTGTGCTTTGTGGCACCTATGCTTAACCCGCTGTGCTACCTCCCAACTCCCCTAAGTGCTCATTTTAATACTGAAACTGGGCTGAGTGGGGCACAGGTAAACAGCATAATGATTATGCAAAGAGAATGTCATGCCTGAGGCTCCACAGTCTTGAGTTCAGTCCCCCATACCATCATAAATCAGAGCTGAGCAGTGCTCTGGTAAAAAAATAAATAAATAAAATAGGGGTCATATGGTGGCACAGCTGGTTGAGCACACTTGTTGCAATGCACATGGACTTGGGTTCAAGCCACCAGCCCCCACCCGCTTTGCGAGAAAGCTTTGCGAGTGATGAAGCAGTGCTTCTGGTGTCTTTCTGTCTCTCCTCTTTCTCCCTCTTCTCTCTTGATTTCTGACTGTCTCTATCAAATTAATAAAGATAAGTTAAAATAAAATAAAATAAATAAATTAGAGCTGATCAGTGCTCTGGTTAAAAAAAAAAAAAACTTTGTGGTCTGGGAGGTGACTCTAGATAAAGTGTTGGACTCTCAAGCATGAAGTCCTGAATTTGATCCCTGGAAGCACATGGACTGCTGTGGGGTAAGCATCAGAGACCACCTGAGACCAGTTCAGTCAAATTTGTACAATCTTTATTTTTTTTAATTTTTTAATATATTTTATTTATTTATTCCCTTTTGTTGCCCTTGTTGTCTTATTGTTGTGGTTATTATTGTTATTGATGTCGTCATTGTTGGATAGGACAGAGAGAAATGGAGAGAGGAGGGGAAGACAGAGATGGGGAGAGAAAGATAGACACCTGCAGACCTGCTTCACCCACCTGTGAAGCGATTCCCCTGCAGGTGGGGAGCCGGGGGCTTGAACTGGGATCCTTATGCGGGTCCTTGCGCTTTGCGCCACATGCGTTTAACCCGCTGCGCTACCGCCAGACTCCCTGTACATTCTTTATTAAGCCGGCCCGTGACTACACTCAACAGCTAAAAGTGCTGTTCAGAGTGCAGTGCTGAGCTCAATATAGCACAACCATTTATAGGAGTAGGTGCAGAAAGTCAGCTAGGTTACAGAAGCCAGACATTCTGTGGTTAAGATGGTCTGTTACTGCGGTCAGGACAACCTGTTATGGAAACCATCAATAATCAACAATTGATCAATAACTTCAGAACACTAAGATCTACTTCTTGTTGGCAAGTAAAGCAGTTGCACAGGTTCAGGTTCAATTTCTCTCCTCTCCGTGTGTTACAAACTCCTTGAGAGGCTGCTTCTGTCACGAATTTCTCCTCTTACAGAGAAATTCCTATCACCCGCCCAAGCTGGTTTCCACCCAGGAAGATCTACCTGCGAACAAGTCCTGGCCCTCTCAACTTACATTGAAAATGGATTCCAGAAGAATTTAAAGACGGGTGCTGTCTTTGTTGATCTCACAGCAGCCTATGACACGGTCTGGCACCGTGGTCTCCTAGTCAAGATCTCAAGATGCCTGCCTCCATGGGTGGCCAACACTATACCATTTCTTCTCCAAAACAGAAGATTCCGGGTGCATCTGGGTGACAAGTCTAGCAGATGGAGACTAGTCTCAAGTGGCCTCCCCCAGGGCTCTGTTCTGGCTCCTACGCTATTTAATATTTACATCAATGACCTCCCAGAAACTTCTTCAAGGAAGTTCATCTATGCTGATGACATCTGCTGTGCAACTCAGGCATCCAAGTTTGACATCCTCGAGGAAACACTCACGAAAGACATATCTCTGATATCTGATTACTGTAAAAAATAGCGACTAATCCCTAGCACTGCAAAAACGGTATCATCTGTTTTCCATCTACACCATGCCTCAGCCTCACGTGAGCTTAATGTGCAGCTTGGCGATACGAGAATCCGGCATGAAGCCCAGCCAGTCTATCTTAAGATAGACTCTCAATCGCACTCAATCTCAATCGCACTCTGTCATTTCACGAACATCTCATAAAAACTGCAGCAAAGGTGGGCGCGAGGAATAACATCATTGCAAGACTGGCCAGCTCCTCATGGGGCGCGAGCGCTTCCACACTACGATCATCCTCTCTGGCATTATGCTATTCCACTGCAGAATACTGTGCCCCAGTATGGTTCCGTAGCCCCATGTCCACTTGGTCGATTCCAAATTATATTCCTCCATGAGGATAATTTCTGGAACCATCCGTTCCACCCCGGTTCCATGGCTGCCAGTTCTTAGCAACATCGCCCCGCCAGATATTTGTCGGGATGTGGCATCATCTAAGTTCATTTCCCACGTCTACGCTCGACCGGACCTGCCAATATACGTGGATATCTTCGCCCACCCTGTCCAACGCTGGACGTCTCGTCACCCAATCTGGTCCCCTACGCCTACACTGAACTTCTCTGTTCCAGACTCTTGGAAACAGAGTTGGCAGTCAGCTGAGGTAAAGAACAAACACCTCATCACAGACCCCTGTAAGCGTCAACCCGGCTTTGACCTAGCACGTTATGATCGGGCCCTCCTCAATCGCTATCGAACAGGCCATGGCCGGTGCGCCACTATGTTCCATCGCTGGGGAGCCAGAGACGACCCGAACTGCCCCTGCGGCTACAGACAGACTATGACCCACAGAGTCAACGACGGCCACCTCTCCAGATTCAAAGGAGGTCTCGAAACTTTACATCAGGCTCAACCTGACGCTGTTGACTGGCTACGGAAGAAGGGCAAACGCTAGAAGAAGAAGAAGGTTCAGGTCTAGACGGAATCAGTTATGCTAAGGAAGTGGGGACCCTGTCACAGTGCCAATGTGATATTTGGTTCTCCCTTTCTCCTCCTACCCCTCTCATTAATAAATAAATTTTAAAAGAAAGAAAGAAATTGAGGTTGGCAAAAATCTTGCTTGTCTAGTGTGCTCCTTTGCTATGTACTCAGCCTGCATTCAAGGTCTCTCTCTCCTCTCTCTCTCTCTTCTATGTCTCCGTATATCTAAATAGCTTTTAAACAAAAGTCAGTGCATAGTGGTGAAGCCTCAGTGATGAAAAGGAAACATAAGATAGGATTAGCCCTCTATTTTATTAATTGGGTAGAGAGAGATAAATCAAGAGGGAAGGGGGATACAGGGAGAAAGACAGATGCCTGCAGCATTACTTCACCACTTTTGAAGCTTTTCCCTGTAGGTGTGACTTGAACCTGGGTCTTTATGATTGTAACATGTGTGTTCTATCAGAGGCATCACTACCTGGCCACCCATCCCCTTAATTTAAATAGCCAAAATAATATAAAATTTTATAAGTGAAAATATTTATTTATATCACACCATACAGTCCATCAAAACTGTTTTTGGTGGGGGTTTTTTGTTTGTTTGTAGCATAATGGTTATGTAAAGTGACTCACATGCCTGAGACTTCAAAGTCAATCCTTCACCCCAACCATAAGCTAGAGCTAAGTAGTGCTCTGGTAAAAATAAAAAAATAAATAGAAGAAAGCAATAAATAGAAAAGATAGCATAGAAAAGAAGATATATATATATGTATATATAATATATTTAATGAATGGATTTCAGAATGAATCATATGGTGTGATAATAAACCAGAAATATTCATAAGACTTTTAAAAATATTTTTGTATTTAAAAAAATTATTTATAAAAAGGAAACATTGACAAAAAACAGAGGGTAAGGGGGCTACAACTCCATACAATTCCCACCACCAGAACACCATATCCCATCTCCCCCCCCCCCCCCAATAGCTTTCCTATTCTTTATCCCTCTGGGAGTATGGACCCAGGGTCATTATGGGGTGCAGAAGGTGGAAGGTCTGGCTTCTGTAATTTCCCACTGAACCTGGGCATTGGCAGGTTGATCCATACTCCCAGCCTGTCTCTCTCTTTCCCTAGTGGGGCGGGGTTCTGGGGAAGTGGGGCTCCAGGACACATTGGTGGGGTTGTCTGTCCATGGAAGTTTGGTTGGTATCATGTTAGCATCCAGAAAAAAGATTGAAAAAAGAGTTAACATATAGAGACAAACAAATTGTTGACTAATCATGAACCTAAAGGCTGGAGTAGTTCATATGAAGAGTTGGGAGAATCTCCATTTTATGAATAGTTAAGTAGTCCTATTTTAGTTATATTCCAAAGAGACCATGACTATACCAGTTTTTAAATTTTTTTATTATCTTTATTTATTTATTTATTGGATAGAGACAGCCAGAAATCAAGAAAGAAGGGGGTACAGAGAGGAAGAGAGACAGAGAGACACCTGCAGCACTGCTTCACCACTCGTGAAGCCTTCCCCTTGCAAGTGGGGACTGGGGACTCAAACCTGGGTCCTTACGCATTGTAACATGTGCATGCGCTCAACCAGGTGGGCTACCACCCAGCCCAGGTTTTTTTTTTTCTTTTTAGAGTTGTCAGTTAAAATTTTCTAAACCTGGGGCCAGGTGGTGGTGTACCTGGTTAAGTGCACATATTACAGTGCACAAGGACCTGGGTTCAAGCTCCTGGTCCCCACCTACAGGGGGAAAGCTTCATGAGTGATGAAGTAGGGCTGCAGGTGTCTCTCTGTTGCTCTCCCTCTCTATCTTCTCCTTCCCTTTCAATTTCTCTCTGTTTCTATCCAATAATAAATTAATTAATTTTAAAAAGTTTTCTAAAAACTGATGTAAGACAGTCAAACCACATACTCAAGCAATTCTATAAATTCCAAGATGGGCAAAGGCAAAGAAGACCACACTTAAACACACATAATAGTGTTCAGAGGATACACTGCTTTATCTTTTCTAATTAAAAATTTTTTTATTGTCTTTATTTATTTGATAGAGACAGCCAGAGATCTAGAAGGAGGGGGAGGTAGAGGGGGAGAGTGACAGAGAGACACCTGAAGCACTACTTCACCATTCATGGAGATTCACTCCTATAGGTGGGACCAGGGACTTGAACCTGGGTCCTTCCACACTGTAACATGTACACTCAATCAGGTGCACCACCACCCGGTACCCC